>NC_053421.1:18949599-19300849 GCF_016859285.1 Xiphias gladius | reverse complement strand
ATGCATGCTGCTACTGCTGGAGTATTATGGTCTGTCGAGGAGAGCAGGGAGGGGGGTGTCACCATGACAACGGGGTTGCTAAGGGGGCTGGGACTACTAGTGGAAAGGGGAAGGAGTGTGCATGCAATGAGCCTGATGCATACATGTCTAGTAGTGGCGGTGTGCGTGCGTACGTGTGCGAGCGCGCGTGCTCGGTGGAGGGGGTGGGGGCAGGCTGAGTATTATGGTCTGTCCGTTGCGAGGTAACTATGCAGAGTCCTGTGTGAGTGTGGGAGGGGGGGATTATTATGGGATGTCTGCCCCCTTTGTGTGTTTGTGAGGATGTTAGCTAAGCTCTGCCTGTGAGGTTGGGGGAGAGAGAAAAGGGGGACGGAGCAACGTGTTTTGGGTCATTGACGGCTCATTTCTTTAATTTCGCTGATAATTGGTTCAACCGGGTTTAATGAATGAACACTAAATGACAACAACTGCCGTGCAAACAGCCTGACTTGTGTAGATTCTTGCACCGAGGAAGAGAGAGCTCACCTCGACCCGGGACTACATACACACACACACTACCGTAAGTTTCTAATGTGTGAAGGTAGGGTTTCAATGCTTAAACTTTTCTTTGATGTACGTTTTTAACTCGACAGTGCGAATTTGCCGCTCACACTTGGAAATAATACTGGATGCCACACTTTGCTTCATTCACTCCTGTGTAGAAAAAATACCTGCAAATCAACAACAGATAATGTCAACGCACAGATAATCTAGTTATCCAACTTGTTTGAGTACGCAGGTGGACAATTAGATGCTATGTAAATAACGAGAAATGAGTAAGGATTAGCTACCAACCAGTGCCATTTATTATTATTTTTTTTTCAGCACCCACCACCCCCTCCCTTTCTGGACACCCCCGGTCCATTCTCCAACAGTCCCACGTCATTTTCCCTCCTCCCTCGCCGACAGAGGAGCAAGGTTTAGGAGGGATTAATTCGACCAGCAAGAAATTAAATTCAAACGTTGGAAAAATGTCGGGCAGCGAGGATGAGAGGGAAGACTTTGGAACCGTGGACGAGCACTCACTTCTTCACGGTAAGCTCGCTTTTTTCTCCACAGAAGAAGGTCCATCTCCCCGTGACTTGAGCTCGCCTTCACCGAGAAGCTAACGTTAGCTAAAGCTAGCCAGGAGTAGTCGGCTCGGGCCGTCCGTCACTCGCCATGATAGATTAGTTAGCTAACTTGGCAAGCAAGTGTTTGTAGTTATTTTTCAACCTCTCGTATTCCACAAACCCCCCGTGTGTTTTCTTGAGTGCGGGCGTGAACTGTCAAAGTTTTAAAGACAAGTTTCAACCTGTGCTGTTGTGGCGTTCGCGGTGTGTATGTGTGTATGTGTGTGCATGTGCGCGCGTGTGTGTGCGCGCGCGTGCATGCGTGCGCGAACATCTGCCAAGCCGTGCCAGTGCGCGGTCCCCTCTTTTTTTTTTCCCCTCTGGCTTGCAGCAGTGCTCCTGTCCGTGTGTGTACACTGTGTCTTCTCCTTCTAATGAACGCTTGTCACCGGCAGATGAGGACGAGCCGGAGGATGCTGTGTCTGACGTAGACGAGGTACCCAAGTCTAAGAAGAAGAAGAAAGCCAAGAAGAGCAGCCGAGAGAGCAGGAGTAGTAAGAGACAGAGACCAATCAGAGAGGTTCGTTTGCTGTCCTCTGCGAGAACAGCCTAACTTTTCATGTTAAGCACTCCAACATAAATTGTTGAAGGGTAGGTTGACATTTTTTAAGTCTATCTTAAAACAATACTGACATGCCAATATGTATACTGAAATGGTTTTTGGTGACTGTAATCATTCACTTGTCCACAAAAAGATTCTTTTCTCAGCCAATTTCAATGTAAGTGAGAGGTAACAAAATCCACAATCCTTATTCTGTGTAAAAACACACTGTGAAGTTCAGCTGAGGCTAATAATAAACTTCAGCAGTCCATGTTAGAAATATCAAGTGTGTATCTTCCAAAAATACAGTATTTTCAGTACGAAGTTTTGAGTTTGTGCTTCCGCAGACTGTGTCTTTACTGAGTGATGGTGGAGGGATAACACAAATATGGAATTTGGTACTTCAAAAACAGTAACTTTGGGAGATACCTAAATTATTTGTCTAACACGGACGGCTGAAGCCTCATATTAGCCCTGGCTTTGCTTTTGAATGCATTTTTGCAAAGCACAAGGGCTGTGCATTTTGTCCCCAATAACTTACACTGAAATCACTTTAAAACGAGATCTCATTGGGACAGGAAGAATGATTGACCAAAAATGACTTCTATGTATATATGGACATGTCAATATTGTTTTAAGATAGTTCACATTTTTTAAGTCTAACATTGAATGCTGTGAGTCAGATTGTCAGATTTGACTTGGTAAAGAATTCTGCAACTGTCAACCCCCCACACTGGTTGACAGCAACAGCAAGGCAAGTGAAATGTTGCAGATATCGATTTATTTTCTGCCTAGTAGTGCACACTAAAACAGTTACAAGGACCCCTGGGAGCCCTTGGGCTCAAGCTAGGGTCCCATAGATCTACTGGACATGCACAAAACATCCCAGAGTGATTGATGTTTTAACAGCCAAATAGTGAGCCAATACCAAGTCATGTTGTGCTTCTAAGTTTTATTCACAGCAGACAGTGAGGCTTAACTGCTGTGAAAAAGATACATTAATTGTAATTGCTCAGCATAAAGAATGTAATAAATACAAAATGGTAAAACACATCTCCTGAAATTAGGGCTGCAACTAACAATTATTTCCATCATCTCATCATCTATAAAATGTCAGTAGATTGTAAATGATGCCCACTATAATTTCCCAGAACCATTGGTGAGACATTCAGATTGCTTCTTTTGCCTGACCAGGAGGGAATCACCCAAAAATATTCAATTAAAATAATATCACAACAAAAGAAAAGCAATAATCCTCACATCTGAGGAGCTTGAGCCAGAAATGTATAGTGTTTTTGCTTGAAAAATGATTAAAAAGGTTAATTCAAATAAAAATTATTTTTTAGAGTTGACTGATTGTGTCAACTCTACCTGCAATTAATGATGAATCATGCACTGACCAGTGCTGCTTCATGGATATCAGGGCAGAACTGTGTGACTTTCCGGCCCAGCAGTCTGGCACAATCTTTACAAGGAATAAAATAAAAAGGATGTAATTTTCATGTGTAATTTATAGTTTATATGATACATAAGAAGCACCACTGTCTTCAGGTAATTAGCAGAGTCATTCTTTGTCTTGTAGGAGTTGCCAGTAAGCTCCCCAGAGCACCTGATTGGAGTAGAGGCAGCAGAGAGAGATGCAGAAGAGGGGGCTGTGCGGTCAGAGAGTGAAGGAAGTGATTATGCCCCCGGGAGGAAAAAGAAGAAACGCTTCAGCTCTGCCAAAGACAAGAAGAAAGGAGGTGCGGCAGGAGAGAAAGGAGGCTCGTCCAGTTCAAAGAGCAAACGCAAAGATCCTGAACCAGAAGATGATGAGGATGACGATGATTGCCAAGTAAAGATTCATTCACACTCAGCTCCAGAGTGGACAGCTATATCCTTCAGAGCTAACATGTCAAACTAACCTCTCCTGTGTGTTCTTTTGCAACTTCTCTCCTCCTGCCTCAGCCTAAAAGCTCCTCCCAGCTGCTGGAGGCCTGGGGCATGAAGGACATCGACCACGTCTTTACTCAGGAAGACTACAGCTCCCTCACCAACTACAAGGCCTTTAGCCAGTTCGTTAGGTATGAAAACCCCTTTTATATTAACATTAGATATTATTGTTTGCATCTACCGTGTTATTCAGGAGCTATACATGTATGAATATAAATAATAACTATGTATTTCTTGTAAATTATCTGCCTTTAGGCCTTTGATTGCAGCTAAGAACCCCAAAATTGCTGTCTCCAAGATGATGACTTTGATGATGGCCAAGTGGAGAGAATTCAGCACAAACAACCCACTTAAGGTATTACAATTCTGAACAGGGTTAAAATGAATGAGATTGTTCATTCAGTTAATGCTGTCCTCTTGTGTGTTTGACAGAAGAGAGCAGAGTTTCTTATTCTGTTGCTGTGTCCCCCTGTAGGGTTGTGCCACTGCCAATGCCGCTCTGGCAGCTGCCAACGTGGCTGCAGCTGTGGAGAACATGGTGGTGGCCGGGACAGACGGAGGGGCAGAGACCTGTGCTGCCACTTCACTCACACCTGCTCCTATTCCTGCTGCTGCTCCGACACCTGCTGCACCCCCAGCACCTCCACTCCGCAAGGCCAAGACCAAAGAGGGCAAAGGTAAAATAGGATAAATGAAGAACATGTTTATTATAATTACAAGTTTATTATAATTATGCATGAATTAAAACAAGGTTTGTTATTATTAGACTTCGTAAGAATAAAAGAGATTCTCCATTTTAATTGTGCCTCTATTATATGAAAATTTGCAACTTAAATAATTATCTAGACTTACTACTTAAGTTGTTTTCTTGAATAAACTTTAAACTTTGTGTTTCCGCAGGTCCCAATGCTCGCAAGAAGTCGAAGCCTACGCCTAAGCCTCCACCCAAACCCAAACCCAAAAAAGTGGCTCCACTCAAGATCAAATTAGGGGGCCTCAACAGCAAGAGGAAGCGCTCCTCTGTAAGATCCTGTTTCTGTCACTGAATATTTCTGTTTTTCGTCCTCTACTTATTTAATCACAAGAATCATGATATCGATAGTGAACTATAATGTAACCAGGTATTACTCTTGTTCTCGATGTCCTCTCTTCCTCTCTGTCACTCAATCAGAGTGATGAAGATGAACCAGATGTTGACAGTGACTTTGACGATGGGAGTTTCTCAGTGTCTGATGGCTCCAATCGCAGCTGTCGTCCTAAGAAGAAGCCCAAGAGCGCAAAGAAAAAGAAGAAAGGTTGGCATGGATCTATTACTAAAATAAAAGTCCGCTCTGGAAGTTTTTCTTCGTCAAATAAGATTAAAGTCAAGGCCAAGATGAAAGCTATTACTGCTCTTGTGTCTAGTTCCCTGTAACTAATTTTTTCTGCTACTTTTATGTAATCGTCCTCTCTCAGTGGAGACGGAAGATGGCGATGGCTATGAGACAGACCACCAGGACTACTGTGAAGTATGCCAACAGGGAGGAGAGATCATTTTGTGTGACACCTGCCCCAGAGCTTATCACATGGTCTGTCTGGACCCTGACATGGAGAAGGCACCTGAGGGCAAGTGGAGCTGCCCACACTGTGTAAGTACTGTAATCTCACCCCTCAGTGCTGTGCAGAGAAGGCCAATAGGTCGTATGTTAGAGAAGACTGGGCCTGATTCCCGGAGTATGAAACAGCAGGGCAAAAATTACACCTGCAGTTAAAATATTCTTGGGTGGAAGGTGATTCCCAGAAAGTTGCATTAACATGAGAGTTGAATGCTGGGAAATGGTTCTTGCCAGGATTTTGACCAATTTTTGTGTTCTCCATTTCTCTTTGTCCTCTGCTGCCCCCCCCAACCATTTTGCTCATGTTCCTATCTATCCTCTACTATTCCCCACCACACGCCTTATCCACCCCCCCATCCCCCATTTCCTCTTCTTGTTCCTCTCCTCCCACTCCCTCCCTCCCTCTGCTGTGGCTCCACACGCAAACATGCACATGCACCCCCCACCCCTGGCGCTCTTGAATATCCCCCCACACCCCTCCCTTTTTTCCTTTCACTCTGTTCCGCATACCTTCCTTGCCTGTCTGCATCCCCCCAACACACACACACACACACACACACACACACACACACACACACACACACACACACACACACACACACACACACACACACACACACACACACACACACACACTTCCTTCTGTCTGTAATTCTGCCACCAGGAGAAGGAGGGGATCCAGTGGGAGGCCAGGGATGATCTCTCTGAGGCCGAAGGGGAGGATGAGGAAGACAGGAGGGACGAAGGGGTGGAGGAGGAAGATGACCACCACATTGAGTTCTGCCGGGTGTGCAAGGATGGAGGGGAGCTGCTTTGCTGTGACACCTGCCCCTCCTCCTACCACATCCACTGCCTCAACCCTCCTCTCCCTGAAATCCCCAACGGAGAATGGATCTGCCCCCGCTGCAAGGTGAGCGTTTTGTACTGGTGCATATGAGTCTGTGCGTACATGTGCTCATGTGGGCGTGCACAGATTGTAGATTCCATCTTGTGCACGTTTGTGCTGGAGATAAAGAGCTTTTTCGCTTGCTGTGGATAAGTTTACCTATAGTTTTTTACACAAACCATGGAAATCCTACAGTTTTTATTTAGTTGATTTGTCATGTCCTAAAAATTCATATCAATTTTAAAAACAGAATTTCTTATCAGTAGTAAATTGCTTCTTTTCATTTATAAGTATTCTATCCTATCCTCTCCTTTTCAATACAGTGTCCACCAATGAAGGGAAAAGTCCAGAAGGTTTTGACATGGCGCTGGGGGGAGCCGCCAGCCCCCACACCTGTCCCCCGGCCTGTTGACCTGCCTGCTGATGCTCCTGATCCCCCACCACTGGCGGGGCGCAGGGAGAGGGAGTTCTTTGTCAAATGGTGCAATATGTCCTACTGGCACTGCTCTTGGGTGCTGGAGCTACAGGTACAAGCACTCTCTGAAACTGTAACCACCTGTAGTTTAGAATGTGCTTTGTTTTGCTGACTTTGTGCAGGGGTGGGACATTTTCTTGTTCCCTCTCCTCACATTTATAACAAACAAACTCAGTCCTATCTCAGACGGCCCTTTCTTTACCCCCTGTCGCTGTTTCCCAGTTGGAGCTGAACTGCCAGGTGATGTTCCGTAACTACCAGAGGAAGACTGACATGGACGAACCGCCACCTGTGGACTTTGGTGGCGAGGGTGATGATGACAAGAGCACCAAGAGGAAGAACAAAGATCCTCTCTTTGTCCACATGGAAGAGGAGTTTTACCGTTACGGAGTCAAGATGGAATGGCTGATGATCCACCGCATCCTAAACCACAGGTAGGACGCATAATCTCATAAGAAATATGCAGTTTCAGAGCCAAAAGATTGAATTGGTATTTGAGTCTTGAATCTGTGGTTTTAATAGATGATTATTCATGTGGTCTTGATAGGCATTTTTATAGTTAGTGGCATAAAGATTCTATGTCTTGTCCTAATAATTCATCAAAATAAGAAACTGAAATAGTTAAGAAGATAAAAGAGAAAGGAAATCAAAACTACATGAGTGTCAATTTAATGTAATTTAACCCCATGAGACAAATGAGGAAGAATATGAACTTGACAATTAATGGTTGAAGAAAAAATACAATAATAACTTATTCTACTGGTATCATCTTTACTGCACAGTAGTATACACTCAGAAAGCAAACACAGTAATACCGTTGTATCGTAACTACGTCTTTCCTGTATTTTTTTTTTCATGTTAGTGTTGATAAAAAGAACAATGTACATTACCTGATTAAATGGAGAGATCTGCCCTATGACCAGTCAACCTGGGAGAGTGAAGACATGGACATTCCCGAGTATGACACCTACAAACAGACCTACTGGAATCACAGGTATGCAGAGACCTACGAAGTGTCATGTTCTTCTCTTAAGTTATACACAGTGCTGTTTGATAGTGTGTTTTTCCCCTAAACTACCATTTCCTCTTTTAGAGAGTTGATGATGGGTGAAGAGGGCAGACCTGGCAAGAAGCTAAAGAAGCCAGTCAAAGTCAAGAAGGCAGAACGGCCACCGGCTAATCCAGTTGTAGATGTGGGTATTGTGAAACTTTGACCCAAAAAAAAAAAGTTTCTGGGATAGACTTATGGATTATTGATGATAAAATGAAGGCTCACTGTCAGGTGTATTCCCCTGGTGGGATAAAACCTGAATCATGACAGCTGTGGAATTGATATTCTTTCTGGTTTCTTTCTTCCAGCCCACCATCAAGTTTGATCGGCAGCCTGACTACCTGGACAGCACAGGAGGCACTCTGCATCCTTACCAGCTAGAGGGGTTGAACTGGCTGAGGTTTTCGTGGGCTCAGGCAACTGACACTATCCTGGCCGATGAGATGGGTTTAGGCAAGACTGTACAGACTGCTGTCTTCCTCTACTCATTGTACAAGGAGGTAAGGAACTGTATATTTGAATGTCTTGCTAGGATTGTAAGCATTTTTTTATTTATTTGAATGCTGTAGACGCTGGAAAGTTTTCTGTGATTTATAAGGCAAAAGCTACATTTCTTTTTATCTATGATAAGACCTATGTATGCTAACAAAATAAAATGCATTTTCTGCATGTTTATTTTCACTGAAACTGTTTCGTCCAGTCTGCCCACCCCTGTCAGTCAGTGTTAGTTGGTGGGTTTCAGACATGTGACACACAGTAACTCTGTCCATTAAAGGGGATGAGTTCAAAGCAAGGACCTCTATCCTAAAGGCAGGACTAGACAAATACAGTTGTTTATTTACATACCTTGTGGTCTATCTAATAATAAATCTGTAACATCTTTACATGTTAATGTTGATTCCACCTGTCTTGGACTGGTACAGGGTCACTCCAAAGGTCCCTTTCTGGTCAGTGCTCCCCTGTCTACCATCATTAACTGGGAGAGAGAGTTTGAGATGTGGGCCCCCGACATGTACGTGGTCACCTACGTAGGGGACAAGGACAGCAGGGCTGTCATCAGAGAGAACGAGTTCTCCTTTGAAGGAAATGCTATCCGAGGTGGAAAGAAGGCCTCCAAGATGAAGGTAAGAAAAAAAAAAAAAAGAAAAAAAAGAAGTGAAAGGAGCAAGAGTGATGATATCAAATGAGTTGCACTAAAGATTTTTGATAGGTTTGTACTGCTGCCCTGCATACTAGCACTTCCTGCTATACTGTATTGTATTAATAGTTGGTATGAATTTACATCTAAAAAAAATTTAATGCTGCCAAATTATAAAAACATTCAGCCACCTGTTTTAGTTAATGGCACTATATCACCAGTGGAATCAACTGCTTGCAGCCGTAATAATTATATTTCTGCTTCTCTCATTGGCAGCTTAACTAATGTCCCAGTATCTCTGTGCTTTACAGAAAGACTCACCAGTCAAGTTCCATGTTCTGCTGACGTCCTATGAATTGATTACCATTGACCAGGCTGTGCTGGGCTCCATTGAATGGGCCTGTCTGGTTGTGGATGAAGCACACAGACTCAAGAACAACCAGTCCAAGGTAACAACAAGCACTGCTTTAAATAAATATTTGTTTTCTTGTGTTTCAAACATAGTTTTTATTTTGGAAATTAGTGTACCTGTGAGTGTACCTTCATACCTGCTATTTTGCACATGATAATGTTTACTAATATATATCGTTGTATCTTTTTTGTCGTGTTTTTACTGTCAGTTTCCAAAATTCAATGTGTGTTTCCTGTGCCTTTTTCCTCCTATTACTAGTTCTTCCGAGTGTTGAACAATTACCCGCTGCAACACAAGCTGCTGCTGACCGGCACTCCTCTTCAGAACAACCTGGAGGAGCTCTTCCACTTGCTGAACTTCCTGACCCCAGAGAGATTCAAGTCAGTATGTGGCCACAGCACATGTGGCTTTTTTTGCAGACACAATGTAGACGCCAACAAAGACGCTGTGTTTATTTATGGTTTTCTTTGTCTCTGCAGCAACCTGGAGGGGTTTCTTGAGGAGTTTGCGGATATTGCCAAAGAGGACCAGATCAAGAAGCTGCATGACATGCTGGGACCACACATGCTCAGGAGGCTGAAGGCGGATGTTTTCAAGCACATGCCCTCTAAGACTGAGCTTATTGTCAGAGTGGAGCTGAGCCCTATGCAGAAGTATGTGATAAGAGGAGATTTGTAGTAATCAAGATTAAACCAATCTACAGATTGAAGACTGAAGATTGGAATTTGTAGATGTAGTTAGTTTCAAAGTTTTGAATAATGTTTTGTATAATCTGAATTCTCCACATGTGTACAGTATATATTCCTTTTTCTGATCTTGGTAGCCTCTTTTGTCATTATTTGTTCTATTTGTTTTTCTTTCTTGTAAACCAGGAAATACTACAAGTTCATCCTAACACGTAATTTTGAGGCCCTAAACACTCGTGGAGGAGGAAACCAGGTCTCTCTGCTCAATGTGGTGATGGACTTAAAAAAGTGCTGCAATCACCCCTACCTCTTTCCTGCAGCTGCCACAGTACGATCCATGTTTTTAACACAATTATATGGGAACAGGGTGCACGCTTTGTTGTAGCACTGAATTATGCTTTCATATTCAAACTTGTTTAATACGGTCAATATATTTGGATTCCCTCTCTTGATTGCAGGAGGCACCAAAACTTCCAAATGGCATGTATGAGGGCACTGCTCTGACCAAGGCTTCAGGAAAACTGATGCTGCTCCAGAAGATGATGAGGAGGCTGAAAGAGGGAGGCCACAGAGTTCTGGTCTTCTCTCAGATGACCAAAATGCTGGACCTGCTGGAAGATTTCTTGGAGAATGAAGGTTACAAATATGAAAGAATTGATGGAGGAGTCACTGGCAACTTGAGACAGGAGGCCATTGACCGCTTTAATGGTGAGACATATACATAAACTTTGTATTGCCTAAAAACACCTGCTGTGACATGCTGTCAGTGTTCTGATTTTCATTCCTCTGTGGTCTTCTTTTTCTGTTCTTCATACCAACAGCTCCTGGTGCTCCCCAGTTTGCTTTCCTACTCTCCACCAGAGCTGGTGGTCTGGGCATTAATCTCGCCTCTGCTGACACTGTCATCATCTACGACTCTGACTGGAACCCCCACAATGACATCCAGGTATGTAAATCGTAATTGCAACCTCTTGTCTTTTTCAGTACATTTATTTATTTGGATGATAGGTTATTATGCTGTTTGTTTCATGTGTGTGTTAGGCGTTCAGCAGAGCTCACCGTATTGGCCAGAACAGGAAAGTGATGATCTATCGCTTTGTCACCAAAGCCTCTGTGGAGGAGAGGATCACACAGGTCTGTGAGAATACTACAAGAAATTATACACACCTCTTAAAATTGTGTCAACTATGTAAGGATTCCGTGGAAACCTGCTCATCACTTGTTTGTCTCCCAACTACTTCCCTCCACCAGGTGGCGAAGAAGAAGATGATGCTCACTCACCTGGTGGTGCGACCTGGTCTTGGCTCCAAGACAGGGTCCATGTCCAAGCAGGAGCTCGATGATATCCTCAAATTTGGAACCGAAGAGTTGTTCAAGGATGAAGTCGGAGACGGTGAGTTGACTTTAACCCAGTGCCACATACATGTCTTTTTGAGGTTCAGGATTATGTCACTCATTTACTTTTATGTTTATCTGCATTTTGCTATTTACAATTAAACATAGCAGGTAATTGATTTTGTCATTGGACAACTTAAAATTTACAACGGTAGAATGAGTCACATTTCCTGAAAAGGGTAGCTAGATAATTTGCTGTGAAAACAATAGGTGCTACAACTCGTTTGTCTTGAGAACAAAAGAGATTGTTACTGGATCAGATGAAGGCAAATTGTAATTGATAGTAGCTATATTAAACTAAATCTAATTTTTAGCCTTTACTTATTTTGTCCATAACTAAAACTATGATATTGTGTAAAGCTTGTTGTAGTGTGGTATGTCATAAGATAACAAGTAGGTGGAGTGAGAAACTCTCTTCAAATGAAAATGAAAGCCGCTGCTATATTTGTGAGGCTAATAAACAATATTTTTATTGTTTGCTTATTTTTATAATAAAAAAAGAAAAGAAAAAATGCCATTAGTGAAAATCTGTAATGCACACAGTTTTTTCAGTGGAAGGCTGTTCAGTTGTTGGAAACATTTAACCTAAATTGGATAGGTTTTACTAATTTTGATGTTCTGGACTGCACATTGTTGTTCTTGTGTTTGGGAGATAAGCAGGGTAATAACCCTGGTTTGCATAAGGGATTTGGGATTGAGTCTGAAAATAGGGAAAGACTCTTTACTTCTCTAACTGGATGAGATGTTCCAGGGAGTAAATTTAGTTTCGGCTTCCTTCCTTTTTTTGACTTGTCCTGCTTTCAGGGGACAACAAGGAGGATGACAGCAGTGTGATCCACTACGATGACCAGGCAATAGATCGCTTGCTAGACAGGAACCAGGATGCCACAGAGGACACTGAGCTTCAGAGCATGAACGAATACCTCAGCTCCTTTAAAGTGGCCCAGTACGTGGTCAAAGATGAAGACGATGAGGTATGAGTAGGTCTACAAAGTGTGTGTGTGTGTGTGTGTGTGTGTGTGTGTGTGTGTGTGTGTGTGTGTGTGTGTGTGTGTGTGTGTGTGTGTGTGTGTGTGTGTGTGAGAATGCGTAGCTTGATTGTGTTGTTTCAGCTTAAATGTTTGACAATTGAGTGGGCTCTGTAGTAGTAGTAGTAGTAGAATTGTCTAAAGTGTTTAAATTGTAATGCTTAACAATAGAAAAACTGCATTTTAGTCTTTGGTGCAGTTTCAAACATAGACCAAGCTTAGACCTAGAGCTAACTTTATTGTTCAACTTTGTAGGGACATGTTTTTTTATTTTTTACTTTTAGGGCTTTAAATTTTTAAAAAGCTAAATCCCAAAAACTCAATGTGCATACTTATTATATTCCATATAAATTACTATTTTCTTTCTCTGAGGAGGAGGAGGTGGAAAGGGAGGTGATCAAGCAGGAGGAAAGTGTTGATCCCGACTACTGGGAGAAGTTGCTTCGACACCACTACGAGCAGCAGCAGGAGGATCTTGCCCGCAATCTGGGCAAAGGCAAAAGAACTCGAAAGCCAGTCAACTACAATGATGGCTCCCAAGAGGACCGAGGTATAAGACAGGGTACAGAACAATATATAATGCAACCTCTTTGTGTGTGTGTCTGGGTGTTGGTGTATACAGTGCTGTTGGTGTTGTGGTGTTGGTGTAATATGGTAGCAGATACAGTGTATGCATGGCATGAAGTTTTAATTTTGTATTCTGGGCATAGTAACATGTTATTGTTGTGAGTAAATTTGAATGTGTGTGTGTGTGTGTGTGTATGTGTATATGTATATGTATGTCTGTGTATATGTGTATATATATATATATATATATATATATGTATACATTTATGTATATATATATGTGTGTGTGTGTGTGTGTACATGTGTATACGTATATATATGTATGTCTATATATGTATGTATATACATATTTTTAGCAAAAAAATATTGGAACCCTGGGGCCTGTCTTATTAGCAGAATTACAAAATTTTCTGGCTAAATTTGCTGAATAAAACCCATCTTCTTAAATCTGTGACACAGACTGAAATAAAGACAGCTGTTTTGGGTTTTACTCAGAATATGCAAAGAAAAAGAAACAAGAAAGTGACACTAAAGAGGCAGATGTTAATAGTATTGTATAACTGTCTGTTGGTTTAGCGCGTAGCCATTACCAATACGATTAGCAAAGAGCATTATCAGAATTTTCTAGGATTGAAAGGAAGGCAGCATCAGATCACTACTAAGGTGCATACCTTTGTTTATTCAAGTATTCATATTAAATGTTTGTTATGGAGACAGATTTGAAAGATGCGAAAGTAAGAGTTAATTGAGAAATCTATTTCAGCCGTTCATTTGTGAGTAATTTTTAATAATGTGGTTTTGACATAGTAGCCCCCCCCCCCCAAATGAAAAAAGCCCCATGTGGAGTTTGGATGTACTTTATTTCGTCTCGATTAGATTGTGTCCAGGCAGTGAAGAGTTTTGTCCTTTTTTTTTTCATTTTCTCCCTCCATAATATTTCTCTGTCTATGCTTTGCTCAGACTGGCAGGAGGATCAGTCGGATAACCAGTCTGACTACTCGGTGGCCTCAGAGGAGGGCGATGAGGACTTTGATGAACGGACTGAAGGTAAGGCTCACTGTTTCGATCACTGCTGTTTAAAGAAGGGCTACATGTCTGTGTGATTTGGTGGTAAAATGGATTATGTCACTGCTCTTAACCATTTACTTTGTGAAGACATAGATGTATCCAGGTTGTTTAAAGGTAATCGTTAGGATGCTTTTAAGTTGAGGAATTGATAGCAACAACTTAGAGGTAGACCTTCCTGTTTAGACTAAGTAGAGATTATAAGGAATCTCTACTCTCCAGACCCCAGTTGTGTCATCAACTAACATCCTTCAAACCACCCCTGCAGATCTATATTCAGATTCAGACGACAGCTACGATATCCTCATTGACAACATCAACAACAACTCACGAAGTAGCACTTGTTGCTGCATTGTCTGCATTGAGCGTAGAGAGGCAAGAAAAGACAGAAAGAAGAAGAAAAAGGAAGAAAAGACAAGGAAAAAAGCAAAGAAGCAGGGGAAGAAATTTAAAATCAATGGTTTCTCAACCAGCTGAACTATCTACTTGCACTTTAAAGAGATTCTGTGTTCATATTAACTGTTAATTTAGTTGATTCGAAATGCACATAACAAATTTTGTGTAAAATAATTATTCAATATTGTTTCAGAACAAAATTGTCACTTATATTTATATAGTTTCTATCAATTGCTATTTATTTGGCAATTTATTCATAAGACGTACATGTTAAATACTGATTTTATATTTTTGTTTAATTTAATTATGGCTCTGTTCATTCAGTTTTATTAAATGAAGTAGACCAACATATGGCTTTCAGTTATAAAAGTTTTGAAAGCATTACGCTTCAAGAAGAAGCATATAATGTAGAAGTGCGGACAGCTTGTGAGCAGGGACAGCTTCAGCAGGATCAGAGTGTGGCGTGATGAGCCGTAAGTGGAACATCTTCACAGAAAACGTTAGGACGTTAAGAGCACACATGACCATACATCAACAATCCAGTTTTGTTGAACTTGTATCTGCTTTAGTGGATTATGTGTTGGCTTGAATGCACACTGAAGATAGACTAACAGTGTTAACTTTGCCTTAGCTAACGCCCGCAGACCAAACCGTAAAGGGCTGAGGAACGACAGGGACAAACCTCTGCCTCCGCTGTTGGCCAGGGTCGGCGGGAACATCGAGGTGAGTTTTCTGCCAAGCCCATAGTCTTCTGGTCACCTCTTATTCCTCTCATGTACAGATGTTACTGGAAACTTGAGAAATTTCGTCCTTCAAATTAAAAAACAGTCAGCAGGAAATACCAAGAAACAATAAAAATTGACTGTATACAATCCCTGAAGCACTTAATGTATGTCTTGAACTCTTTATTACTTGTCAGGTGTTGGGCTTCAATGCACGGCAGAGGAAAGCTTTCCTGAATGCCGTGATGCGTTATGGGATGCCTCCTCAGGATGCTTTCACCAACCAGTGGCTGGTGCGGGACCTCAGGGGGAAATCTGAGAAAGAATTCAAGTGAGTCTCCATGACTCAATAAAAAGTGTTTATTTCTCAAAGTATAGTATAGAAAAAGGTATTATTTTGGTATAGATATGGCTGGGATGTTTGCACTAGAAGCCTCTGGATGCTTTATAGCAGTCATCATTTTGTTTGTTAACTTTGTACATTTCAGTGAAATGTGTTCCCGACACACAAATGTTTTTATGGCGACATCCCTTCACCTTCTCCTTTACAAATTTTTTTAGGGCTTACGTGTCTCTGTTCATGCGTCACCTTTGTGAGCCGGGGGCTGATGGAGCTGAGACCTTTGCAGATGGCGTCCCGCGCGAGGGTCTTTCAAGGCAACATGTGCTTACTCGCATCGGTGTGATGTCCCTTATAAGGAAAAAGGTATGTGTTATACAGGTAGAAAATAAAAAGTACAAAATCTGCCATCCTGAGTTAGTGGTTGATTTTAAATAATTCAAATATTTGATTGCTGATTGGGGGATAAAATGATAGATTGACATATTGATAACAGGTGCAGGAGTTTGAGCATGTGAACGGTCAGTGGTCAATGCCCTGGATGGCAGAGCTGGAGGAGAACAAAAGGGCAGCAGCTTTGGCTGCTGGTGAAGACCCTAAGACTCCCTCTACTGGGACCCCTGCAGACACACAGCCCAACACTCCTGTCCCAGGTACACACACACGTTGTCTTTTCGTTCTTCTCATAGGTAGTACTATATTATTAAAGCACAATTTTGGGAAATATTAAAACCATATATATATATATATATATATATATAAATGACTGCTGCAGAATTGAGTGAATACAGACAAAACAACAAACACAATTTTTGACATTCATTTCTATTTCCTCTTAGTCTCAACTCAGCACCACATGCTTAACCCAGACTTTTACTCCAACCAAAACTTAATATGAATTCTAATTTAAAAGCCCTAATCCAAGTTGCAAGAGTCATTGTTTTCTGTGTTGCATTGAAAGCTTTTCTGTTAAACATTTAGTTTTTGTTAATGGTCAAACAGATTTACCCTGACTGTCAGTTTATTTTTCTGGCATCCTCTTTTGGTTATTTACCACAAAGAGGTTGACTTACTCAGCCATTAAGATTAAAAAATAGGATATTTGGTTAGTGATAGACAAAACAGAGGAAGGACATTATTGAACTCTTTACTAATCTTATATGATCTCTGTTTTTACAGAGGATTTGTCTAAATCAGAAGACAAAGAAGACGTGAAGAAGGAGGGAGAGGATGGCAAAGGAGCCAAGAAAACAGATGATCCAGAGGTAAATTCTGCTATTACCCATTTTGGTTTAAAGTACTAACATTATTCTGGAGTTGGCAATCAGATTTTTCTAATTTGATCCTGACTACCCCTCCCATAGATTATTGAAATCCCAGATGAGTCTGAAAAATTCCCTGTTCTTGATAAGAAGGAAGGAGAGGTAGACTCTGCTGCAGGGAAGGAGGAGAAAGAGAAGGAGACAGGAGATGGAGATGAAGGCAAGGAGAAGGAGGCCGAAGACATGAGCAAGGAGAAAGACGAGAAGGACAAGACTTCCGACATGGGGGAGAAGGACACTCCTGCTGTCAAGGGTGAAGTTTCGGAGGGCAAGATGGATTCAGAGGAGGACAAGTCTAAAGGTCAGATAGATGATAATACTGTTTCTGCAATCTTCCAGTTTCCTTTCTCTGTGATTCTAACCGTGCTTGTCTCATTTCAGCTGAGGAGTGCAAAGACGAAAAGATGGACACCACTTCAACTACAGAGGAGAAGAGAGGTTCATACATAAATTCTATGTCAACACACACATAAACTTTGCAATAAAGGGATTTTCATTTGAAACTTTCTAAAATATAGAAATGTTCCCTCTGAAACATCCTTCCTGTGTCATGAATGAATTTATAGAATAAAGCTAAACGTTTTAATGTAAATACAAGATTTCAACAATGTCATTGGTATCATAATTTATTTCTAGGAAAATTTCCATAATGAGAGGGTGTCTTGAACTTTAAACTTTGTTGCTGTTGCGTTTCTGTTTGTTGTTTTCTCACAGAGCAAAAAGAGGAGAAGGATGGCGTGAAAACAGACGAGCCTGGCAAACTGCAGAATGGAGACAACACCAAAGAAGGAGGAACAGCTGCGCCGGTGGTTAGCGCCAGCGAGGAGAAGAAGAAAGCCACCAAGCAGAGGTTCATGTTCAACATTGCTGACGGAGGATTCACAGGTGGACACATACCCACAATTTTTCCCTCTCTTTTGTTTTGCTCTTGTTTCTCTTTCATTTCAGTGTTTTGACATTTCTGCCCTCCTTTCCAGAACTTCACTCTCTGTGGCAGAATGAAGAGCGAGCAGCCACCGTCACCAAGAAGACTTTTGAGATTTGGCACCGTCGCCATGACTACTGGCTGCTGGCTGGCATCATACAGTATCCTTTCAAATGCACAACTTTCCGTGGACAGACAGATCAAGTTAAATTCTCATGTGTGATTGCTGTCTTCCTGTCACATTAGTCACATCACTGTTGGTTGGACAAAACAAGTGGTCAGCTTGGACTTTGGCAAAATTGTGATTGTGGCATTTTTCCTTCTGATTTTTTTACAGATCAATAAACAAATTAAAAAATAATTGGTAAATTGATTGTTAATTAAAATAATTACTAGTTGCAGCTCCGTGTTTTAGATGATAGAAACTTGAAGCTGCCAGTATGAAGCCCACCAACCTCTGTTTCTTCTTTTATGGTTTTCTGTAATGAGAGTGAGGTCTTTGTGTAGATGAAGAGTTATTGTCTTATGATCCCTTCAAAAGTAACGGACAAAATATTCAAGCCAGGTTTTGCCGTGAGAGACCTCAAAAAAAGAGATGAAAGTTAAATTACTTTTTACATTTAGGAGTTTTTGTAGTGCACAGCTTTACCTGGCCGAATCCCTCACATGTAGATTTGTCCGTGCGCATGCTTTTTGAAGTGTTCACACAGCATCCAGCATCCCTGCCTTACTAGATGATAATATGATAATATGAGCCTCGTGGAACTATGTTGTTACACTTAACCCCGGTGTCTCTCAGACATGGCTACGCCCGGTGGCAGGATGTACAGAACGACGTGAGGTTTGCTATCCTTAATGAGCCCTTCAAAGGGGAGATGAGCAGAGGAAACTTCCTGGAGATCAAGAACAAGTTTTTGGCCCGCAGGTTTAAGGTGAACTGAGTGCTCATTGTTATCATGTTTCCCTGTGTCAGCGTGTGTTTCTCTATGTCTGTGTGTCTATCATGTCTCACTGGGCATCTTTGGTCTGTCTGTGTTTCCTGTATAGCTGTTGGAGCAGGCTTTGGTGATTGAGGAGCAGCTGCGCAGGGCGGCCTACCTGAACATGACAGAAGACCCGGCCCACCCATCCATGGCCCTCAACACTCGCTTCAGTGAGGTGGAGTGTCTCGCTGAGTCCCACCAGCACCTCAGCAAGGAATCCATGTCTGGAAACAAGCCTGCCAATGCAGTGCTGCATAAAGGTAAAACATGTGGAAGATATGGAGGGAAAAGGTATAGAGAGGGTTCTCATGGACCTGGAAAATATGAGACACGTTCTGGTTTTGAGCAAAATTAAATAAGGCGTTAACACAAATTCATGAAGTCATTTTTAGCAGGCTGCACATTCTCTACAAGGAGGAGCTGTACAAAAATTGCGAAGACATTGCTATGAAAAAACAGAATTTTTGCTGTCACTAACAACCTCTTATGCGTTTTTTCACTTTGTTAATTAATGACAGATTAGTATCTATCATTTATCGTGACTACAGAAATGTGCCAACTGATGCACCAGCCCTTTTAGCCATAAGGCCATTCTAAAAGGCTTCAGTGATATTGCTGTGAGTGAGGTGACTAGAAATCGGTCATCCTGGGCTCAGATCATGACAGGAGCGTGTTTCAGATATTCTGCAGTGTCATCTCACAATAATATTTCTTCAGCTTGAATCAGGACAGTCTGTTGTGTTTACGACAACAGTTTTCACTACTGTAAGAAGCTTCTGAATAAGAAAAGATGGTGTCTGCATGTGAGGGAGAGAACAAAGTGTTGGCCGCCATTGTGATAGTACCAGGAGTATAGAAAAAAGAGCTGTTGTGTAAACACAAATATTTACATTTCTGGGCTCCAGTTATAGTTGCTCAGGTAACCAGCATCCACCTCAGGTGCAGCACTGAGTTTAAATATAGAGCAGCTTCCATGTTCGACCAAGGACAGCTTTTCATTACCTCTTGTGGAAAAAAGCACTTCCACCACCCAGGAATCCATCTGTGAGGTTGGAGAGAAGCCTGTCTCCACTACTCTAGGGCTACAACTAATGATTATTTTCATTATCAGTTAATCCGATGATTATTTTCTCAATTCATCAACTAATCATTGACTATACCATGCCAGAAAATACTGGAAAATGTGCATCATAATATCTAAGTTGATATCGTCAAATGTCTAATTTTATCCAAACAACCATCAAAAACCCACAGGGATTTGGCTTATCACCATTGAGATGCTGAAACCAGCAAATGTTTGGCATTTTTTGCATGAAAAATAATAGTGGCCGATTACTTTTCTGTCGAGCTAATTGATTAATCGACTAATCCTTTCAGATCTGGTTTAGTTGTTGATCCGTGGCAGGGTGTGTCTTTGTTGTCACAATATTCTCTTGTGATGAAACTGGGTGGTTAGTAAGAGACGGGGCTGGATTGACTTCATTCAGGAAATATTGATTGTTCATATTCTTGTTTCATAACTGCATGGCAAATAAAAGCAGCAGAGAAGGAAAGGTGCTGTTTGGCTGCAGTGAGTGTAGGACAGTGATAGAGGTTAGTGATATATAATTTACAGTTTTGTGGACTGCTGTTGTCAGTCTGTTAGCCATGCTAGCTCCTGCAGGTTATGCTTACACCTCTATTGACACTATTTCTTGTCACTTGCTCTTTTTTGCCAAACCACACAGGTAAATTTTGCAAGGTGAAATCGGGACGACTGAATCTGAGAAAAAAATGGCAGTTTTGAACCCCTACCACACAACAGTCTTTCTTTTACATAATTTCCATGTTGTATTTCCAGTTCTCAAACAGCTCGAGGAACTGCTGAGTGACATGAAGGCTGACGTCACGCGTCTCCCAGCAACCATCGCTAGGATACCCCCCGTCGCCGTGCGGCTGCAAATGTCCGAGAGGAACATCCTTAGCCGATTGGCCAGTCGGGGCCCCGACGTCACCGCTCAGAACCAGTCACAGACCTCACAGCAAATGCAGGTGCCGCGTTGACCAATCACCTCGCATATTTCACTCTCACTGACTGAGGCCAGTCACCCTCACCTCACCGCCATGTAGCAGACGTCCTCCCCCTCAACCACCATGTACAGCACAGTCAGGTTAGTCCTCCTCGCTCTGCACCCACAACCCATCTCCGGACTCGGAAGAACATCAGCTGGTCGGCTGGACTTTGATTTGAAAAGACTGGAACTTTAGATGTAGGACGGGAGTGAACGAAAGAATCAAATCTCTTTCTGTGGCAGACCAGAAACACGTCTTTCTCCTCCACTGGGATTCAGATTTAACCCTCTAACCTGAGCACCGTTGTTGTGACTGTACTGCGGGCAGCTCCACTGACCTGTCCTCTTCTGTCTTTACAGCAGGGTCAAACGTGTGTATGTAACTGTGTATCATGAAGCTGACGAGGATAGACAGGAGAAAAAGCAGCATGTTTGGAGTATACTGGTGCTTTGTAGTAACTTTTGGATTATTAAAGAAATCAAGGGATTTTATTGTGCTCATTTTCACCTTTAGAAAGTTGTGAAACTTAACGTTTTTTTCAACTCTAATGTCCGCACCTGTCTGTGTGTGGAAAGAGAGTGTGTATGTGTGTGTGTGCGTGTGCGTTTCCAGGATGTATGTATCTATAAACAGGGCATATTGATGTGCATCGCTACTGCAGAATGCCCTCACACTGAGAGACTGTTACTGTCTCTTTTCTATCAGTCAGTCAGACCTGTTACCTCTTCCTACACCCTTACCCTTCATCTCAAACCTCCACCTGCCCCATCAGGTGACCCGTTTTGGGATCAACTCTCTGTGCTCACACCCCAATCGGCACCACGACATTCCTAACTACACAACAGATTTGCTGCCTGGAAATTTTCATGTTTGCCCCAAAATATGGACATGCAATAGCACCACAACTTTTAGGTACATGGGATGGTTTTGAGAATGATGGCAATCTTAAGTTAATTTAATTTCTTACTGTCTATTGTTATGTTGTTTTACATTATTGAATATTATTATTATGGATACCACCTTGTTGTTTTTATCATTGCTGTTTGTTTTTATGGACTACAATAAAAAGTCGACAGTTTTTCAAGGTTTGTCCATTTTATTTAAAGGAAAAAATGTATGTGTTCCTTTTTTTCTAAGTACTGTATTCATCTATTTTTAGCCATGCTTGCGGTGTGGCTTTACAGATGGCAATATCAGATGGTCATTAACAATAACAACAACCAGTCGATGGATTGCAGTGAAATTTTATACAGACATTCATTGTCACTTAAGAATAAATCTTACTGACCTTGGTGATCCCCTGACTTTTCCTCTAGTGCCACCATGAGGTTCACTTTTGTGGTTTTAAGTAAAATGGCTCAAAAACTCCATGATCTATTGTCATGAAATTTGGTACAGACACGTCCCCCCCAGATTGCATTTACTTTGGTTAATCTCTGACTTTCCATCTAATGTCATCATCAGGTCAAACTTTTAATTTGTCTAAATATTTGGTTTATGTCCAAATAACTGCAAAACCAATGACATTCTCTGCTGTACTTTGTGTGTAGGTCTAATCAGCAAATGTTGGCAGGCTAAGATGCTGAACAAAGATGGTGAACACAGTAAAGATTATACCTCCTAAACATTAGCATATTTGCATTGTAATGTGAGCTTGTGATGCTGACGTTGGGATTTAGCTCAAAGCGTTGCTGTGCCAAAGTACAATTCACAGACCCGCTAGTGTGACTCGTTTCTAAGAAGATTACAGATAGGTAACAAATTAAAGGAAAAAACAACATAGTGAGGTGTTACAGATTAGCGATCAGCTACCAGAAAAGCCTCAGTGTTTCAAGTCTTATTGAAATCTACTGAACGCAAACTATTCTTCCAAAAGATATTCCCTTATTTGATGTTTTAATGGTGGTAGTGGACAGCGCTGTATAAGACATTGGTCAATGAATTCTCCCACGTGTGTTCAACTGGATTGAGATCTGATGGTTGTGAGGGCCATAGCATTTGATTCACATACTGTAATTTTTATACTCATCAAACCATCAGTGACCCCCACATTTGTTATGTTTCCACTTATTGACTCTTCTTTTTCTTTTCATCCCTTGGTTGTGTAAGAAAAAAATCTTGCTTTGCTGATACCAGTTTAGGAAAGTGTAACTTACTTTGTGACACATGATGTACTTTGCATACAAGCCTAGAAAGATGAGGTCGAATTTACATGAAAGCAAATGCTGAGTTGCAGGGGAGATGGAAAATTAGAGGGAGAGCCTTTGCATATGGAAGAGGTCGTGAGAGGAAGAGCAGGGAAAGAAGGGGACAGGAACAAGCAGTTTTTCTCCCATAGATAGTTGGGTAATTAAGAAAATTAAAGTAAATTACAGGGCGGGAAGATTCGCTGGGCTGGTAACGGAGCCTGATATCTTATCATAAGATAGAGAGTTGGAGGCTAAACACGAGCCAGTCTCGGTGCAAGTGAATGCAAAAAGTAAGAAAGGAACCTGGAGTCAGAAATGCATGAGCTGCAGTAAATGTAACCTGACCCTTTCTGTGAGTTTCATTTTGCTTGGAGGTGGGGAAACGCATCATAGACAACAGCAAAAAGGGGAGACCGGATTCAATTATCACTTCCTTGTGAACATGAGTCCATATTACCAGTGATCCTGAGTGCCGAGAGGGAGAGCCCAAACAATGTCTTGCGGGTGAGAGTCTTGTATTTTTTAAGTGTTTATGATCAGGTAAAATTGATGATCAGGTGATTTTTATTTCGTTTTTTCTTACCTGTCTCAGTAAATGATTTTGTCCATGTTCGATGTGGGCTTTGGTGTAACCTTTGCTTCTCTCCAATGTTACTTTTTATATTTCTTAAGTGTTTCTTCATAGTGACAGCGATACAGATCCAGGATCTAAAAATCTCTGATCTAAAAATCTTTTAGAGGCATTTATTTTCATTGTGGTGTATAATGCATTTTTAAACATTTTCACTATTTTCTCAAAAATGTCTACATTTACTTTAGTGAAGAAAACTTAGCGTATGTATCCAATTATTCTCTATCAATATGCTGGTTTTGAATCACCTCTTTTTGCAGATTAAATATTTTTAAACTTTTTTTTTATCGTAAAAACAAGTCTAGGAGTGGCTAAAATGGTTTTTCCACTTCTGAAAAATCCAATCATGCCATAAAACAGTCCTCTGCATTACCCGCAATGGCTTTCTACACGAGGAACTATTAAATAGATAGTTACCTGGGTAGAAGTTGTATAATCTATCTGACAACAGAAAAATTCAAATAGTCTCATGGTGCATATTGTCATATTGTCAACCCCTCAACAAGCCAAACTACTGAGCCCAAATTGCAGAAAATAATGAAAAATGTCTTACACAATTTCCCAGAGCCCAAGTGATGCCTTCAAAATGCTGCGTGCCAGTCCAAAACCCAAGTATATTCAGTAAATCAGAGGAAAGAAGAAAACCCTCACATTCAAGAAGGAGGAATCATGCAAGGATTCATTGATGAATTTTTTCAGCACTATTAATATCCTATTTTTTTATTTGTTTAGACAGGAGGGACTAACACTACAGCATGTGCAGTAAATTCCTCTGAACATAAACAAACCAAAACAAACCCAAAAGAAAAAGTGTTTGTGTGTATGAGTGTGTCGTTTGTCACTTTGCTGTGTTCGTCCTGCAGCCTGAGAAAGTGAAGCTCTGTTGCGTCGGAAGGGAAGAGAAGCTAAACCAGCCTCAACTGTTGCACACAGGAGCCTATGAGGAGAGTAATGCAAACTGCAATAGCTGGCGTGAACCACGACGAGCGACACGTGCAGCGCTGTGTGTGTGTGTGTGTGTGTGTGTGTGTAGAGGATGAGGTGGGGCTATAGTATACTATATATATATTGTAAGTTTTTGCCCGAAGTTCAATCACAGGGTCGGTGTCAGATTTAAGCAGCTTTGTTCTACCCTTGCATATTTGCACCAACACTAAAAACAGCATAGTTTAAAGTTCACAGTCTAATGAGGAAGATGTGTTTGGCTTGTGAAAAGAGCAGACGCATTTTTCGTGAATTCAAATTTGCCCTCTCAAACCTGTTGTAGGTAAAAATGTTTTGCAAGTTAAATGTGGATCACCTGTGCTTGTTTCACAGGTTGGAAAATGTTTGTTCGTGTCTTTGTGATATTCATTGAACATGTTGTGTTTGCAGTGTAGCCAAGCCTTCCTTATAGTGTAGGTGTATGCGTCTTGTGATATCAGGGTTCTCACCTCATTGGCTTGATAATGAGAGGAGTTCGCAGTTGCAAATAATTTAACAGCTGAAAGTAGTTCACACACAGACACAGACACACACACACACACATATGTAGAGGTGGGTAGGGTGAACTGCAAATAAGGAAGTGTTCTGTGACTCTGACCTTTGTGTGTTGCATACACATACACACACACACACACATATACTTATTCACACCTGGAAGTAAAGAACAAACAGACAACAGTAGTAGCAGACAGGTGGGCAGGCAAAGGGGGGAAGCTTTGGAAACAGCAGACCGAGAGACAAAGTGTGGGCTTGTTTGCAAATGTATGAGAAGCTTAAACTCTGCCATTTGTGGATTTTCTTTATTCCTGTAACCAAGGTGGAATAACTAGACAGTCTCGCTCATGATTCGCCTCTGAATGGAACTATTTAAACCATCGCTGCTGCTCCTTTCGTTGAGATCTGCATAGAAAACTACATGATGGAGCAACAGAGAGCAAGTTTCTAGAGTGTAAACCTACTCTGCTCCTACATATGATGAGTTTTTTTTGTAGTTGTCTTCAAAAAAAAGGGTATCTTTTGGAGGAATTCCGGCCTGTCAGCTTTTTTTGTTCCTTCTTGCTTTCACTATTTTGTGAAAGGAGACGTAAAAAGGAAGGAAGGGGAGAGCGAGAGAGAAAACGACAGAGGAGGGAAGAGAGACCTATACAGTCTGAGCGTCTCAGCGAGGTGTCACTTTGTTTTCAGAGGCAGCTGAGAAGAGTAAGTGTTTACCTGCTTTCCTACAGGGACAAAGAGGGGTTGGATAGGAGGAGAATTGGGTGGAGGGAAGTGTAGAAGGAGAAGAGGAGGAGAGTGCAGGTAGTTCGAGGGTTGTTTAGTGAATGTGGTGTGATACAGAGAGATGGAGTTAATCGTTGTTTTCCATGAGATGGAAGGGTGTTAAGTGTTAGAAGTCGAGTAAGTGTGTGAAAGAGCAAAAGCCTGAGAATGAAAGTGACTTATCCTCTATTTAAATGAGTATACCCCTGTAAACTGAGGACGTAGTGAGGAACAGACTGTTTCTTTATAAGATTAGAGATTGGAAAATTCTCTACTTATGCTGTTTAGTCTACACATGTTGATGTACAAGTGACTCTTCACCAATCACTCTTCTTCTCTTTGGTCCCAGAAGAAGTGAAGAGACAACATGGTTCGGTGAGTCAGGCCCCTGTCGGACACTATAATGCTATGTTAGCCAACTGTGGTTGTGTTGTCTTGTGTTTTGTGCAAGGCGTGATGACAACTTCTCTGTTTCCATTCCTCCTTCTCTTTCTTTCCCCAGCCATCAACCCGTCCTGCTCTGTTCCTCTATCATGTGATTTGTGATGTGTTGTGTGCTGTTCGGTGTCTGCTTGCATAAAGAAAGTGTGTCAAAAATGATGTTTTAGTTCTGCAGTTGAGTGAGAAGCCCCTTTTCTCTGCACAAGGTCCCCTTTGCCTTGACTTTATGCTTCTTTCTTTCTGTGATTAACCTTTTCAAATGTCTTTCTCAGTCCATGTCTTGCATAAAAGCTCTCTTGTGGCAAACCAAAGTTAAAGGGGAAACACATATTTAAACTCAATCTAATTGTCAAAACTAGTGCATATAGAGAACACACCAAGCTGAAAATCTGTATTCCATAACATTTTATACTTTATATTGCACATGTAAAATTTGCTGCTATAGTACAACAATGAAGAAACCTTTCTAATGCAATATCATTTAAATTGTCTTTATCATTGACTACAAGTTGAATAATTGATAAAGATTTTTTTAACAACGGGGTTGCTGCAGGCTATTATTTTTAATATTGAACATTTGGAAAAAAATTTTATTGGCGGCTCTTTCACAGAAAAAAAACAAAAACCTGTTCTTTAGGAATTTTTTTGGGTTAGCTCAGAGGCTGTGAGCCGAGCTCTGGGAAATGAAAAAATATGAGATATTCGGTCTGTACTGATGCAATATGTTACACCGAGTCTCTCAACTTCACAATGTTGCTGAAAAGGCGTTCAAGCCAGAGCTTTACTCGACTTTTTTAGTTTATAGTTGAGTAGATATACAGGATAATGTGATGATTGCTTTTACTGTGGTTTTATTCTCTTAAAAGTTGGACTTTGTGTTGATTGAGGTGTTGCGGTATAGTTTTTTTTTGTGATTAAAAGTACATTATGGTACATAGTACATAGTAAATTATGTCTCTATATGTCTATAGACAAAATGAGCAGAATAAAGATGAAGCTTTAGTTTACAGAATAAAGGCCATATGGACTTGACTAGGAATACAATTAACGTTTTGTTTCAGTATCAATTATACTATCGATTAATCAATTATTTGTTTAATCTAAAAAAAAGTCTAAATAAATATTAAATAATAACATAAATAATTTCAAATGCTCATTAAAAGTTTCCATATGTCAAAGAAATGCCTTAAACTTTGTTTTTAAAGGTTTTCACAATGAAATGGGAAAAAAGGAAAAGATTGATTGTAATTTAGTGTCAGAACTAGACAAAACTGTGTTGAAATCTGTCTCCTGCAGTGAAGCTTCACAGGAGATTTATTTAGCTGAATGGAAAAAAACTTGAAATAAACTGCAGTTGTGTACAATTATTTTGTATTTTTTCTACAAAATAACTTTACACTCACTATGTTCCAGTATATTTAGCTGAATGCTGTGAGGAAATATTACTGGGTGCGGACGATATGTGCACATGTTTATATTTTTCTGATACATCTGCTACACAAGCTGATGGTGTACTGGGTGTAGTTATATTCACATTGAGTGTATTTTTACTGTGTTTATATGTGTGTGACTGCAGATGGTTCCACCGAGACATCACGGGCTTGGAGGCTGAAGACATGCTAAAGTCTCGAGGCATTCATGGCAGCTTTTTGGCTCGACCCAGCAAGAGGAACGCAGGAGATTTCTCCCTGTCTGTCAGGTAGTGATGTCTGCAACAACTTTAATAATTCCAAAACTGAAAAGAAATCCTACTTTCCCTTCTTATAAAAGTGTATCGAAAGCCGTCCCACTTGGCTGTAAGACTAACCAAACATTAAAGCGGAACATATTTATTCCCTAAATTCATCTGCTACCTTTGAAGTTCACTGTTTATCACAAAACCATTTTACAACTGAGAAACGGAGACGTGCTGAACATATAAATATTCTGCATACACGGAGATGAAGTTTTCCACTGCACTTTTTGGGCACAATAAAATCACAGCTTGCGTTTATATATGTGTCACTACGATATGCAACTGTACAGGTGAAAGAATGAATTGAAATAAAAACATGCTTCTACATTATTGTGATGTAAAAAATTGGGCCAAATCTTTAGGCTTTGCTTACATATAATGCCAGAAAGGAAAGTATAATAGATTAATGATGATCATTATTAAAAAATAACTCCACTGAGAGGATCAAATACAGATATATTCGATAAATGAAATAAATGTCATGTGGTACACACTGAGTCATCTAAGTAAACATCCTGAAACATCGGCAAATTAAATTTGACTGATAACATGTTTGAGCATGAGGTTTTATTGAGGCAGTACTGTGGTCGCTGACAGGTCTTTTGAGCAATTGCTTCATAGAGATATTTTGGGGTATATTTATGTAGACGTACAGTATGTATGTTGAGGGAATTGAGTAGGACTTAAAGGCCGACGGCCGTGAGGGTCAATCTGGTAATCCTGAATGCGTGAATGTACGAGAGCAGTAAGTTACTGATCACATTACAGCCTGTAGTTGTAAGAAGTAAAAGTTCAAATTCAACTTGTGGATTTTTTGTTACTAAATGAATAATAACACCAACAATTTAAAAAATAATAAATAGCAGCATTTCACACTCGCATTCTCTTTTTGAGCAGATTTTCTCATGTTCACATGAGCTCCTTCTTGCATCCCAGAAACCTGCGGTACTCATGAGGTGGACTTGAGCCCTTAAAGTGCATGAATGTGATGTGTTAGGTTTTGACAGACTCCTTACCGTCACACAGACATCCCAAAACAGTGCCCCAAAACCAAGAAAAGTTTTAGGAATTATGACTCCTCTAAATTTAAAGAAATTTAACTTAATCTGATCGCTGTCGTTGCATTTTGCTAATGATTTATATAAGATAAAACTTGCGTGGCGATGTGATGTGTGGCTCTAGATAATGAGAGGAAAAACATAATTCAGAAAAGATCTTTTCTTACTGATGTTAAACAACCCAGACAGTTACTACTGTATATACAGAGCATATACAGGAGGGTTCAGCTGCAGAATCTGTGAAAATTCAATTAAGTTCTGCAAGGATCAGATTTATGGTCGAACACTGATACATTTCATGTCATTTTTTTTCTTTTGAAGCAAAAAAAGGTCGAAGAAATATTATTTTGCACTTTAAACGTTCATACCTAAAAACTTCTGCGATAGAGACAGAGATGTTCTCTTTACTGTCATCAGGAGGTTTCTTTTATTGTCAAGGAAAACATTGATGGTAAGTTTGTGAGCCTGACTGTTTTTTTTTTTTTTCCTCTCAGGGTGGGCGAGCAGGTGACCCACATCCGTATCCAAAACACAGGAGACTTCTATGACCTGTACGGCGGGGAGAAGTTTGCCACCCTCTCGGAGCTGGTGGAGTACTACACAGCGGAGAATGGCATCCTACAGGACAAGGACGGCACACTTATCGAGCTCAAATACCCGCTCAACTCGTCCGACCCCACCACAGAGAGGTCTGTGCATTCTTTCTTGTTACCTCCACGCTCACTATTTAACCCCCTATAGGTTAATGTGGCCCACGGCCACTGGCTTCTCTGAGCTGCCTCCACCTACATTCTCAGGTTAAGTGAAATTGTATTTGGTTAGGTGGCTAAGTCAAACATCAGACACTTGTGATGAGCGATATTTCCTCTAACTGCTGTATATTCACCGGGAATAACAAGTGTAACCTTTTCCTTTTTTTGGGGGGGGGGGGCACATAAATAATTTAGGTGTTATAGCATCTTTGGGATACACTGAAAATAAACACCCACACTGCAGACACAAAGAACCCACAGCTGTCAAGGCTTCATCCCTACACCTTTTTCCATTTATGAGCAGTATGCAAACATTTAATAAATGGTTTATAACACACTATAATGCAGTTGTATGAAGCTGTAAGGTCATTTTTAAGTGTTAATTGATGGACAATATTTTCCAACAGCTATAACTTCTCCCATTTTATATAATTACACCTCTGTTTTGCTATATTATCTATTATCTTTAGTTAACTGTTTATACATCAGCATCCAGTTATGGGTTACCACAGGAGGAGTTATAATTGTTAATAAATACATTAATAAACACTTCTATCAGCCTAGTTGTTCTCTGCTTACCGTTTACTTTTTTGTATCTGAACACAGATTAGATTCATTTTATATTTTTTCTTCCTATGCTTGCTCTGTCCTTTTGTATCTACTTTTACTGTGACGCCTAATCTTCCCCTGGAGATCAAAATTGTTACATTGACGTATCAATGACCGCCTCCCAAACTAGTTATCCTGCTCGAAGGTGCACGTCTTGTACCCAGAGAAACTTTCCCTTGCAGCAGATGAATGTGAGTACAGCGTTCTGGTGTCCATCTCTGCACAGTGAAGCTCAAATATCCAAGTGAAGTAACAGAAAGCAAGACATTATTCAGTGCAGGGGGACTTTAACTTTCTCACCAGATAAAGTCAATAATATAACAAAAGACAAAATCAGTGAAGAGGCGGGAACAGAAGAAACCCTTACACATAAAACTAGCTACTGATAAATTTAGACCAAGCAATAAACATAAAAAAGAACAATTACAATACAACGTGAATATAAAAAAAAATGGGGCTCATTTTAAAATGAGACCAAATGTCTCAAAATTTCACTTGAGGATTATTAGGCCTTGACATTCAACAGGGACAATGTCCATTGTTCATTTTAAACATTCAGCAACATGGGACTTTGTCTCGTGACTCCTTCAGTAGTGAAAAACAACTCTTGAAGCCCCATTAAAGCCTGACAATGCAAGTCCAAATTTTAGTTTGGATATAACGGTAGGAGGTAGGAGAGATTCTGGCCGTAACCTCGAATATCTTTGATCACTTGTTTGCAAAAAGGAGAGACAAAAGATCATGCCCACATTAAACAAAGAAAAGAACCTGCTTCATTTTCACTACTATCATCATGTATGAGTCCCTTTTTTCCAGTGGAAAATGTAGGTTTTACTTCAACGTATTTTCTGTATACCTGTTGTCTTTCGTTACTAGTTGCTTTTCCATGTAAAATTAGATAAACTCATGAAAAATATAATTGTTGTGAAGACTCTGTCTCTAGAATGTAAACTTTACAGTAACAACTTTGTTGTTTTTAAACATTATGTAAGGGGATTTCGAACTTTCCAACTACGGAGGATCGTGTTATTCGTCAAAAGATCTGAAAGCGCCACAATTCCCAAAACTGAATATGAATGGCTTTTGACTCAACATATGCATATGCTTCAATTTAGGGCATTTTAAATAGGAAGAACACACTCTGAAAGAAACTATTCTGCACAATGAGCACTTCTAATTAAGATTTTTCACTTTTTACTTAAAAGTGTCCTTTCAAATACAGGATTTTTACTTGCAACGGAGCTCATTCCTGTTGTGGTATTGTTAGTTGAAAACACTCTTTCTGTTATTTGTATTTTTCCTGATAGTAGCTGCCACTTGCCACTCTCAGTCTGCTAAATATAGCTAAAAGATAATTTTGCGGATGTTTTCTAACGTCTGTGTCTGTGCCATCCACATAGCAGGCTTCTTCGGGCTGCCGCTGTAAATCAGATAAAAATGTTAATCTATTTGCTGTTTGTCAAATGTAGGTTCAAAAATAGGAGTTAATATTATTGCTTTCCTTCAAATCTGCCCACATTGTAGATTTGAATTCCACGACTTTGCTGCTTGAGAGGTGGAGTTTCTCTCCCAGCAGGAAACATTGTTCAACTGTAGGCAGTTTAAAGTAGGTTTATGTCCAACTAGTAGTGATAAACTCATGCAGTTCCACTCCTAGTATGAGTCAAGGAGGACACTACTTTCTGTCGTTTGTGTGCGTGTGTGAGTGTGTGTGTGAGTGTGTGTGTGTGTGTGAGACTGTGTACTGTGAGCTCTACCCTGTGCCCCCCTCCTCCCCTCCCTCTCGTCCTTCTCTCTCTGTCAGTTGTCTAACTTCCCTTTTGTTGCTGCGGTTGGAAACTTTAAGTTTTGACACATTTGAAAGCAATGGCCAGACCTTACTTGTCTTCCTCTATTGCACACTCCATCATGTTCTTGCTCACTCACTGTCTTCCTCTCACCCAGTCTCTCTCATCTTGGCAAAGCACGATTGTACACACCTCAACAGGTCACCTTGTGGTGCACTTTGCTTTAACTTTGGGTTACGTTGTGTCTGGCACATAATCTCTTCTAATTAAAAAAAAAAGGATAAATATGGTCTGAAGCCATGAACTGATTAATAAGGTTGTTGACATGATTGCAGCCAGGTTTGATCCACCCTTAAGCCTGATTAAGACAACAATTTAACAACATGTGCATGGCTAAACTGTGGTCTTCAACTTGTCCACTGACAGTACAGTCGTCCATCAATTATTCCTCTGCACAGGCGGTTTTTCAGCCTCCACAAAACTGCATGGACGCCACCTTTTTTTTTTTTTTTTTTTTTTTTGCCGCAGGTGCTTCATGCAACCTGCTGTAAGTAAAAACTGTCAGGTGGAGTCTAATTTCAGCTTCTGTAAAAGTAGAAACTGTGATTTGATGAATACATAAAGAATCAAATCACAAAAAGCATACTCAAATAGCATGAAGAGAGCAGGCGGCTTGTGTGTTGGTGGTTGTGGGGGGCTGGGGGGTGAGCAGACTATAAATACTTTGTCCTCTTCAGCCACGAAATCTGTCATCAGAAATTTTCCGACCGCAAAGCAGGAAGTTTAGAAGAAGAAATCGAGAACTGTGCCTAAAATTAAGTCACAACCCAACCAAGGGTGCATTCACTCATTCACACACACTACACAAACACACAGACAGTAGAGTGGTGGACATAAATATATACATAATAAATAAATATGACCAGCCTGTAACCACACCATCTTTACATGGTCTTTTTTCCTATCCACCTTGATGATCCTGTTGTGGTTTTCTATTTCTCCTTCAGTTATGTGCACAGCAGTCCAGTTTACCACATCAGTGTGTGTCTGATGACCACCTCGCCTTAAATAGACCGATGCATGTCATTCACACTGCAGTCAGAATCCTAACTGTATTTCCTCACATACAGTAAGAGGGTGACAGTGAAAATAGGAGACGAAAGATAATTTGTGTTTTTCAGCTGCTGTGTGCAAAAGACATTTTTTCACAGAAGGCATTTAACAATTAAATGTCTGCACGAGACAGAAGATGTTTTTTTTTTTAATAATGTGTCTTTTTGTAGGACACAGCAGCCAAATTTAGCTCAATATCTTTAAAAAAATGTTTCGGAGAGGCTGCATCACTAACCGTGTCACTAACAGTGTTTTTCTGACCCAGGTGGTACCACGGTCACCTGTCCGGGTCAAATGCAGAGAAGCTCCTCAGTGTGCGAGAGGAGCCGGGGACCTTCCTGGTCAGAGAGTCACTGTCCAAACCTGGAGACTTTGTCCTGTCTGTTCAGACGGACGAGAAGAGCAAATCGGGAGGAAAGCGGGTCTCCCACATTAAAATAATGTGCCAGGTGGGTGCTTGTCCTTGTGTCTGTGTGTGTGTGTTACCGTGAGTGTGTGTGGCATGCAAGATAATACGTGCACGAAACTAGGGGTTGTTTTTGGTCAGTCTTGTGCTTTGAATATACAGAATTAGTCCTCGAAACAGATTCACATCACATAAAAACACTGAGGGGTATTCCCGAAGTTGTGCAGTGCACTTTGAAATAGTTTTAAAGTCTCATTTCCCCTGTCTTGTGCAACAAAAGACTGTTGCTCGCATTTCAACAATGCTATTGGTCGTGAATGTCAGGAACAGTTTTACTTCAGATGTTCACCAACAGTTGTTCACAGATTTAAAAAAAAGCAGTTTTACTTCTCAGTAAGAAAAATGTGAAACCACAAAGTGTATTCTGATATTATTAGTTGTTTGTACATTCAGTGTAAATGACCTCTGACGATATTCACAGTACAACAACAGGTCACTCGGCCATCCCTCAAACTCATTTTCATAGATTGTGCCGTTTCAGTCGTCAGTCACCATCGGGGCCTTTGCATTTTATTTTTAGCTGTGGTTGACCTCATAGAAAACACCATTCACTCATTTGATGGGAGCCATTGTTGTTGTGCATCGCTGGGGTGCAGAAGATTAACGTGAGATTACTGAAAGGGTCACAGAGGCCTTTCCTATGAGCATGTGGCAAAGATCCGGTGACTTTGTCAACTGTGCTCGGCTCTAATCTTCAGAGTCTTAGTTAGGTGGGACTACATCAGAATACGCTCATGCCTTTTACATAAAGGAAATCATTTTTATGGCCAGAAAACTGTGCCATTTATTTGATCGAAACAGTCACAAAAATAGCTTTTTGTGCATGTACTTTATAGTTTGCCGTAAGTTTCTGTCACAGAGAGAATAGTCTTTGGGAGCTATTCTATTATATATTATTTTCGGTTCCAAAAAACATTTATTTTTACTTTAGTTAAAGGATGTGTAAAATAAATGTTGTACTGCTACAAAAGCTTATCTAACCAATTTTATCAAAATATCCCACGTTTTCATTTTGCCCATGATTATGTCATTTCGTTGTAGATGTGACTTTTTATTTGCTCAATACATCTTTTGGAACTGCCTTTTTAAACCAGACAGTTTGGTACAGTGTGACCAGACTGACATGTTGTATGTTTTTGTGTGTCTCCAGAATGACAAGTATACAGTGGGAGGCTCTGAGATGTTTGACACGCTGACAGACCTGGTGGAGCACTACAAACGCAAGGGCATCGAGGAGATCTCTGGGAACTGGGTGCATCTCATGCAGGTAAACTGGCTTTTCTCTCACAAAGGATGTCGATAAAACAGAAATTCAGAAATTGTCAAATATCTGAATTAAATTACAAATTATAATTTTGATGAATTTATTAATCCAACAATGTGAATATCATTGAGGTATGAAGAACAGAAACAGGCCGCTGTGAAATATATCAAAAGCCGGGCAGCATACCCCACAGATAGGATATATTACTCACATCTTTGTGTTTGTCTTAATATGGCCCGGCTGATGGTGACAATGTTGTGTATTGCGTTCATTGGCTGGTCTTTTTCTTTAATCTCTATTATAAGATTTTTCCTCTCTCTCTCTCTCTCTCTCTCTCTCTCTCTCTCTCTCTCTCACTCAGCCGTATTACTCCACCAGAGTGAATGCAGCAGATATCGACAACAGAGTGAAAGAGCTGAATCAGACCACGCAGCTGCAGCAGGAGGGTGAGGGAGGGAACAGCAAGGCGGGCTTCTGGGAGGAGTTTGATGTAAGATTTGACCCGGCCTCAGTTATATTTACCATCACCGTTTCTCGCCATGATTGTTATCCTTGCTGCAGGAACCACAGGCTTGTCCTCAAGTAGGGAAAAGCAAATTTATACATCAGGGGTCTTGTTACAAATTGACTGATAGGTCCATCAGCCCTTTACACCTCAAGACTTACTTCCACCAAGAAGGAAGAGGTAATATAGTACCATCTTGTGGTGGTGGAATACATCAACTGTGTCCTAAGGTCATATTACGAAACAAGTTACAACAGGCTTTGAGTATGTAATGCCTTCACACTGGAACCAAATTATGTTTACTTAAAACACTCAGTATGCATACTTGAGTGAAAGGAAATGGAAAAGACACTTGCGAATCGGTTAATTTTTTGGTCTATAAAATGTCCGAAAATAGAGAAAAATGTCCCTCACAATTTCCCAGAGCCCAGTGTTACGTCTTCAAATTGCTTGTCTTGTCAAACCAACAGTCCAAAACCCAAAGATGTTCAGTTAATGCTAAAAAGATGAACAAGAAATGGAGAAAATTGTCGCATCTGGGAAAGTGGAACTTGAAAATGTTTGGCTTTTTTGCTTTAAAAAAAGACTTAAACGGTTAATTGAATATTTAAAAAGTTACCATTTAATTTTCTGTTGATCAGCCAATTGATTAATTGACTAATTGTCACACCTCTAGTGGAGAGTCACCTCCAGTAAGATCTTACAAGATCTTGTTTCTTTTTGTGAAGTTTTATTTGTAGTTGCACTATAAAGTCAAAGTTTGATTAACCTATTCTATCATATCTTGTTGGTATGAATTGTAACATTCATTATTTTTTTGTATTCTAACAGCAAAAACTGTGTACTTCCACAATAATATCATACATACTGTACATTATTATTATGTGGTATGGAACTGGGACACAGCAGATTTCAGACAGTCATGTCTCTCTCCCTCCAGAATCTGCAAAAGTTGGAGGCAAAGGTGAAAAGGAGCAGAGAGGAGGGACAAAGACCTGAAAACAAGAGCAAAAACAGATACAAGAACATTCTTCCCTGTAAGTTTTTAATCTCTTTGGTATCATTATGCTCTAAATTAATAAATCCACATGCTGATAGTGCTAACTTTAACCAAACATGTTTTCCTCCTTTCCCACCACGTCCTCTCTCTGTCCACTTGTTTTCACCCATAAGTCAATGACACCAGGGTCACCCTGCAGGATGCTGATCCTAATGTTGTGGGTTCCGATTACATCAACGCCAACTATGTGAGAGTAAGTCTGCCAAGCGTCTGGCCCCACAGCCACACAAAATGGCCAAACCACAACATCAACACAATAGAACGCTGTCAGATATTCATTCGCATCTTCATCATTCATGGTGTTATCAGTCTTCAAGGTTGTTGTGTTTATTGGGTTTGTTTGTACTGATTCACCGGTTCACTCTGTGTTTCCAGAATACCCTGTGGGAGTCCGGAGACCAGAAAGTTTACATCGCCACTCAGGGTTGCTTAGCGACAACTGTCAATGATTTCTGGCAGATGGTATGGCAGGAGAACACAAGTGTGATCGTCATGACAACAAGAGAGGTTGAGAAAGGACGGGTCAGTATCATAGCAACAATCATGAGAGCTGATTTGTGTGGTTTGTGTGTGTGTGTGTGTGTGTGTGTGTGTGTGTGTGTGTGTGTGTGTGTGTGTGTGTGTGTGTGTGTGTGTGTGTGTGTGTGTTTTTTCTTTCCTTTTGAAAACTTTTTGAAAGAGCCTTTATTTATCTTGTACTCACTGAGGGATCAAGGTTACCACTGGAGGTTACTGTTGTTTCTAGCTGCGGTTTTCAGATAGCGGGCAATGCTGGCAAAGGGCTTACCCTTTGAGGATGCAACTGGACAACAGGACAACATTCAACACAACTTACCAATAATAAAATCATCATATACATAAGGACATATTAAAATACACAAAGTACCATAAATATGAAAGATAAGTGTTAGAGGTTAAAAATACTATAAAGATACTATAAATAATTACAACTATAAACTAAAAAAAACAAAAGCCACACAATTCTTAGTGGTTCCTTGTGCATGAAGTGGACCTTTCAGATGAAGCTGGAATTTATTTGAGTAATTCTTTATTTTTGTGCAGAATAAATGCGTGCCATACTGGCCGGACCTTCATAAGTCCAAGGAGATGGGGCGCTACGTGGTGACCTGTGAGTCGGAGAGAGAAGCTACTGACTATAAAGTCCGAGTTTTGGAGATCGCTCGTGCGGACAAGGTAACCTCCGGATACCAACCTCTGACCTCCCCTCACTCCCTCACTGCTGTGTATGTAAAGCAAATGTTATTGATATATTTTCACCTTATTTTTTCTCTTTGACAGCCAAAACAATCTCGTCAAGTATGGCACTACCAGTACCTCAGCTGGCCCGACCATGGCGTCCCGCAGCAGCCAGGCGGCGTCCTCAGCTTCCTCACTCAAGTGAACTCTAAACAGTCTGAATATCCCTGTGCTGGACCCATGATCATCCACTGCAGGTACTGGACAGATAGAGCCCAAAGCAGTACCAGGGGGTAGGAGACCCAGTGTCACGACTGAGCTAAACGTGCCAGGGATCACAGATATTTGTTGTGTCAGAGCTGTTGTCGAGATGTTTTCACTGGGCCCAAATTTGCAACCTGCATAAAAGTTAGAGGCAGACTCAAACTGCGGAGGCGTTTGATTCCTTAGAACACTGATTGCAATATCGGGGCTTCAATTTAGAATTATTCTCATGGATTAATTTGTTGATTATTTTTCAAATAACCAATTAATCATTTAGTCTACAAGTGTAAAAAAAAAAATGTAAAAATGGCCCATTACAGTTTTCCCAAGATGACAACCTCAAATTGCATGTTTTGTCTGACTAACAGGCTAAAACGTGGCAAATCCTCACTTTTGAGTAGCTGGAAGCTGAAAATATTTGTCTTTGTTTGCTTGACAAATGATCTAAACAGCTCATTGATTATGGAAATTGTTGTCATGTAATATAACACCACCTATCAGCAATGCAATTTTCCTTGATCTTGGGTCTAATCCAAGCAGTTATTTCTCAGTTCTGATGATGTATTTGGAGATGCGAGGGTTTTTGCAGAGCCCGACAATACCCAGAAGTTTTGCCAAATGGTGGCTCATTCCCCGTGTCAGGGAGACCATAAGTCCTCAAACTTTGAATATGTGCTGGAACTTGCAGACGGCATCCTTACTTGTGTAATGTGAAAAATATCAGAGTGCTAAATTTGCCAGGCTCAGGTTTCATAATCTTATAGTTTAAGGATTACAATGATCATATTTTGAGGATTAAGATTAGTAGTAGTCGAACAAAAAGTCAAGTTTTGTGAGTCAACTGACAGTTTATCCTTTTGGAATTTTCCCTGTGTGATGTGTGAGATACTAAGCTGTTTGTGCTCTCTTAAAACTTGTTGGTTGATGATTATATGACCCTTGTATAAGTGTTTTGGTATGTAAGTATGTTAACAAAGCTGCATAGCAGTAATAGGACGTCCCATACTTTACAGTTCCCGGCATTAAAACGGGTTGCCTTTAAATCAAATCAATATTTATTTATGAACATGACCCCATGTTACAGGTTGCATACTGTCTTGTCTGAGTTGCAAGGCCTAAAACTATCTGGTGTTTTTACAATAAAAGAGGCTGATAGCAAGAACAGGAATGTATGAAAGAATTATTTTTTCTTTTTCAGATTTATTTTGCCCCCCCTTGGGGGAGTCCCAGCCCCAAGGAGCAAGGGCAGGAACCCCTGCCCTATTAAGTATTATCATGGCATCAAATCTGTCTCATATCCGCCTGTTTCTGCAAAGTAAAAATGCTTCTAAGCAGGTTCAATGTAGCCAACCCTTACGCTCTAGAACAAATTGATAAATGTACATTTGGCGCTTTGCAAATAACAAAATCCCCCTAGTGATTTACTTACAGCCTCACAGAGCTGCTAGCATAGCTGTTGACGTGTAGTTTTGTTCGTAGAGTTAACAATGTTCAGTCTTTGTTTAAATGCATCTTGTTTTGATTGATGGAAAGACATATTAACTTCATTTCTACTGTGAATTTGTGCAGTGCTGGTATCGGCCGGACAGGTACAATTTTGGTGATTGACATGATCCTCGACACCATTGACACTCTGGGTAAAACTTTTTTTTTTTCAAAGAAATCAATTCTTGAGACACATATTGAGTAAAAACAAGACCATTCAAAATACACAGTTTATTTTCCTTTTTGTCATACTCCATCCAATGCTTTCCCGTCCCACCTCCCTTTCCCCTGTAGGTTTGGACTGTGATATTGACATCCCGAAATACATCCAGATGGTGCGGGAGCAGCGCTCTGGTATGGTGCAGACAGAGGCCCAATACAAGTTCATCTACCTGGCCGTGTCCGAGTACATACAGACCACCAAAGCCAAAGACAGCGCCTCCATGGTGAGGAACAGGGACAGAACATCCAGGAAGAGGACAAAGACTCGCCGTCCAACACATCAGGAATTAGTCTTTTCTTGTGGCTGAAAGATAGGTTGATGCGGGGAAAACCAAAAACAAGTTTCAAGAAAATAGAGATATGTATGTCAATAGGGCTTTGCACTTTTGACTGCTGATTAGAACACCAGAGCTGACTGGTTCAGTGTCAATGGAATGACACATTATCTGAGAGTGGCTTGTGAAAGATGAACGTTGACCCTGAGACAGAAAACATTCAACCACATAGACATGACTTCTCTCTGTGTTTCACTAATTCTTTATCAGTCATATCTAAGCCTTCTCTGTTTTTCTCTTCCTCAGGAAACAGAAACAGAGTATGGAAATCTGCAACTCAAACACCAACCAGCGAGCAGGAAGGTCTCAAAGTGAGTGCGTGTGTGTGTGTTTCTGTGTGAGTGTGAAGTGGATGTCCGTAATACATTCACATCGTGCCTCTAAACCTCACATTGCCGCCCTACTTTCTTTTAAAGACCATGACTTCGTCACCATCTTCAGCCTCATGTCAGCAGTTTCTGGCAGAAGAGCTGAGTTGCAAACAGTCTAATTTTGTAGAGAGAGCTGTGGGTGGAGGCAGTACGCATTGTAGTTGTAGCGCCACTCCAGTTTCATGCGTTATTTACCATTCATTTGAGTTACAAAATATTGTTTTCCCTAAAACACGCACTGTTTGTAGTCCAGTTTGGTTTTGCATTTTGAAAGTTAACCCCTCTGTATAATTTGATTCATGTTCGTTTTGGTCAGACGGTCCACCGCTTTGGTCCAGACTAAAATATTTCAGCAAATGCTGGAGGAATTGCCATGAAATTTTGTACAGACATTTTTTTCCCCCCATTTGTGTTCCCCAATTCCACCAAGTTGACTCAGTTTCATTTTTTATTTTATTACCTGCGTCCAGCTTTCCAGGGTAGCTGAGAATCAAAGGCAACCCGAGCTTCTGTTTTTCTTTGTTTTCGTTTGTGATTCTCAGCTCCAAGAGTGACAGTCACACCTCTATGTAGAGCATGGGGATTAAAGGGCATCTCCAATGAATTAGGGTTGATTTACGCTTGATCAGAGCCAGCTAGTATGATGTGTTGTGGAAATCATAAGGGTTTTTAATTGTTCCAAACACCGCATGAAAAGCTTGCCATCCACCCCATTAATATGGCAATAACAGTGCACATTTTCAGACAGTCTCCTCTGGAAGACATTCACATTGTTGTCTTTTATTAGACCCTAGATGCCCAAGTCTTTAAAACCCCGCATCGCCAGTTTGTAATGCCGGCTTTCAATTAAAAATTGTAAGTCTCAAACCCAAGCTGAGATAACCCCGATGACATCTGCTGGGTTTTTTGTTTTTTTTATACCTTGAAAAGCTCCTAGAGAGCCACAGATGACATTGTAGTGAGCTGTTTTCACCCCCCACGACGAGAGAACTCAACCCTCTAACTGATGACAGAGGTGAAAAAGAGGACGGATATTTTTTAACAGTGTTGAAACAAATTCAGGACAACCTGCTAGTCTCTGTCTTATTGTCTGAATAATGTGTTTGTGGCCTCTGGGTCCTGGGAGCCGCTCATGTATACACTGGACAATGTTCTAATTAATCAATTAGGAAAGATTAAACAGCACACATGCACTGGATAATTCAGCCCAAAACACTGTAAACTTTGGCCCAAAGCTGCCAGCTTTGAGTGATTGATTCATGGTTGGTTGTTCTCTTTAAAACGTGCTCTTGCAGCAGCCTTGTTCATTAACCTCTCCGGTGTCTATGATTCATTTCCTACAGATCTGTGTCTAATCGGCGTTAGCTGGTTAATAAAACTAGACTGATTAATCACTGAAGAAATCACTGATCAACTTTTTTTTATTATTATTTCTAGAAACAAGGAGGAGGTTTACGAAAATCTGTCAAAAGGAAAGAAGGATGTGAAGAAGTCAAAGTCAGACAAGAAAAGTGGCTCAGTGAGAAAAAGATAGAAGAAACTGAAAAGTTTTATCGAAGTATGTCATGTTATAATATTTATGCAAGCAGTCTTTTAATAAAGAATCTGTCTTTTAGTGAAAACCTTATACGAAATAAATTTAAGGTTTAAAAACAGAGACGAGATAACTCGTTGACATTTCATATGACACTTGAATGCTTGGTTGTTAAAAATAAAGGCAGAACATGTTACTGTTACTCGTGTAACTGTCTCTTTATTTTGAGTAAAGACACCATAATCTTTATGGGCTTCTAAACTGAGAGGAGCTACTTTTCATCAGCTACTTTGTTTTAGCAGATCTTTATCGTTGTTGGGTTTTTTTTTTAGCAGCAAATGTAAAGACACTTTAAGTTGATAAAAATGAGTCTTGAATTTCGTTGCTCAGTGTTTTTCTTGTTTTAGATGCACATCAATAAACAGAGGTGCATCAGGAGCAGGAGATAAAGATGAAGTGTTTTTTAAATTCTCATCTGAATAAGAAACATGCTTTCAGTTTAGCTGATAACAAAAATTGATACTAACGAATGTCAGATTGTATCCACGCCTATGTTAAATTTATGTATGTATGTTCCCTTTGTACTCCTGTACATTTAGTATATGTGCCACTAAACCAATAAAAATTTCAGTTTTAGATTGAATTAATACTTTGCACCGCTTGAAGAGTCTTTTTCCCATTATTTTGACATAGATGCCTACAAAGGTTTTGAATGGTCATTGCTTCCTTTTTTCCTTCCTTAACAAATCACCACATGAGGAAAATGCGTAGATCCCCGAGGTGGCGGTGCACCATAGTTTCAGACAAGCACTGTAACATTAACAATACAACGGAACACTTCCTTTGTCCTTTTAGACCAAATATTTTAATTCGCCAATCGTTCTCTTCTCTAAAACGTGCACTGCTTTTTTTTTTTTCTCCTATGCACATTTGCACTTTTTCTCTAATTTAAACACCCCCCCAAACGCCACAGACAGCAACCTGCATTCAAGTCTCTTAACACTAACACCAGACAGCCCGATGCTGCTATAGGTTCAAATTGCATCAGTAATCCAGTTTTATCATAATCTGTCCATCGGTAATGTTCAGACCAAGATTCTGAATCACTGTCAAGCACCTCCAGCCTTGAGCTACCCCGACTGGGGCCATTAATACACCGGTCCGCTGACAATGTGTGAAGTCTGGAGTATGTGTGCTCAGTACACCTCCTCCCCACCCACCGCGTGTTTTCGGGATCCGAAGCACCGCCTCTGCCTGCAACTGATCCCTCTGAGTCAGGCGTTAGGGAAAGATGAATGAACCGCCCCCCATTCGGTCCTGCGCAAAACCCCCGCTCTCAGGCCGACTGAGTCACAACGGACTGGAAATCCCGAGTGGCTCTCCACCACCGGCCAACAAAGCGCAGCATCTCAGCAACGTTTCAGTCGGCGCAACCGTTTGTTTGTTTTTTTACGCACAGTCCCGTCCAATGCAGGCATTGTTCAAGGGAGTTGCGTAAGTGAGGCTAATATCAGGATCTCTCGGGTCCAAGCTTGACTCGAAGAAACGCAAGAAGAACGAAAGGGAGAGATTTCAGCTCGGCTGGAGTTTGGGAAGGAACGCACTTGGTCCGTCCAACATGTCTAAACCTAATTACTCCGGCACGTATCACATGGTGCAGCAGGATAATATGGACGCCTACCTCGCAGCTTTAGGTAAGACCCTTCCAGCCTGAACAGTTGTAACCCGTTAAACAAACACATCTCTTTGCCTAATACACGCGCAATTAAAGCCCTCCTCCATATCTCACACATTCGGGCTTTGTCGCCCGTAATTTTAACCAAGCTCTCATGTTTGATTGCTCCGTTGCTGTGAGGTAAATCTCTTTAGTGAATCTTCAATCACTGATTTCATGATGTGGACCGTCTTCATTTGCAGCAGCACATTGGTGTGACGAAACCTCCCCCATGTCCTCAATATGACCCCAGGCCCACACAGAGAGAGGGTGTATTCACTCTGTCTGCACTGAGTTTGACAAACAAAGTTCCTCTTTCATGAGATCAAATGGTGGGACATGACTTGTGTTATAATAAATGTCTCTCTTCTCCTGTCTTCTCCCAGATATTAATTTTGCTCTGAGGAAGATCGTGTGTCTCTTGAAGCCCACCAAAGAGATCAGCCATGACCCGGCCACTGGGGCCATGAAGATCCGCACAATGACCACCTTGAAGAACTTCAACATGGATTTCACCATCGGAAAAGAATTTACCGAGGACCTGGGGCCAGTGGATGGACGGACCTGTCAGGTGTGTGTTTCAGTTTTCTGAATATGCAAACTGACTTGTTTGGACAGGTGTACAGGCTCGATGTTATAGTGAACATGCAGTATCACTACTTGTTATGCAAGTTTGCTCTCTGTGTTTAATTCAGAGTATCTGAGCAAGGTCGACCCACCTACTGCTGTGCTATTGTGTTGTAACTAACCCCTGCTGCTTAAATCCCGGCTTTAGCCTACAATGAGTGATGTGTGTGTGTGTGTGTGTGTGTGTGTGTGTGTGTGTGTGTGTGAGTGAGTGTGTGTGAAAAAGAGAAAGCAACGAACTAAATTCAGCTTACAAATCCATTCAGAAACTGGTGCACGTTATCTTATTGTTTACAAATCAGAAAAAAAAATGTGCAAACGGAACAACACAACAGAAAAGCCGAGCCTCTAGACCCCAACAGTGGGAACAAAAAAGGTTTGGACTACTGGCCACCCTTTTGCACTGCCCAAAGGCTCTTGTGATTGAATGTGTGAGCTACTTTACATACTAATTACACACACCATGTCTGTTCTTATGCAGACTACAGTGAGCTGGGAAGGAGACACACTGCTCTGTGTACAGCGAGGCGAGAAAGAGGGCCGAGGCTGGACACACTGGCTGGAGGGTGACAGGCTGCATTTGGTAAGGATGTATGGATGGAGAGAAAAAAGCTGTGAGGAAGAGGCCAACGCAGAGGGAGGGAGGGAGGGAGGGGGAGGGGATAGGGAACAAGGAAAGTAAAAGCATAAAGGGAAAAAGATGCTGAAATTGATTTGCTAAATGAAAGAGGACATGCAAATATGGCAAGGGTTGGAAGTTAGTCATTGCTTTATTCTGTTGCATGCTGCCTTTGTGGGAAGATGTTTTTTATTAAGAGAGGTTTGCCTGTGCATGCCTGAAGGAGGACTCAACAGAGGAGGACAGACACGAAAGAGGCAGAAGACTCTCGAATGCACGTTTAAATAAAATACTATAATAATTGGGGGCCAGTGGAGAGGATTGGGTCTTCTCATTTTGGTTGTATAAGAGTTTAAGATTATAGATTATCTGTCAGTGCTGATTAAGATTTCAAACAATCAGCATTGTTCCACTAAATAGCTCTCACAGGATTTCTAATACCTCTGTTTCGGTCAGGACAAAACGGTGCGTTGTTGATGCTGTGTCCAGATTCGGGAGCGAACTGGGAAAGAAATGCCAGCAAGGATCAGGCCTTAATAATGGCGGATTTCAGAGGGTTCGCAAAGCAGGAGAAAGGAGCAGCGAGAGACTCATGAAGAATGAGTGGTGGGGGGGGCTGGAGGAAGAAGATGGGGGGAGGGGGCCCCAAAAAAAAGGAGGATATAAGTAGACGGTGAAAGAGTGGGAGACGGATTATGAGGTCAAAGGATGAGGAGAGGGGGAGAGGGGTGAAAAGGGATGGTGTTTTCAATACAATCCCAGGCTGTGTATCACTCATTTAGCTCTCCTTTGATGTGCCAAACTGATTACCACTATTGATTTATATCCCCCCCCCCTTCTCCCCCCTCTGCCCCCTCCTTGATGACATTTTTCCTCTCTGCAGGAGATGAGAGTTCAAGGCGTGGTTGCCAAGCAAGTCTTCAAGAAGGGTGATTGAACTCATGTGGAAATGTGTGTTAGTGGACAACGTCAATTTATTCTTAGCAGAAAACAGACATGGATTTGGTGCGAAAATTAAAATGTTTATAGCTTTTTATTATAATCAATATTCTGAAATATCACAATACTGAATATCTGTGAAAATACTGTTATGTACATGTTAACTGTTTCTGTCTGATGGTACTAACTGAGAAGAGAGCAGCAGAGCAGAATGACTCTTGACTTGTGTAAACATTCCCAACATACTCCTCATATTGCACTATCTTCACAATGATACAAAAAAATCAGACATCTGTCGGGCATCACTGCTGGATCTTTAATACATCACATTATACTCAGTCCTCAGTTTGTGTGTGTGTGTGTGGTATTGTTGCTGCATATCGAGGAGTTTCATAAATATTTAAATTCAGCGGGCAAAATTGGCATTGCAGTATACTTAAAATGAAGACAGAGAGTTTTTTTTTTTTTTTTGGCTTCTAACATTTTAAATGAATAATTCTTAACCTGAAACATTTACTGGAGTTGGAGTTTTCCTTATTGACAACTAATGAAAAGTCCAAAACCAACAACATGTTAGTTAGTTTGTTTTTACTTTATGACTTACTTTTTGAGCCCAAAGCCCATTTATTCCTGCTAAAGATGTAAATCTTTAAAAACAGGTCACAAATATATACCGTTATTTCCTGTGAGAGATGGGCACCGTAGTTTTTAGAAAATGTTACCCAAAAAGGAGTCAAAAGAGCGTTTGTTGGGGACTATTTTGTACTGCAGATGAATACATATTTACAGCAGCAAGACACTGTATTTGGAATGGAGTCAAAATAACCTACAGTTTACGGTTTTTGGACAAAAATTGAGCCATCGTTCTCAAAGTAATAAAATATATCAGACTTTGACTACACAGACTATACTTGTTAGTAAGATTAATTTGTTGTTGATTTTGTTATTTTCATTGCATTCGCTGACAACAACAGCTCCTATCTAAGAGAAATTCACATCGTAGGGAATGACAATAGGAAAGAGCTGCACCAGTGTTTTCATTTAACAGTTAAATCTGTTCATATGATAAATGTTCTTTGTAACTTTATGTCGGGATTTTTAGCTGCTGTCTTCATTGTAAAACCTAAACAAAAATATCACATCATCCGAGTTGAAGTTCTCATAAAAGTCCTGCAGGAGGCGACAAAATATCAGCCACCTTCAACTTTTTCTTTTTGGTATAAATAGTTACAGTTTAAGGTTTGTAAACAAAGTCGCGATATCTCCAAGCCAGAGAGGGACTCTAAGGTCCATCAGTATACTGTTTATTTACGTTTTTATGTCCCACACCACTCGTCCTCCTGTGGCTCCGAGTAGCTCCTGAGGAAGTTGCTGGTGCAGTGTCCTGCTCTTCCATTGTTGTGAGTGGATTCAGCAAATGAGACTGAGGCCTTCAGTCGCGTTATTGGGCTGCTGTTCATGCTGCGGATGACCAGATTATCATCTGAGGAGGATAATAAAATCAATAGTTGGTGGGACCATCCTTCAAAGTAATCTTACACTGCTGTGTGGAACATACTTTGCACTTCATGGGGCATGACGAATTGCAATCTTAATGGGGCTGAAAGCATTTATGGACACTGAAGAGTAATATAGACTAGTGCTGTAGAAAGGAATACGCTTGTCACTTATTATACAGATGGGTTAAAAATGAAAGGAAAGCCTGACGTAAAGCGTCTAAGTGATGCGTTGGACAACAGCGGGGCTCCAGAAGAGCTTCTGTGCTCCTTGGTATAGATTGTCCAAGCGTTTGAAGAATAGTGTCCATCCCTCCAGTTTCAAAATGAAGGTATGAACACTATTCTTCCAGAAGATATTCCCCTATTTTGGTGTTTTGATGATGGTAGTAGAGAGCGCTGTCTGACATGTCAGCCCAAAATCTCCTGTACGCGTTGAGTTCTGGTGATTTTTGAGGGCCAAAGCATGCGATTCACGTCATCGTATGGAAGCTAAGCTTCTACATTCGTTATGTTTTTTCTCCACTTTTTTTTCCCCTTTAATTTGTTTCCCCCCCCGTATTTACATCTTCCATCTTTTCGCCAATCAAAAGTCTGTGCAAAATAGTAACAATGGCAACAGAAGACTACAAAAAAATGTGACAACTTGGAGGCAAGAGGAATATTAGTGATTTTTTTTTTTGGAGACCTCGCACGGTTTGTTGTGCAGAACGTACTGTATGTGTTTGTGTCTTCCTCTTGAGTCTTAATACATCAATTTGTGTGCACACTTATGTACATTTTGGGGTGCACCGGTGGCTTAGGGGTTAAGGCAACCACGAATCACAAAGTCCCTGATTAGAGTCTGGCTGGGGACCCTTGTTGCATGTCATATCCCGTCGTTCTCCATTCAGTTTCTATCATCGGTCTACTGTCAAGATCTTTAATGAAGGTATGAAAAATGCCCGAAAAATACTTAAAAGCTAAGACACTGAAAAAGTTTTTATAGAGCATGTATAAAAGATGTAACGCTGGTGTGTGTTTGCATGCAGTCGTGTCCAGGGATTATTCACCTGGGTTAAAAATTGGTAACTTGCAGTTCTCCACGGTGCAGCTCTCTTGGCAGTGGCCGTTCAGCTCTGTGGACGTTATAGGCAGATCCATTGAGGTGGCCAGCGCTGCGGGAACCATCTCTACCAGAGTAACAGGAACACCGGAGCTGGCTTTCACACAAAAAACAAAAACAAAACACAAGTAAGACCAGAAATAAGATTAATCCAGATCATGCTCATTTTATAATCCTGATAAATAGTTGCAGACAAATTCATCACGTATATTGCAGAAGAACAACTTCTGAAATGGAGTGGCCTACATGTACCAGGGCTCAGTGTGACTCAAATTAAAGGGACACTTCTTCAATCGGTCTTTTGAGTATCAAAGACCAATCTCCCGCTGACTTGAAAGGTGAGTTTCCTTTTTCACATGGGGTTCTGGAGTCAGATTTGACTCACAGCAGTGACAATATCTTCCAAGGGGTCAAGTGTTTAGGGGAGAAAAAAAAAAAAAGGCATCAAAACATTAAAAAGTCAACTGGTGAATCCACCCCCGCAGTACAATTGCACTTTTTGGCCGCTCATTATGCATGTTGGCTGAGTCAAACAGCCATCAGTTCACGGTTGTATGGCTAAATATGCTGCTTTTTATTTAAAAAAAAAATCCAGAATCTATGAATATGTAAATACTGTCGATTTCAAAAGTCGAACCGCTTGCCGTTGCCTACTTCACCGGAAAGTCCACCCTCGATGTACTTGAGCTGGAGGCTTCGCGTTTCCAGGTCACGCCTGTGCGAGCGACACACCTGAAGCCCTTGGTGATCCCACGGCCCAGATGTGGCCCAAGAACCCCGCTCGACATTGCGCGTCTCAGGTGAGCGCGGAGACCCCCCCCCCCAGCGGGTTCCTCTGAAAACCTCCTCCCCGGTGTCCAGCCCGAGTAAGTGAGCGGTAAGCAAAGGACACTTCCGAGTGCAGGGGGGGGGACTTTAACTCAGTGAAGAAAACTCGACAGTAACTCGTTTTCCCAGATGAAAAAGTCTTTTGTTTCTGTGTAATACAGAGAGCCGGAGCGGTTTTTAACTGTCTCTCGAAACAGTGCTCCGAGCTGTACGAGCTAAGTCCCGCAGGCGGTAAAATGTCTGTAGAGACTGATATTTCAAAACCTTGGCAAATAATACCGAAACGATCTTCAGGGCACGATACTACTACGAGTAGGAAAACACGCCTTTTGGTGTTTTAGGTGGAAATAACCCTTTGAAGATATGAAGAAAATACAGACAAATTATGAATAGAAAAAAAAAAAAAAAAAAGACTCTGACAGGGAAGCATCCAGATCTGCACGTTAGCAGTTACTGTAAACAGGACCAAAGCGATTAAAAGAAGTCTTCTGCCCCAGGTGTACTCTTTCAACCGGTAAACCACATCTCAGCATCAGATTAGGAAACGGTTGTTTTTTGAGACCCGGCCTTCTCTTAAAATTGGTATTTCATCTGTAAGTTCCGGCCTTGGCACAGTGCTTCACTGGAAATACTGTAAATGTCAATGAAATTACAACACTGCGTCAGCCAAAACATCCAGTTATGGGACTGCGCCACATGCGTGCGTGTGTATGTGTGTGTGTACAACCTGCTTCTCGGTATGAGGTAGCTGCCTGTGAAGTGTGCGTCACATTATGCCAAATAACTGTGTCAGGCTGAATAGCTACAGGATGTGGTTTCTCCATTCAGTTTGTCATGCTTGTTGAGCTTCATCACGTTACACTGCTTTCTTATTTAAACTGCAAGGGGTTTTACTGACTGCTAAATATTCTGCTTTTCTGCGAAAACAAAAAACAACAAACAAAAAACCAAAAAAAAAAAACAACCAAAAAAACCCCAAACGACAGAAATTACGCTTAATTTCACAGAAACGAAACCCAGACCCGCACTTAATTCGAAGGTCAGGTATGTAAATTTCATTTACAGAGTTTTTTCTTTGCTCTCTCTCTCTCTCTCTCTCTTTTTAAATTCACGGCGAAGGCAACAGTCGGAAGACAAGAGAGATAACCTTCAACTGTAGGACTTCAAAGCACCTGACAGATGTGGATAACAGTATGCGCAGTTGCTGCCAGTGAGTAGGCAGGCTTGCAGACTGCGTCGTTGCCTCTTCAGGAAGACCTTTGCTTTTCAACGAAGAGAACAAAAGTGTGTGTGTGTGTGTGTGTGTGTGCGTGAGAAATAAAACGACGGAACACACTCCTACGTGTGTGACGCGCTGTACAGACCTGCACTGTAGGATCTGCGTTTTGCCCTCCTGCAGATGACAACAGCAAACAGGACGAGTGCGGTCAAGACAAGTCCAGACCACAGGCATGCCGGCAATATCCAGGAACAACCTGAAGAACAGAAAGAAAAGCGACTGAATGCGATTTCCTCAGCAACAACAGACTATTATGTTCATTCAATTTCTATTTCATTCAGTTATTGGTCAATTGTCGTCACAAGAAAAGCAAACTCTTTTCGTTAACACTTTACTTACCACTTATAAGCAATATATAAACACACCAAGCGGTTCATAACGCACTATTATGTAGTTGTAATCTAATGTTGTTTTGTTGACTACATGTAAGTGTTTATTAATGTACTTGTCAACAATTGCAACTCTTCTCATGAAGCATCAATATCTGACATATAAACCGTTAATAAATGCTGGTTAAGACTGTATAACATAGCTGTATGATAATACACACATGGACAAATCCTTACAATTAAAGCCGTAATTATATCTACTTACAACTACTTTACAGTTTGTTATAGACTATTATTTGATTATATATTCCTTACTGATGCTAAATTGGTGGGGTTAAAACAAAGTGTTGCCATTGTTCCCTGTGGTTGGAATAGTTCTAACTTTTGTTTCCACATAAAAAAAGTGTCACAGGTAAATTTCCTACCAGTTAGATCTGCATATTATGCTTATTTGATGTGTTTCACTACTTACTTTACTGAATTAAATTGAATAAACGGTTTCAGACACTGATGTCGCAAAAATGTAAACTGTGTTCTTAACTGTAAAGTTCAACAGTTTTAATTTTGCAGATGTAAGAGGAAGTTTGGACTTTTTCTTTATTCTCTAAAGGTGAATTTTCCCTTTACAGCCAATCAAAGTGAGACGCACTAACTGCAACAAGTTCCTTAGATTAATCTCTTAGTTGGAAAGGATTTCCCATCTGTACTGCTTCTACTTTTCCTATTAAGGACCTGGTCATATGACGGATAGGAACTTAAGGCCAACAGGAAATCACTGGGTCACAAGTTGCCCAAGTTCAATTCTTCTGATCCAAAAAGAAGACACGCATGTGAAACAATAGTCTAACAGTTAAACTGGGGACCTACGGGGTAGGAGGTCACCGCAGATGGTATCCATTTGCTCGGTTCCCGGAGTTTTCAGCGCTCTCCCTAAGTCCTCACAGCTGGTAAAAGACATACAAATACAAACAAATCAATATACTCATAACCTGCAGTGTGTCAACAACCAAATTAAGAAGGGGAAATAAGGGAGGGGTTTTTTTAATTATTGTTTGGGCATGTTTGTCCAATTAAAATCCAATAAAAAGCCAAAGACAAGCTCTAGAAACTGTTACCGTACCATTCCTACAGTGTGGACCAGATGTAGTCACGGTGCGTGAGATGTGGGATGTTTTGGGCATGTAGGCTGACAAAAGGTCATTTCTACTGTGTGTCGATGGATGCCTAATGTATGACTGACTCACACTTTACCACATGACATAGTCTACATTGACATCATCCTACAGCTTTGATAATAATAGTAACAGTAAGAGTAATATTATTACCTGGTGTGTGTTTTACATTGTGACAAGAAATCTTTTACGTTGCTGTAGGTCCCTTCTTCACATGGAGCACAGATTGTATCGTTGGTGCGAGTGGCTGCAAGAAGGAATGAGATGAGGAGTCATTTCGCTCGCCAGTTGGCATGGTACTGTGGATAGGTTAGATTGCTTGCTGGTGTACATGGTCATTTATTTTTGCATTTCATAATGGAAGCCTACCTAGAACCTTGACTCCCTTTCCCGGAGGGCATTGGCTCACTCGCTGGCAGTGGTCACATTGATCATTACTACAGTAGTAACCAGTGATACACTCACACACTGTGTTCTCAGTAGGTGTACAGTCTTTTACTCTCCTTTGGTTGTTATCTGAAAAGAGTCAAAGAGAAATGTAAAGAGAGTCTGTCCTGGAAAAGGGACCAGTCATCTGTCGGTCCTATGTGGGGTCTCGCCCATATTTCTTTTGTTAAAGTCTGTGTGTGTGTGTGTGTGTGTGTGTGTGTGTGTGTGTGTGTGTGTGTGTGTGTGTGTGTGTGTGTGTGTGTGTGTGTATAAACAGAGAAGCAAGACGCCCAGACTGACAGAGACTCTTAGGTCATTTTGCTATTTTCATCTTTTTCATCTGCAAATATTTTCTTTCTCTTTCTGGTCATTTTGTGTCTCTTTGTAGTTGTCTGTGAAATAGTTTTGTCTCTTTGTAGTTTGCTTTATGTCTTTTGTTAGTCATTTTGCATCCCTTTGTAGTCGTTCGACTGACTTTCCAACATGAAATATTAACAGTCACGTCATACGGCGGCTCTGTTACAAGGGAGCCCCCTGACCCCTTGAGCCCCTGGGCCTGTGGCTGGTAGGCCCGGCAGTAATCCATCCATGCGAAAAAGGTTGTACATGACTCAAAAGTCCTCTGAGGCGAACTTGTAATTTTAGGCTAGACTGATAAGATTGACCGGACAGGACTGGACTTTAAACTGGTTCAACTTGAAAACACAGGTTCCCCTGCTGCCTTAGAAATGTTAGTCAACAGAACTAAAGTTGGATTAGTTCACATTTTCTCATGAGATGTAGAATGTAAAACTGAGTTAAGTTCACTGAACTTAAGCACAGGTTCAGTATACTTAAGATATTAAGTTTACTCTACATCTGTTTAGTCAGATTAACAAAGATCACAGTTAGATTTGCTTTGCAGTCACATTCTCAGTTTGAAAAGCCGGTTTTTCATTTGACACAAAGGTTTTACAGCTATCTGTTGCTGTTGAAGCCACTTTTGTAACACAGTTAGTACAAAGAGAAAACTTGAGGCTGAACCCAGTATCTTTGTTGAAGTGTATGGCGTTGGAATCATCTTATTCCCCAATGACAGTATCATATTTTCATGTATAGGCATGTTCCAGCTCTTCAATTACATGACATGATGTTCACACTGAATTAAATATCAAAAGACTCAGGGGTATTTTTGGGTTGCACCATTTTATCAAACGGAAATATTCCAGATATCTTGTGCATTGTTTGATACTCATTTCCCCAAATCTCACCCTGACATATAAGGGGTCTTTTGAAACTTTGGAATCTCCACTAAAATTTAAAGAAAAGTGTGAACAATTTTGAACAAAGTTTGGCCGTTTAGCATCCGTTAAAGTAATAACTGACCCCACCAGCAGGTCGGTAAATTCATAAGATGAAGATGTTAAAGAAGTGTATTTGTGATGATGTTCACATGAAGAAACTACTGCAAAACATCTATTTATACTATAAAAAGGCAGTGAAGGGGGGAGAAGAGGAAGGAACTGTGTTTGTTTTTCACTTGTGACGGAAAGAACATGTGCATGTGTGCATATACAGTGCTGTATGTGCATGTGTGTGACTTACGGGAACTGCACTCACTGCAGACTTGGCACTTGTTCAAGTGATTATTTGTGGCGGTGTAGAATCCATGTCCACATTTACCACACTTCGTCGCCTTTGTGCCGTCACAATGAGCTTGCATATACGTTCCTGATAAGAATTGAGATATACAGGAGAATTAGATGTCAGGTAATGGCAATACAGTAGATGAGGTATGCAGAAAAGCTGAATATTTTCACCGACTAGATACATAGTAAATACAGTCCCGTGTATGAGTTTATTGTCTAAACAGAAAAGAAATGTTAGTAATTGAAACTTTTGGATATTGACTGACCTGCAGGACAGCGATCACAGCATAGTCCATTTTCACTGTACATATCCTCACTTTGGCAAGTCATCATTTATAGCCCATTCAATTAGTCCACCACCTGCGTGTAAAATATGTAAGTTTAAGACTATAATGATCGTCTACCTGTATACTCTTTCTCTAAACCTGCTCCGAACCTGTGAAATCAGAGCTACTTAAGTTGTCTTAGCTCAAAGAGCATCACTGACGGTGAAATTTTTTTGCCTCTCTCTTTTTCTGATGTTCACTCATTCGGCGCTCAAGTTCTTATGTCTCCCCTCTTTCTACAGTCTGATCTGTCTGTGACTACACACGTTGCCCCTCCTCACTCTGCCTTACCTACTTCTCGCGTCTTTTCAAATCCTACACAGTGGAAAACCCCAGTGACCCTTGTCTGCTGTTTTCCCCCTCCATCTCTCTCTCTCTCTCTCTCTCTCTCTCTCTCTCTCTCTTTCTCTGTCTCTCCTCATTTCCTTCCTGTCCTAGCCGCCTTACTGCGAGGCAAGCTATGTGTGTGTGTTTCCATAGCTACAGAGCAGAAAACAGATTTCTGGTACTCTGACTGTACAAAGCAAAGCAGCACAATGAGACATTTCCTCTCTCCAGCACGCCCTTTCCTTTCACTTCAACACCATTGTCTCCACTGAACTTCTGTCCCAGTGGCACAGGAATGTTGTCGGGCTAAAACTGCAGAGAGATTTTTTAGCTATACTTGATCCAAAAAGTTTTTGGCTCAATCGGGCTTTCCTTCCAATGTCATGTACCCAAAGTCACTCCCTTGCTACTGCAAACGTACAAAAAAACAATCTACAAATAGACCTATAAATGCTTATGGATGCAGAATATGAGTGAGACAGGAAGGGGGTCAGCAGTCCAGAGTGAGAGATGGAAAGTAAATTATTAAGAAAAGGGGAAGGAGAGATGTTGAGGTAGTTTATTTGAGAAGAGATTTGATCGAATCATGATGTTAAGATTAAGGTGGGTGTAGATTTTTGCATTTTAATACTACAAAACAGATAATGACTACACCGTATTGGTTTGCAAAAGACGGCTAGTGTGATAAAGATGTTAATGGATCTGGTTATTGCATTGTGATTTAGTTTTTTTTTGTTATATGCATGACTGATTTATCTGTCACTCACATTAAATTGTAAAACTTACTTTTTATTTCCTAAGTTTATGTTCTTCACATTTTCCCTACACCCTCTCCTTTCCCCACACTTCTCTTCAGTCTCCTGCTTACCCTGCTCTCCCACTCGGCCAACTCAGTGCTGCTTGGATGGGTGGAGTCTCCGGGGTATCCCAGTGGATACCTGCCCCATGCCACTCTAAACTGGAGCAGGTGTGCCCCCCAGGGTCACACCCTCTCCATCAGGCTCATCCACCTGGACCTGGAGGACAGCCAAGGCTGTGAAAACGATGCCGTGAAGGTAAAATTCTTGTACTTAAAGAAGTTAAGGTGACTACTGCTCTAATTCTACCCTCTACAACTTAATTTTCAGATTTCTTTCTGCCATCTCTTTTTCTAGGTCTTTTCAAATGGAAACTTAATTTCTGTTCTGTGTGGCACAAGGGAATTTGAGGAGCTTCAGTCCACTATAAATCCCTCACTCCTCTCCTCCCCGGGCGGCTGTCTCTCTCTTTCTTTCCACTCTGACTTCTCAAACACCAAGAGGCACACCGGCTTCAGAGGCTTTTACACTGTGCAAGGTAAGACACAGAGGAGAAAAGTGAAATTTTGAGTTGTCTGCGTCCAACCGAAGTCAATTGTGTTTTTGTGTCCATTTTATTTTTCACCATTCCCCAGGAGAGCTCAGTTTATACAGTACGGGCATGTTTTCATCAGTGTGAGAACATTTGTAATCATACTTATAGGAAGGTTATATCTTTAGACACCAAGTCACAATGATTGCCGTTTATAGATTTTTAACCTGACTTGGAAACAGTCTGACATGTTTTTCATGTCCATAAATGTAAAAATCATGACATTACTTTAAAAATATGCCAAATAAATTACTAAAGCACGTGCATCTATAGGTTATTTAGCATTGAGCCTTTCAGTTTCAGTTCTAAGGTACTGAGAGGACTGCAATGACTGTTGTTTCCTCTAAATCCTGTTTACCAACGTCAGGCAGCACAATCTTGGCTATACAGCAGAAAATTAGTTTCACACAAAAAACTGGCAAATATTGTATGCTTCTTAATAACTTAGTTATCAAATACATTTGTGAATGTACTTTATACAGTTCAAAGGATTAACTTTATAATTAGAAATGAATGGCCCAAGAAGGAAGAACTGATCCGATAAACTGTCCTGACTTTAACAACCGTCTCTAGCACGGAAAGATTCAGCTTGAGGTGACTAAACAAACGGTAAACCAACCTAAAATTGCCCCTCCCAACTGAATACATTCTGTCACATGTGTTACCTAGCGCACAAACCAGGTGAACAGATACAGTGGGTAGCTCTCTAATACTCTATTTGAACTTAAAAGTGTCAGTTCCCATTGAAAAAGCAAAGGTTGAGATAAACGGAATGACATGTTTGGAAACAGCTGTTTATTGCTGAACTATAACAAAAAAGTTTAAACTTGATCTCCTGATAGCTGAAAGTAAATTTATTGTCACACCAGCATGTGCATATTAATCATTAGAGTGTTGTGTAAACTGTCATGACTCTCTACACTTGACCTTTAATGAATATGCTGTCTCAGACTTTGACGAGTGTGAGGACGACCCAGAGAACGGATGCACCCAGTTCTGTCACAACTTCATTGGAGGGTACCACTGCTCCTGTCAACATGGTTACCACCTGGGCGTGGACAAACAAACTTGCACGGGTACAAATAACGTTATTATCAGTAAAGATTGCACAGAATGCGGAGTTAACAGACAGAAAGAGGAGACAAATCAAGGAACAAAGGAACAAAACTGAAACATGAAGTGAAAATGGAAAAAATAGAGGAAGTAGAAGCTTCAGAAGAAGAGGGAGTGGAGGAAAAAAAAAGATGGGAAAGAGGAGAAACCGAGGCTGATTGTGTAATGGTTATGACCGTGTTCATTAAAATGACGATGGTGATGACAATGAACTCTTATCTTCAACACAGTGCATTGTAGCGGAGATCTGTCAGGGCTGAACAGAGGCGACATATCCAGTCCCTCCTGGCCTGGTTCATATGCCGAGAATGCCAACTGTCACTACATCCTGTCTGTGGAGGCCCACCTGCAGCTGGAGCTGCACTTCTCTGGGGTCTTTGATGTGGAGCAAAGCCCCGGTGGTCAATGTATAGACGCACTGAGGGTAGGTGTCGATTCAGGATACATAAATAGTTCAGACGACTATAGTTTTCAACACTATAGTTGAAAACTATAGTTCAGACAAAAATGTTCAAAGCATGTATCTAGTTCACATCCGATTTTGCCCGTTTTCATAGAATCGCTGTCTTACACATTTTGGAAGAATTTCTCCCTTTGCATACAGAGCCAATATTTACCTGTATTTGGCTTCATTCATTTTACCTGAGAGTCTCCCATGTGCTTTCTGGCAAACTGTCGCCAAGATGTCATGTGAGTTTTTTTAAGACTGTCCTCCTCTTTCTCCCAATAGCTACAACTCCTGGAGCACCCGTCCAGCTGTTGCTGTATACACAGTCTCTCCAGTCTCAGGGTCCTTCAGAGTTGTCATAGGTCTCTCGATGTGGTCCCTCACTCGTCCCCTTCTTGAACAGTCATTCAGTTTTGTAAGGATTGTCTGGCCCTGGCAGATTTGCAGCTCTGCATTTCCCTTTCTTAATAGTTAATTTAACTGTACTCCAAGGGATATTCAATGACTGAACATCTTCCCCTGACCTTTAATTTTTCTTTGTCTTCATGAGGAAGTTTTCGCCACGATTCTGACTCACCAGCAGTTGGACCCTTTGACATAAAAGTGTATTTATACTGCAATCACTTCAAACCCCCTTAATTTTCTCACAGCTGATCTCTATTAAACGAATTCTGTGTCACCAGTCTTTTACATTTGTGGTGAGTCGTTTTTATAGGTTACTGTACATGCCGGGGGACACACACAAACCGAGCATCGACATGTTTCACCACAGGGAACACAGCAGAGAGGACATGAGGAATTGTGCACGTTATGAGACATTACCTGTTGTTTTGTTTGCAGATTGAGACTTCCACTGGAACTCTGGGGCCATTCTGTGGCCACACGCCTCCCCCATCTCCCCTCCTCACTCACTCGCATCATGTCAAAATCCGCTTCACCTCTGATGGCTTTGGCACCAACAAAGGCTTCACTCTCCACTTCAGAACCACGGGTACTGCAGCCGCCTCATGTGTGCCATAGTGGAAAAAGAATAATTGTTAGCAAATTTGTTGGAAATTCATCCCAGATAATTGCCCTTTTACATTTTAACTGCAGACAAGGTCTGTCCAGCAGTGGTAACCTCACACTCCACTGCGACTCCTCAGAAACCAGAATATCATCAGGGTCAAACAGTGACAGTAACTTGTGATCTTGGCTATGTTGTGAATACTGTAAGTGTACAGAGGAACTGAAATTTTAATAGCTCCGTATTTGATGTAAATGTATAAGGCACTGTTGAACTAATTAAGTTCTCCTTTTGCAAAGTAGCCAGGCTCCCAGACCTTGTCATCACAGTATGTGACAACATGCCAGAGTACAGGCATATGGACCCCTAATTACCCCTGTGAACGTGAGTCTAACTCCAATTTCTGGTTTGTTTGTTCTTCAGAACATTTCTTATAAAAATTAGTTGTCTTGGATTTCCTTTTTTTTTTTTTTTTTTTTTTTTAACATTGTCTTTTACAATGCTTTTTTTTCTTCACATATTCTCTCATATAGCTGTGGATTGCGGTTTTCCTGATATCCCAGAAGATGGCATCCTTCAGCTGGTGGTCTCTGATAACCTACACACTCAGTATAAAGACCAGATCCAGTTTAACTGCAGTTCAAAATACTATACACTGGAAGGAAAGGGTGATTATAGGAAGCTTTTACTCATTCTTTGCTTAAAATAACTTTTAAGAAAGCAAAAACTTTTAAGTTCTCTGGTTTGATTGATATATTGTTGTTTCACCAACATACTTTCTTCAATCTTTCAGACACATACACTTGCAGTGCCAGTGGTGAATGGGTATCAGTTGGCGGAGAGACACAGATGCCGAAATGCACTCCTGGTATGACTTTAAATATATTTCTTACATTTTTCAATATCAGCTGTCAGCATTTATTTGTACATGTTTCATTTTTCATATGAATCTATTGATTCATTTTTTGTGTATTTCAGTGTGCGGGAGGCCTGAAAAAGAGCCTGCGAATACAGGCAGGATTTTGGGAGGTCGGAATGCAAACCTGGGAGAAATACCCTGGCATCTTTTGATAAAAGAGCCAAATAGAGGAGGAGCATCACTGATCAATGACCGATGGGCCGTCACGGCCGCTCATGTCGTGGAAAGGGCCGAGGAAACCTCTTTGCGCCTGTATGGTGGACTGGTAGATGGAAGGACAACCTCAAACAGATTTTCTGATGTAGTTGTCATTGACAGTGAGAGGATCATTATTCACCCCAGCTACAACAAAGGCATGTTCCTTGACAAACGCACCAATTTTGACAATGATATTGCTCTTATTAGATTTGCTTCCAGGGTGAATTTTGGTCCTAACCTCATACCCATTTGTCTGCCAGAAGTAAACAGAGGCTTGGTGGAAAATGAGCAAGGCACAGTTTCAGGCTGGGGGATGACAGAAGGGAGGACTAATCTTGTCACGTCTCGCATGTTGAAATACGCTCATATCGGGGTCTACTCCCAAAACGAGTGTCAGAATACACCTTACACATCAACTAACAGCCGCATGATTTTCACCGAAAACATGTTCTGTGCAGGAGCATCAGGGAAGGACAGCTGCCAGAAAGACAGTGGCGGTCCATTTATTTTACCTATGTTGTCCACAGGCAGAGCGCCTTATTATCTGACTGGCATTGTGTCCTGGGGATCCCCCTGTGAGGAGAGGAGGTTCAAGGGTTATTATACCAAAGTGGAGAATTATGTAGAGTGGATTAAGGAAACAATAGATAAAGAAGAAAAATCTTTGAAGGGAGAAAGATGAGGGGGGAACATGTTGCTACTAACCATAACCCCGTAATCCATTTCAGGACTGATTCTGATCTCTAAAATAAAAATGTTTATGAAATAAAGACAATTATCTTGCAATCGGTGTACCAACATTCATAAACACAATGACAATAGCACATTATGACTTCATACTTCACTTTTGTATTAAAGGACATATTTGCAAATCAAGTGCAGAGAATGTGTGTTTTAATCAACTCGTTTTTTATAATTATTTTCAGCTTAGATACACATAAAACATGTTTTCTCTCAGTGTGAAGCCTCTACAGCACCTTTTACAGAAACTTTTTTTGCACTAACATGGCCAGAGTGAAGTTCCGGGCACACTGTGAGCACTTTGACTGGGAGAAATAATGTTGGAATTAATATCACAATATTGACAAGAAACATTTTCCCCACTATTGATATACATGTCAATATAGCAAATTCATTCAAAAACACAACCTAATCAAAATGATTATCATTGCAGTGTGTTTCACTGGTATGCACTACATCAGACATAAGTGTTTTCACATGTAAAACAATAACCAGTTCTCAGTTTTAAATGACACTTTGCTTATGTTTTTTAATATATACAGTTTTCATAGGAAAACCATACATTCCACCAATCACAACCACATAGCGGGTTAGGGGGCTTTATCATTCACTGCTAAGGGGACCATACATTCACTTTCCCAGCTATGATTTTCTGTGCCAGTCCTGTTTTTTTTCTCATGCATATCTTTTTTTTTTTTTTAAACTGTTTCCAATTTTTTTCTTTTAAAACAAATAGTTTTGTAAGTTTCGAATGTTACCTTATTTAGAAACAAACCCTAGTTGATCTCTTCAAATTACAGTATGGCTCTAATGTCACTTCCTCATGTGAGGTTAAAGCAATTGGAGAACAAGTAATTCTCTTCACCACTTAGCGTTGTTAATAATTAATTTATCATTAAAATCAGATGAAATTTGTTCTTTTCTCCTGTAATTACCTGTACGTTTTCTATTTTTGCTGTAACTCTTTCTTTTATATATATTTCTTTCAGTATTTTTTAAAATGTGTGTAGGTCCAGAACTTGACAAAGAATCATAATGTTTTTAAGTTTTCTTGAGTATCAAAGTTATCCAGTGATAGCTGACTGTGCCTCCATAACTACAGTGCAAACAGGAACAGGAACAGTTATATCGGCGTACTTTTACTGTTCCCACTGTGCCAAAATGTACACGAATCAGCAAAAAAAAAAACATTTTTGTCCGAGAGGGGGCCAGAGCGTCAGACTTTGAGACCCCTACTATGTTCATCAACAGCATGTTGCTTTAAAGGCGACAAAGACAGTGGGTTCAAATTGATCCCATGCAGTGCTAAGCAACAATCATACCAGTATTGTGTTTTAACTTATGTTGCTCCGGTCTATCAAGGAAATCAGCTGCTTCTCCCAGTGTTTTGATACCCAAATGTTCCACCTACAAGCCTACCCGGTCTCAAGTGAAAAACCTCTGTGATGCGGAAACAAATACAAGTAACCCCCTCTAGTGCTGGAATGAGGGTTGTGAGCCGATGAGCCAGAGTTTGGAATAAGGTTATAAAATCTGACAGCTGTTTAAAAACAAAATCAGGCTAGTTCTTTATGTTCTAAACAATTGTCATTAAAATAGAATATAAAAAAAAGATTATATCATCAGTTTGCATTTCACTGGAGGTGTCTAATTCACGAGATCCTCTTAATTCTCCGTTTTAGAGGAATTATTTTCAGCATCGACCCAGTTTCTCTACAATTCAAAGTCAAGTGTTCATTTGATTTTGCCAAGACAAACAAGACGTATTCCTGGCATTAACGTAGTGAGTTGCTAAACACTGGAAACAACAGACTTTGTGACATTAATGTGTCACTTGAATTGGAGGCATTTGCTCCTACAACAGAGGATCAGTTCACTCACAGATATATTCAATCCAGAGATGGGGCGGGCTTTCTGTATCATCTGGTAAGTTAAATAGATTTTTTAAAGCCGTTTGTATGTTAAATAAATAGTTTTTGTCATGAATTGATTGCTCGATTCCAAAATTCAAAGCATATATCTGTTGTGGAGCTGCTTCTTGTTTTATTGTGTGTTAACTGTTGTATAATCAATATTACAGATGATCTGTGTTTTATAGGGCGAATGAATGATCCATTTCTCAGTATGCCATATATAAAGCCTCCACAATACTATGTGGCTGCCACAGTTGTGTTGACTGTGTCACTCTGTTTGTCCTTTTCTGTTTGCATCAACTTTGGACCTGCAGCTCAGATGACCACAGACTGAGAAATAGATCAAACTGTCTCTGTTCATGCACCTTTCTAGGTTTCTGTATGTGTCAGTGTGTGAGTGCTGGCGGCTGCCTGACTCTGCGCCTCTAATGCACGGGGAGATCCAGTCTCCCCAGTATCCCCAGCCTTACGCTCCCAACCTGCAGGAGCAGTGGGACCTCAGTGTACCCGAGGGCTACCAGATCCGACTCACCTTCACGCACATGGACATTGAAGCTTCTGCAGGCTGCTACTATGACGCCCTCACAGTCAGAGCCATATTTCAACACATTTACAGTATTTCCACAACAAAAGTGCTGTAGTGCTGAGTTCTAAACTTAAGTGTGACTCAAGAGCCAATTTTGACAACCTGACACGAGCTTGAATATTGACGACTTGAACTTTACACTAGGATGCTTTCTCTAACAACTACGTACATGCCTTTCGTACGTACCTTTTCACGTTTCCATTAGGTTGAACATGGTCTTCTTCTAAGTTAATACTTTTTGCATGTGCCCGCTAAAACTAGACCATAAATGCAGTCCTTCTGGCCTGCCTCTACTTCTATGGTGCAGGCTTGACACTCATGTCCATCTCTTCCCGAAAGTGTGCTTAATATTTTTTATGCTTCATGTGATCTTTTAGGTTCTCTATGATGGAAAGGTCCTGGGAAAGTTTTGTGGCCGTGAGAATTCTGCTGATGGGCATCACCCTGGCCACCAGCCCATCTTGTCTCCAGGCAACAGACTCACCCTCATCTTCCAGACAGATAAAAACAACCCAGAGCTCTACCAGAATGTGGGCTTCTCCGCTCAGTACCAGGCAATAGGTAGCGGTTCGCCTTCTTCTGTCAGCTGGTGGTCACTTCCCTCTTCCCGCTACCGAACCATCTCCCACTAACTTAATGACTTCCTCATCACCAGACATGGATGAGTGTTCTGCACTCCCACCTGGAGATGGCTCAGGTCCACTCTGCAATCAGATCTGCCTCAACACCCTTGGCTCATACCTCTGCTCCTGTCACCACGGCTACGAACTTCGTTCAGACCAGCGCACGTGTATGTGTGAGTATTGCGCTGATACATGCCTCCCATGTATGTGTTCTCAAGCTGAGTCAAACAAATTTCCCAAACCATTGAACTATTTCTTTGATACTGGATTTATAGCATTGTATTACTACTCTCCTGAAGTATCACGAAGCTCTCATCAAGCGATACAGAGCTGTGTGGAGGAATTATGATTAATCATTTAGGGTTGTATGTACAACACTGTGATTTCTTCCTTTTCTTCTTGCGCAGTGTCCTGTGCTGGCGGTATTTTTGATGAGCCAGAGGGACATCTGTTCAGTCCAGGATACCCTAACTCCCCACCACATGCTGTGTCATGTCAGTACGTAATTTCTGTAGAATCTGGCTTCATTGTGTCTCTCAACTTCACTGACAACTTCCACATTGAGAGTTTGGACACTGAGCAAGGCCCAAACTGCCTACATCACTGGTTGCAGGTAAAAACAAGCAGCTTCAATACACTTCCCATTTTTATATAAATAAAGGGCAATAAATGGAAATGTCATACAATAAAATAACGGTGTACTTTTCCTCTCTTAAAAGATAACCCTTCCAGACAGAGAGCCCATAAGGCTTTGCGGTGCAAAGAGTCCAGGTTGGATAACCACAAACTCCAACATTGTCAAGCTGGACTACCACACTGATGACGAAGGCTTGAGCAATGGCTGGAGCCTGGACTACAGCACACACAGTGAGAGGGAGGGCAATGAGAGTTGAAATAGGCCAATTAGCAATTAAACTGCAATTGATGGTTTTGGCACTCAGTGATATACTTTATACCATACTCTCTGCTTGAAACTAACAGTTTGGGTAACTTCAGATATGCAGTTGATGTTTAATGTCTGCTTTTCCATGGTGTTTCCAGGAGTGCAGTGTCCATTTCCTGGTACTGTAGCTAAAGGCAGGGTCACACCTATCTTGACCGAATATTTTTACAGAGACTACATCTTTGTGCGCTGTGACCAAGGATACAAGCTGATGATGGTTAGATGAAACTTTTCTTGTATTTTTTTTATTAAAAAAATTAAATTTTTTTACAAAAAAAAGTTATTTTTTTGCTTAACACCAACAAAAACATTTTTTTAAATTGTCATTGTTTAATATAAAAAATATTGAGCAGACATTTAATCAGTTTCCCTCTTTTCTGTCTCAGGATGGTCAGGAGGTTGACAGCTTCTCTGCCATGTGCCAAAACAATGGGCAATGGCACCTCCCTCTGCCAGAATGCCACAGTACGTCACCTTTAAGCTCAGACACAACATCCATTGTAAAATAACGGAAACTATATTGTGATTTAACCACAAACTAAGTCCTCTTGATGATTTCTGATGTGTCTCAGCGTAAAAAACGTTGATATGGCCTTGTTTTGTTTTTCTGCAGTAATCGATTGTGGAGAACCTGAACCTTTGCTGAATGGAGGGGTGACCTTCCTGTCTGGCTTTCAGAATCAGTACCGTTCTGTTGTCCAGTATCACTGTAATGAACCGTTTTACTCTCTCTTTGGGGGCTTTAATGGTGAGATATTTACATACAGTCTCCTCTGAAGCACAGTTTTAGATTTTTCCTTCCATTCCTATCAGCCTTCGGTTTCCAGTAGCAGCCTCTTAAAACTTGTTTCAGTTGTATGTGAACTGCATTAATTTTTGTCAGCGTTACAGTATCACTGTGTCGTATTGAAGTTTAAGTGCAGATTGAGTTCTCCACTGCATTACTGCTTTACATCAACGTACATTTCAGATTAAGTGATGCAGACTTGATGTTTAATATGATGGATACACGCAGCAGATTTTCAATAGTACAGAAATGAATGGAAACTATGGAAGCCGGGAAATACATTTAACAAAAAATATGCTTCAAAAGTACTTAAATACAGTATATGCATTTTATAGGCAGAGCATTAGCAAAATGTTAAGCTGTGGTCTAATATGTACATGATTTCTAGAAAATGGGATAAAATATGAAAAACTACTGGTCCCCAAAGAGTAGATTAACACCAAACTTAAAAAGAGTGTTTCAGTACCGTGCCTTCATCGCGGATGGGTGTGGTCAGAAGTGTGCTCTGTTGCAACTGTAACCACACCCAACAGTGATGTCATGATGTACTAACACACCATGGAGTACACTTTACATCACTGTAGCAAGGTGAGACAGCCAGTATTTGAGATTGTTAGCGGGTTAAGTTACTCTTAAGGGAAAGATTGACGCCAAACTAGTTTTTTCTTTGGTTCCTGCTGCTCTTCAGTTAACTTCACCTGTGAAGCAGACAGGAAGTGGAGATCCAACCATGATCTTGTTGTCAGTCCAACATGCATACCAGGTATTGCTTTTCATCACTAAAATAATACCCTGCAAAACCTAATTAGATCTAAGTTTAGTTATTTTTTTCTATAATTGGAACATAGAGTTTGTACTTCTGTGAAACTACATATGTGTGCTTATGTCTCTATCACATCCAGTTTGTGGCCAGCCAACAAAACACCTCTCTGCCTATCAGAGGATAATTGGAGGCAGTGTCGCTCCAGACAATACCATCCCCTGGCAGGTGTTACTGAGTATAGATGGGCAAAGAGGAGGAGGCATGGTGATTGCAGACCGCTGGATTATGACTGCAGCCCACGTTGTGGCAAGTAATGGAAATCCAGCATCAAACGACTCTGTACGGGTAAGTGGGCCACTGTAGTAGTTACCTGCATACGCATTGCCTACATGTTTTTGCACTGGCATTAATTCCTTCCTGTGCTGTTGATTGGCAGATTTACATGGGACTTACTGATGTTAAAACCTTGATGGTTTCTCCTCTGTATGCTGCCTCAGTCCACATTCACCCTGGCTACAACAACCCCGACCACCTAGACTACAACAATGACATTGCCTTGATCAAACTGCACGATCGCATCACGTTCAGCTCATCCATAATGCCCATATGTTTACCAGCAGAGGATGCCATATACATCACTGGCATGATGGGGTAAAGAAACAACTGTGAAGTTTTATTTCATAATGTTTTATGATTATATATGATTATCATGATGTGATATTTTTTATTTTCTCTGCTGTTAGTTTTGTGAAGTCAGTCATTTGACTCTTCTTCACTCCTCTTTTTCCTTTTTTCCCTTGGTGTGCCAACATGTAAATCTTGTCCATTCTCTAGACAGGAGACTCTGATTTGTTTTTTTCTTCTGTGTTCACCATAACTGTGTCTTCTACATCTTTTCAGACTGGTGTCAGGCTTTGGCATTACAGAAATCAACAACAGACGGATTTTAACAAATAAGCTGAAGTACGTGCACCTCCCTGTGGTGGAGCAGGAGACATGCAGTGATTCGATTACTTCATTTAAGGAGAGAAGGGACAACATACCAAACCTGACAAATAACATGTTTTGTGCTGGAGTCCCTGAAGGTGGGAAGGACTCCTGCCAAGGGGACAGTGGAAGCCCCTATGCCCTGAGTGACAATGGACGGTTCTGGGCTGCAGGAATTGTCAGCTGGGGGGTTGACTGTGGACAGCAGGGAACATATGGAGTCTATACCAGAGTCAGTAGTTACCTGGACTGGATCAACAAGACCATGCAGGAGAACTAAAATTTGCAGTAATTCGTTACAACCTGATGCCAAGATGATAACATGTAAAATGAAATAAGACAAAAAAGAGCTAATTTTGCTCTAAATATACTTTTGTATGCAGTGTTAATGCACATTGTGTCACAAGAAAAGCTATGAATTATGAAGATAGTCTTCCAGTTGATGATAAAATGATTAAGTGCAATTTCCTACTTATCATGATTAGAACCATTTCATAACTTTCTAAAATTATTGAATGAATGTCATACAGATTGTTCACTAAAGTCAATACATTGTATTTAAATCTTCCAGAGTAATTTTTCAAGTTTAAATAAAGTGATATAATATAGACCTACATGTGTCTTTTTATGCATGTATGTCAGATTAGTCAGAGATCATTCTTATGGTAAAAGCGATAACCATAAATAAGATTAGAATCCACTTCAACCCCTTCCTGCCTATTTGGCATTTGTCTCACTGTAACACTATGACAGATGCCTAAATCGTATATTGTTGTCAATTACTGTGTATGTCTACTATAGTATATAATGTGAGTGTTAGTTACTTCATTTCCCTTTGTGAACCTACAAATACATCAGGCTCTCCTTCCCCTTTTTTGTCTTCACTACACTTCTGCTCATACTTTGGAACTTTTTCCTTCAAACCAACACAGTTTTACTCTTTATTCCTCCAAGCTTGGTTACTCAGTATAACAGTTATCTCATACAGCTCATGTTTTTATTTATTTTTATGCCAAGATAAACAAAGAAAAATACTGGAGGTTAAATCCCACCATAAAATACTATAAACCACCGCCTGCACAACATTAATGATCCATTTGAACCTGAACCGTTTCTCCTAAAACAGTAAATCACACTCACACACACACATATATATATATACTTCCTCCAGACCTGGGTTGGACATACTGTGTCATTTGGTAAGATTAATCAAGATTTTTAACTTGCATGTTGTATGTTTCAGTAAATTCTTTTTTTTAGGGTTTTCTAGCTTGACTCACAAAATTTGCTGTACCTGCCAAGTGTGGCCCTTCTTGTTTTATGCCACTGTTCCTGGATTACGGATTATATACAACCAGTATTCCACACATCCTGTTTTCAAGGTCGACAGAGTAACCTATTTCTTAAAGCAACATACAGCAAAATTATGCCATTGCAAAAGTTTAAAAAATGATTGTGTCACTTTGTTTGTTCTTTTCCTGTTTGCATCAACTTTGGACTGGCACCTTAGCTCCAACTGTCTCTGTTCATGCACCTCTCCAGGTTTCTGTGTCCGCGTGTGAGTGCTGGCGGCTGCCCGACTCTGATCCTGTAATGAATGGGGGGACCAGTTGCCCCAGTATCCCGGGCCTTACCCTACCAGCCTGCTGAAGCAATGGAACCTCTGGGGTCCTGAGGGCTACCAGATCAGGCTGTCCCTAACACACCTGGATATTTAAGCTTTTGCAGGCTGCTATCAGGACTCTCTTACAGCCAGAGCCATATTTCAACTTAAAATTATATAATATTTTGAACAATAGATCAGTGTTTTCATATTGAAGTCTTAAACCCAGATCTTAGTCTAATATTTGTTACTTCAGTTTGACTTCAGTAATGATGACCTGCACAACTTGAGGTATTGAATTGGAAGTGAAAAAACTAATGACTGATATAAGCAACGTAAGCAGTAGCAAAATTATGTCACACACCTTGCCCGGGTGCAGACGCTAACATTTGGCCTTTTTATGCCTGCAAATTCCATTTCTATGGACAGACACTTGTCGAAAGCCTTTATGACAGCTTAGATCATACTACATACCATGAATGCAACAACCGTCTTCCTCAGTGGCCAAAGAATGCTCCCATTAACCAGAAAATAACCCAAAGCTTATAGTAGTAAAAAATAGGCTACAATAGACTCATAAAGTATGGTATAAATACATAAATGAGATACAAACAACATTGGTCAAAGCCATTTGATTCATTCACACAAAAAAGTATTGATACTGAGCCCAGTATCACTGTAATGAACCGTTTTACTCTCTCCTTGGTGGCATAAATTGTGAGATATTTACATATATTATTCCAAAAATATCAATATTAATACATGTGAATATATGACTATTACATTTTTTATATAGTTTAATTTAAAATAAATGTCATTATCTTGTTCCCTCTGCTCTTCAGTTACCTCCACCTGTGAAGCAGATGGAAAATGGAAATCCAACCACAACAGTGTTGTCACGCCAACATGCGCACCAGGTATTGATCTGTTGCCAAAATAAATCCCTGTGATACCTAATTTAGGACTAATTAGAATATGAAGTCTGTGCTTGTGTGAACCTAATTTATGTACATCACATCCAGCCAACAAAACACCTCTCTGCCTATCAGAGGATGATTGGAGGCAGTGTCGCTCCAGACAATACCATCCCCTGGCAAGTGCTACTGAGTATAGATGGGCAAAGAGCCCATATGCCCATATGTTTACCAGCAGAGGATGCCATATACATCACTGGCATGATGGGGTAAAGAAACAACTGTGAAGTTTAATTTCACAATGCTGTACAATCCATTTTAAACAATACTATTTAATTCCTTTGTAGTTATTTTAATGAACTCAATCCTCACTTTTCACTCTTCTGTTTGCTTTGTTCCTTTGGTGTGCCAACATGTAAATCTTGTCCGGCGTCTAGACAGGAGACTCTAATATGTTTTTTTCTTTTGAGTTCAACAGAACTGTGTCTTCTATATCTTTTCAGACTGGTGTCAGGCTTTGGCATTACAGAAATCAACAACAAACGGATTTTAACAAATAAGCCGAAGTACGTGCACCTCCTTGTGGTGGAGCAGGAGACATGCAGTGATTCGATTACTTCATTTAAGGAGAGAAGAACATATGTTTTGTGCTGGAGTCCCTGAAGTTGGGAAGGACTCCTGCAAAGGAGACAGTGGAAGCCCCTATGCCCTGAGTGACAATGGACGGTTCTGGGCTGCAGGAACTGTCAGCTGGGGGGTTGACTGTGGACAGCAGGGAACATATGGAGTCTATACCAGAGTTGCCATCTACCTGGACTGGATCAACAAGACCATCTAGCAGAACTGAGTTCACAATATTTCAGTATTTGTGTCCTCTATGGCTCCGGGCTTACAAGTCGCTATACCCTTCAAGCAAAAAAAAAACTATCATTCAACCAGTTCTTCATATATACAAAGTCTACTGATATTTAATGATGTACCTCAGCAGAAAACAATTTCAGCCCCAGAGGTTCTTAGCTACTGTGCTCAGTCTAGGCGATTTCGTTTGAATCTCGTTTTCCTCATAAAACACCAGCACTCAACAACTCACTGTAAAATGTGCCAAATGACATTTTAGCAGAATGACATTAGACCTCGGAAAACTATGACTTATGTTAGTTATGGCACTGTAGCTTCATATTCACAACATATTCATATTCATACCGACATGAGAGTTGCCATTGCAGAGCAATTGTAATTCATTAAAAAAAAAAAAAAAAAAAAAAAAAAAAAATTGTATGTGAGTCTAAAAAAGGAACCAATCATTTCCACAGTGGCCTACGAGCCGCTCCCTGCCGCTCTCTGATTGGACGAGCCCGTCTGCTCACTTTCACTTTCACTCCTCCAAAGCTACGCTGCGCACGTTCCCGGGACACTGCTGCCTCAAGACACGGCCTCAAGACTTTACTGTTACATTAGATTATATGAATTGCCGCACGGCTGTTTGACAATATCAATGGGATGAAAGAAACGGCTCTAAAAGGCACAGACCGTAGCGACGCAGCGAGCTGCTGCGAGTCGTTGAAATCAAAAGCGAAAGTGCGGCGGTGCTCCTGTGCTCTCGGCTGTTATTTCACTTTTATGTAGCCGTAATAACCTTACACTTATAAAAACTCGGAATCCAGACTCCACGATGGTGATCGAAGTAATTTTATTTGGATACTTCACGGTGTGCGTTAGTGGTAAGCGTATTTATCTTGGCCTGTTGATGCTGGACGCAGTAGTGCAAGTAAATGAAGCTTCGTTTGATTCGTCAAGCTCAGTAACAAAGTTTTCAGGTTGTCTGTAGAGCTTATTTTGGTGTGAATTTCTTGGCGGTTTCATGGAAAGAACCGAGTAAATACCAGTAATTATAGGTAAAATAGAAACATTTAATACACTTCTGCGTACTTGATTCAAATTAACTGCTTATCTGGTGTAACCTAGAGTCTTTTAGTCAGTTTACAAATATATATATATATATATTTGTAATATTAATCGATTGATTCATGATTATTTACTCAGGAGTAAGTTGAGCAATTCTTTAAGGAAATTCTTATGGAAGCCAGCAACTGAACTAATACTCAAAACAAGTAACTAAACAAACTAAAATACCTAAAATCTCAGAGCTTGGTCTCTATTTTCCTTAAAAATAGTTCCAAGTTACATGTTTTTTTTTCCACAAAATGTTAGGAAATAATAGACCTGTAAATGAAAGACTTCACTTATTTCACGTTAGTACTAGTCTACTAGTATGATTTTATCTGATAATGTTTAAAAATGGATGACTTTCTCGGTAAGTTACAGGTAGTTAGCCTCCACTATATTATTGTAAAAGTTGACATTTATCCATTAAGCGTTTATTCATGACGATGATAAGTAAAGTCTTATGAAGGAGCCTTTTTCTATCTCCCCTTTGTTTCTCAGGTGATGGGGTTGCAGATGTAGTGCTGTCCTGCACCCTGGTGGAGGAGGGAGTCGGACTGGGCGGAATGGGAGGTGGAGCTTCCTTCAGACGGACTCCAGCTACTCTTGTCTTCAGAGATGTTGCAGTGGCTTCTGACGAATCACTCGAAACACTCACTCCGTTCGTCCCACCCTCAGTCCCTGATCTAGACCTCCTCCTGTTTGAGGCCAAAGGTTTTCCCTGCCCTTGCTATGTGTAAGCTTTGGTGTATTATAAGCACAGTCCGTGTTGAACGTCTCCTGTCATTCCTCTGTGGCAGTGTCATCAGTTGAGATCCCCAATGCAGACCTGCTTCTCCATGCGGATTGCAATGAGCAGGAGGTGATGTGTGAAATAAGCAGTTACTCTCCTCGTGGATCCCGGGAGAGTTCAGATCCAGCCTATTTCATGGCGTCCCTTAATGTGGAGGGAATTGAGTTCAGCACTGTGTTGATTCTGCAGACTCTGACGGTGGAGAAGGACCACTCAACGCTGATACATAACAAACTGGGCCTGCCTCTTAGCCAGTCGGGTACTCTGCTGACTGAGGGTGAGATGCAGTGTTTCATATTTCGTCTTTTCATTGACTCTTTTCCATTCCTGGTTTTGTTAGACAGGCAAAGACATCCTCATTACTTTGTCTCTCCTGTTGTCTCTGCTTTCTGTCCCCCAGTAATATTCCTGGTGTTTTCCCACATAAAGTCTGTATCTGTGCCTCTGAGAGGTGATGTCCTCCTCAACTGTGGTTTCAAGCAGCTTCAGATACCCTTATCGCAGGAAGTGGCCATTGAATGGCGACTGCAACACAGAGGAAAGGGGCGGAGAGTGCTTGACATGAAGACAAGGCTGGATGATGCAGAAGGAAGCACAGTGGGTAAGTGCCCTAGGTGTGAACAGGTGTGCATGGCCTCTACATTTTTATTCATGGTCTTTAGAGCTAGGAGTGGGTCTTGGGGCTCTGAAGGTACCATCAATGATGAAGATGGTACAGTAGTGCAGGTTTGCTTCAGTGGCATTAAACTTCATTAGTAAATGTAAAATTGCAAATTTCTACTGAGGCTTTGAGGACATTTTTGACAAATTTCACAAACACAAAAGCCTTGCCAAGTGACTTTTTTATACCCAAAATACCTTTGACATTAAACAAAGATACATTTAAACTCTACATACAGTAATTGGGGTAGACAAACATGTTAACCATTGATATGAAAATCAGTTCATGTATTAAAATGAGTAAAAAAAAATTTAAAGGTGCAGTTTCAAGTTTCATAAATTAGCACGATATTGTAACATGAAATAAGCTGTCAAACCACAAGAACTACTACATGGATGAAGAGGTAACTGAGACAAATAGAGATATGTGAAAGTTACAGACATGTTACATTGATAATGGGATTTTACCTCCTTCATAATTATAATTCCGAGCCTCTTACATCTTCAAGACATCAGCGTGTCTGTCAGTCATCTACTTTGTGAATGAAGTCATCTTCATCACATGATAAATGGGCATTAAAACTTAAACAATTAATTTGATGGATTGATTTGTTCGACCACATGCTCTAAGGCTAACTAGATAACTTTAAGAGCCATGTCTAAATGTCAGAAACCTGCACATAGCATACAAATGGAGAGGGAATGAAAAGCACAGTGCCCCTCTAAGAATGTCAAAAAAATTCTGTCTTAGTATGGACGAAAGCTCCAGAACAAGTGAGAAGGCAAACCGTGAGGTTGAGAACTGCTGTTTCCATGGTCAAGAATTAACTGTCAAGTGTCAAGCTAACATTTAAGTAAACATGGTTAAGAAGCCCTAGAGGTGCTCAGTCATGGAGAGTTTGAACATCTGCAGTTTAATGGCAACTGAGCAGACACAATATGCTGATCAGGACAATGTGATGTGGTTGAAATCTCCAGAACAGGCATTTAAGAGGACCCTGAGTTGTGATTGTTTTGTCTGTTCCTGTCTCATTTTATGTTTTCAGTGCATGCAGAAAGGAGGGGCTCAAGCGTGGATGCGGCCAAGGTTGTTGGTGAGGGTAACGCCTCTTTGACTCTGAGCAAGCTGAAGGTTTTGGATGAGGGGACCTACATCTGTACAGTCAGTTTAGGCCTTTTCCATGCACAGCAGGTCATTAGGCTCCATATTATTCGTAAGTGTCAAACTCATCTGATCTCTCAGTTCAGAAGCATCCCTAGCAAGTCTTTCAATTCTTCCTCTGTTTCCCTTTCATTTCAGAACCGCCCCATGTCTCACTCTCAAAGGAGAAGTTGGTTTTGAAGTCAGAGACACGTCAGACACTGAGCTGTCACTGCAATAACTACTACCCATTGGATGTTCAGGTCTCCAACTATGTCCTTAGATGTAGCCTTATATATTATCCTTTTTCTACCATTTAACATCTAATACAGACATTAAATCTCAGGAAACTTCAGTTATTAATTTTTAAGTACAGATGGCAAACACATAAACCTACCAGACGATGATCAACAGGCATTATGCTAAAGCATTGGATCAGGTGTTTATTTAGTTTAATTCATTTTGACCAAAATAGAAGATGCATTTACATTTGTTCTTCAGTCTTTTACATTGAGGTAAATCTCAAAGTAAATGTGCTGGCGGCATGCTAAACTAAAGAAGAAATGCTGGTTTACTAGTTTACGGTTCTTCTCTGCCTTTCAGATGGAGTGGTTATCCCTGTCTCTTACAGACACAGAGCCTGCAGTCTTTCCAGATCAGGGCTCTCTCTCCAGTCATCGGCACCATGGTGATGGGACGTTCTCCCTGTCATCTCATTTCACTGTGCCCCCCAGTGTCTCCCCAGGCACCAAAATCACCTGCAGGGTGTCTCACACAGCCCTGGACGCCCCTCTCTCTGTGAGTGTGGTCGTAGAAAGTCCAGAACCAGGTAATTAAGTAAGGCCGTTGTTTGTTGTGTAACTATATTTTTATAGGAATAGTTAGGCATTTTTGGGAAATATTTGCTTTCTTGCTGAGAGTGAGATGAGAAGATTGAGACCACTCGCATGGCTGTATGATAAATATAAGGCCAATCCCTACAGCACAAGTTGTGGTTTTAAAAGGGGCTATCCTTGTGCTTCCAGTCTTTATGCTAAGCTAAGCTAACTAGCTGCAGACTGTAGCTTCATGTATACCACTCAGATGTAAGTAGGTTTTTTACAGGTTTACATTTTAGTGTGGGAAAAAAAATGTCTAGGCTGAAGAGAGACATGTCTTAGTGTAATTTAATATTTAGAAATCTCAAAATATAATATTTGAGTGGAGTCTAATACACAGTTGATTTGGAACTATAGCCTGGGTCACATCACAACCTCTTTTGTTTGTACAGCAAAGGGATTTAACTCACTCAACCACCACAGCATTTTTTATAAATTATAATAGAATAGAAATGATAAAAATCATGTTTATTTTGCACCTAAAGCAGTGACCTTTCGAGTCTAAAGATTGCAGATTTGCATTACATACTGTGTACTGTAATTTGTATCTTGTGCTCAATGTCAACTCTGTCTACAAACCCTGAACTGTTCTCTGTGTCTTTCACTCTACAGATTCCTATATGTGGGTTCTGGGTTTCCTTATCATCACTGTACTTTTCTTCTACCAGGTTATGAGATAAATCAGTAGGAGATTTTCCATTAGATTATCCTGACTTGAAACTGAGCCCAGGGAGGCTTCCTTTGTGTCATTTGTGAGTTTTTAAGTTAATGATTTCATTAAAAGTCATCACTGGTCCTTTTAACTCTCCTAGCCTTCTATTGAACAGGAAAATAAAATTTTGGGGGAAATCTAGATAATTAATAGATAGATAATAGATAATAGATAATTACTGTATTTTAATATCTAGCTGTACAGTATATTTGCTTAATATATTTGTTGCTGAGTGTTGTTGGTAGTGGTTTACCTATGCAAGTTTAGAGATTGCATTTCTGTAATCTGCGAAATACTAAATTTTAGGCTCGTGGCATATAACCCACCTCTTAATTTCCAAACTATACTTACAAACAAGAAAAACATTTTTTTTCCACACATAAATTACCCACTGCAGTATCTTTTTTTTTTTTCATCTCTGACCTGTGTTTGCCCTCTGATATGCTTGTGTAGTGCTGTGGGAAACATAACTCGCTTTCTTAAACATTTTTATTCCAATCACAGTATTTATTTTGTTCAATGTCACCTCATTACAGGACCTAGGTTTCTATTTTACACTCTGAAGTTTGCAGGTAGTAAAGACTAGGTTGACTCATGCACGTGTGGGCAGTAGGCACTCTCAGCCTTTCCAGACAGTGTATGACTGGTCCACAACATTTTTTATTTGAAGTCAGGTATCAGATCATTACACGACATAATAGTCCTTTCCTCAGGAAATCAAATTTCATGATTTCAGCCCTGTTTGAGTAACTCATCATCAAGTACCTTAAAATCACGTATGGTTGTAGTCACAGGCAATATTGCATTTCCACCCCCACAAACATACATACTTATCTCACACACACCCACACACACACGCGCGCACACACTGTTTTGAAAGAGACAAATCATTGGTGAAAAAGCAACTTTAGTGTTACAAGTTCTTTCGTGTTCATCTTTAAATGTTTTCCCAAGACTTTCTAATTTCTCATAATACCAAAAAGAGGGACTCCCTCTTAGTGCCTCATTTTAAACATTGATATGAACGAGCTGCTGTCAAACTTATAAATATATTCTTATCAATAATTTATACTCAATTAGATGTAGATTTTCATTGGTGGTAGAGCTATAGTCTCCCGGTCAACTGGTCGATTGGTTGGTCGATATGCTCTCATCCGATCAAAAATCTAATTGGTCGGACAGTCGCCGGTGTTACTTTAAGAAGGAGAAAAGCGCTACATCAACAGCCTTCCAGGATTAATCTATTATTTACCGTGGCAGCGGGTGGGATAAACTAACTGTAAAAAAGGGGGAGTGTTGTGAAACCCCCCTTTTCAAAGAGTCGGTTCCAAACTAATTGAAACGATGTCAAAGAAGTCGTCGGTGTGGCTGCATTTTGTTAAAACACATGACCAAAAAGTCAAGTGTGAACTTTGCAAACAACAGTTTGCATATCACAGCATAACGGTATCAGCATTAGGATGCTCTGTCAACTTTCGTGTTTGACTCTTGAGGCTTTGAATGTATATTCCTCCACATACCCTGTGCAGGGATCACCAGTTGAAATAATTCTGTTTTCTGCAATCGAATGAATAATGTCAGGTGGACGTTGGTCGGCTCTGAGTCTGTTTTTATCATTTTAGTACAAAATAACTGGTTAAAATGATTTAATATGCTGTAAATACCAGCTTTTTATGTTTAGTATGTTTATGTAGAGTGCACTGTGGTCGATTTAGTTAATCTAGCAATAACATGCAGACTGACTGGTTGAAGAGAAGGTACAATTTCAGTCGACCAAGTTTTTCTTTGGTTGACTTCAGCCCTTAATTAGTGATTATTTTATATGTGAGAGGAAAACATTACTTAATTTGAAAATATATATATATATTTTGTATCTGCCATACCAAGATCTTTTCTCCATTTGTTATATAAGTTTTGTACCAATTCTTCATTGCTCTCAGATTTGGTAAGAATATTGTATACAACACCTACGAATCGTCTCTTTTTATCCCTTTTATTTAGAATTTATGGTTTATAATATCCAATATAATTTCTGAATTCCACCGCTTATCCACGTCTCCCAATGTAGTTAGATATTTTGAAAAGTTATCAATGGGTTATTCCGAATTTGTATATGTTTGGGTATTTCTATGTCTTGACCTAGTATTTTCTTTCATTGTTTTCCAATTATTTAATGTACTATTAATTAGAAAATTTACTCTTTTAATTTTTTGCTTGGTGAAAAGAGCTAGAAGTAAACTATTAGGCTGTAACTGGCGATTTTCAATATCTATCCACGGTTCCTCATTTGTATTGTTCATTATGTGGTAAAAATAGAACATTTGAGCTGCTTTGTGATAAAACTCCAAATTCAGAAGGTTTAGGTCTTCCTCCTTTCAATGATAATGCAATAATTTTCTCCTTAATCTGTGAGCTGTATCAGACCAAATAAAGAAAGAAAGAAGTGAGTTCACTTCTTTAAAAGTCAGAATCAGAATCTGTATAGTGACAGGTGTTGGCATCATCTAAAGGAAATAAAAAAATAACAAGGGTCAGCTGTCAGTTCTATTGATGAGTTCTTTATTGGCATCAGCAAAAGTGGTAAGCATGCATTTGTTTTAGCAAATCCAGTTGCATCTCTTATTGCATTTTCAGGTTGTAAATCACTCAAGTTGTCATATTTTGTGGTAATTACCCAATAAAACTGTTGCACAATATCATCAGATAATTTTGGCTAACCGCTACAATTATGCATAAATGCACTTTGCACATAAAGTTGTTCATATTTTCACAATTTTATCAAGTCTCCAAAGAAGTCAGAAGAGAAGAAAATTAGCTTTTCTTTTATATCCAGCAACCCCCAAAAAACCTGGAGGAATTTATAAACACATTTTCAGGAGTGTAGTCTGACAGATGTGTACTATGGTTTTACTCATACAATACTACATGTTTTTAACAGTTCACAATTGTAGCAGTTGTTTGCAGTCTCTGAATATTATTTTTCTCTCAAAAGCAAGTGAATTTAAAATTTGGCAAACTTGAGCATCATTGCATTGCATAAGCAGTAATTATCAGATTAGAAAGACAATATACATAGGTCCATTAAACCACTAACACAAGAAAATGTACAATCGGCAGTTAGATTCGGAAATGTCAGATACACAGGTCACACAAATAGGCAAAACTATGGACACTGTTTGCCATGCAAGTTAGAAACAAACACCTCATTTTGGCTGTTACCGTACTGCAGGTGACAGTTGAGTCTGTTTTTACGTGAGTGAGGGGGGAGCGGGAGGGCCCGGTGGCTCTGGGATTCCAAATCAAGTCTCTTCTCCCATTTTCCTACTTTTCTAAAGATCAGGCCAACTAAAACAACAGTCAAACAAACACACACTTTGTCAGCACAACTCTCAAAACAACTGGACGTTTGTACCAGTTCGTAATGGGACATTCATCTGTTTATGGCGGTGACTCTGTCCAAGTCAGAGTTGAGAGACCTTCCTCTGGGTCGGAGTGGTCTGTTCAATGTATACAGTAGATTGTCTGTTAGTGGCTGCATGTCTGTTTTCCTTGCTGTGCATATAACTATGCCACCACCTGTGGTACAAAAACCCCAGTACAAACAAAGGATGGTTATAGAGCTACTTTATAAATAATTGCTTATCAGACCAGAATTAAGTTTCAGTTATTCATACAGAAAACAATGCTGCATTGCTCTTACTGCTTTTCCACAATCACTTCTTCCTTTCCTTAAACTCTCACACAGTCTATTTCCCCATTTCACATTTCTTTTTTCTTCTATATTTCTCACTGAATGTTGCAGAAATAAGAGGCTAAGTTAGAGAAAGTTAGGCAGGAGAGGAAGAGAAAAAGTTACTAATAAAAGCCTATTTGCTAAACTTGGAAAAAGATATTAGCTACAATGCTTTGGATCACAAATACATACACACGCACATTCAACAAAAATTATCATAATCTTAATCTAACATGACCTTGTGTTAGTAAGCAGCAATGATGGTAGTGGTGACAGAAGGAGTGTGTTAGTTTGACATATCAGTATCACTTTACAAATGTAGGACACTCAAAAAGGTATTATGAACAAGCTTTGGTGTATCAGGGGTAGAAAGGACTGCAAACTCTTGTTTAATCTCCCTGCACACATTCACCATCTGTACATTGTAACTCTCCCCCCAAAGCTCCATTCAGTGCGCTTAGCCCCGTTTGTTCCCGTGTCACGAGGATTTGCTCTCTCCCTCCTTCCCTTTCTTTCTTCCTCTTTCACTCTACCTGCTGCAACCTTCAGTAAGACATCAGGTGCGGAGACAGGAGAGAATGAGTGAGACTTTACGCCAAAACAGTGACAGAAAGACATAAGAAGGGGGGGAAGGGGAACAAGGAAAGCAGAGACGCCTATAAACACTACTGTCATGTGTAAGTGCAGGATGGTTTGATGGAAGACTGTGTGAAGAGAGGGAGGAGAGGACGGATAAAAGGGGTAGGAGTGGCGCTTGCTTTTTTTTTTTCTCTTCCCTCTCATGTCATTCTCAAGTCCATATCCATCTGTATTGATGGGCTGAGCTCAGTAGAAGAAGTACACTGTGAATGATGGAGAGAGGAAGTCATTAGTATAATGGATCTGGCAAATCGTCACTTCAAACAAAACACAATGAGTTCTCCCTCTTAAGTAGTATTTAAATGTTTGTTTTTACTAAAGAACGGGTAATTTAATTATTGGTATTATATCAGTAATTTACTGTAATAAGTCGTGAATAATTAAGCAGTCAGAACAGAAGCAGGCAGGCCAACTGTGGGCAAATAATGATAACTACTTTTTAAAATTACGTCATCTGTTAATAGAAACCTATATATCTACCAGTCAACCAATAAACCAATGAATATTTGTATCAGGATCAAGATGAAACTATCTTCCACTTACAGAATATTATTCCAACCACAATGACTCCAATGATGCCCATCATGATCATCATCTGAAAAAAGAAAACAGACATTTACTATATTGGTACATCCCTTTATAAAGGAATCTACAGTAAGACACATTATATTTGTGGAGTTCAGTGCTTGCAAACAGAGAAACTCGAACAACAAAACAATTAAGACAGTTGGGATTCTTTGCATTTGTTGTGCTTTAGTTATGTAATCTCTTGAGTATGTCTTGAGTCTGTAGTGAAAACTCTACAATAACAGACTTCTTTTCCCCATTTTCCCTGAAGCATCTGTTCAGTCCTCCGCAGAAGCTCATTAACAAATGAGTGTGTGGAGAGCCGCTTCCCCAGAACAGACACACTGTGTGTTCGCCTCAACACACCTCAGCTTGAACAGCTGTTTGATGCTTCAAAATAAAAGAGCTGCAGATTGGATTCACGCTTAATTTGGGTTCGCCATTAGCTTTACAGTATATTCATACTCTATCTCTATGCACCATGCTACATACTAATAGGCATATTGTTAATACATCATGTGTTTCTTTCAGTGACATCAGTCTGTTTAATGGACCCACTCTAATGTGCCCACCTTGCAGTTCTTCCACCAGTACTTGTTCTTTAGCTTGGCTGCACAGCTTTCAAATTGGGAGGCTCCGGCTTGGAGGGCGTCCGCTCTGTCATCCAGCTCTGAGAGCTTCTGGTCCCTTTCCAAAACCTTGTCCACATTCACCCGCATGATATCCACCACCTAGCCCACAGCGGCATGGGTGAGAACGCAATTGGTAGTGGTGTGGAAGGGAGATGAGAGGAATAACAAGCATGGTTAAAGGAGAGCAACACGGGGACGGAGGGTTTCCTGAAGATATATATCACAAATATGAATAAATAAGTAGTCACCATCCATTTGCAAATTACAGCAGAGGCTATTATATATTAAGAAGACCAGACTTTTCCAAAAAACATTAGAGCCACAACAAAGCATTTTACATGTTTGTTTATCTCTGGCGCAGCTTTAATATCTGCTTTAATATCGACACATTGCAGCTCACCTCCTCAACTTGGGCCTGTGTCTGCTGTAGCCTGCGGTTGCTGGTGGTGTTGGGTGGGCCTGCAGGTGGGCCGGCTGGGGCTCCATCTGCACCAGGGGCTCCTGGAGCACCGGGGGCGGCGGCATCTGGGGCAGACCTGAGAAGAAACACAAGGAATGTATTAATAATATACATTTGATATTCTGATAACTGCTGCATGTTTACAGCATGTAGAGGGCACCCCATTTAATGCTGAGAAGCAAAAAAAAAAAGGTTTTGTGTAAAAGCTTATCATCTGAAGTGGAAGATGAAAATTAATTTGCCAATTACAGAGGATGGATGAAGCCATTTTGGGGAAATCCAACACATAGCAAAAGAAAAACACTGCACATGCAGAGGAGAGTGTGGGTGTAGGGTGACAAATGCAGGAAATAAGATGTAAAGAGGGGAAGAAAAGAGGAAAGAACAAACAGGTGAGAGTGAAGAATGTGATTGGATTGAAGATGCATTGGGAAGAAAGAAAATAGGACACAGATTGGAAGAGAGAAATAGAAAGTTCTGCCCAAGAAGATGTCGGCTATAAGAGAAAATAATGGGAGATAAGATTTTGGTTAAAATAAAGAGAGGGATAGAAGTTCCTGTGATGGATTACCGAGAGTTGGATTGGGCAAAGAAAGAAAAGGTGAGTTTGGAAAGTGATGTGCAGAAAAGAGGAAAGGGTTAATCCAGCAGGGGGAAGGGGAATGGGTACAGGAGGAGTAAACTGAGCAAACAAGCTCCTCAGGAGAGCAACCACTGGATCAGCTGAGGGAGAGTTTAAGACAAATCACTTTGTCACTGCTGGAGGACAAGACAATTAAAGCAATTTTGCAGATAAGGAACCGAAATGTCCTTATCATTTACTCAGCATCAAGCAGGTGATGAATGTCCCTCAAACCCTCTGATCCATAATATAATGTGTAATAAACTCAGTTTATTACATCTATGGTGTAAAATTACCCCCCCCCCCCAATTTATCTGTACCTAATGCTTTAGAGTGACAGCAGTCAACCCTTGAATACACATTTTAGTGATGCTGTGACAGAAATTTTTACTTGCGTCAGCAAAATCCGCCAAGCTGAAAGAGAAATCAGTTCAGTTGCAAACCCACCATTGGAAAACACACAAGGAAATTGACAGATTTGAAAATATGTTTATCCAGTCCCACGTAATAGATTATTCATGTTGTTGTTGTGAAAAGAGCGCAGTATAAAAGGCGCATTAATACTCACATCTTCTATGCAGCTGTTTGAACTGACTCACGGGCAGCGGAGGAGGGGTGACGGGCTGTGAGGCAGCAGAGGGAGGGTCTGAAGTACAGCACGAAGGAAAAAGAAAAGAAAAAAAAAACAGCAAGATCACAGGGGAAAAAAAGAGACGTGAATTTCCGTGCACTGGTCCGAAAAAGTCCAAATGTTCAGTTGGCAAAGTTACTACAGAGCCGCGCTGACAGTAAACAGAGGCGTAGGGTCTTGGCGCAGTGGAGCCGACCTTCTAGCGATGCATTTATACTGCAAGTCGTCAGCAAAGTACCGCAACACCGACACACGTAGACGGGTCTGCTGATAATTCACCGTGTGACCGGGCTGGAGAGCCTAACGTGAAGAGGACAGAGCAATGCAAGATCGAGAGAAAAAGTACCTCTGGATTATAATCCATCCAAGGGAAATCCGGAGATGCTGCTCCTCCAGGTAGTGCTGGGTCCTCGCAGAGCTGCCCCTGGCGAGACGCAGCACTGATTGGATGGATGTTGAATTGCCCCTTCTAAAAAACCGCTGGCAAATGCGTGCAATTTCAAAATTGAGGAAAAAAGTCCAGTCATGAAAATGCAGTCGATCTCTTTAGCCCCCTTGTCTCTGCTCGGACGGACGTGCGTTTTGTGTGGAGCTCGGGAGTTTCGCCAGTGAAAAGTGTTATGGCACTGTAGGCTACTGCAATAATGCGTCTCTCCTCCTGCCTCCTCCACTAGGAATCGTAACGACAGTGCGGTACTCAGCCAACCCCCCTCCCCCCCTCGTCTCTCTCTCTCCCCTCACACTTTGCAGTACTGCAGCCCTCTGTGTCGGATGGGGCGGCAGGACGACACTGCGGTACAGCGAATGCCTACAGAGTGTTGACTCGACTGTTTCCTCGCCCGGCCTGGGATTCTCCCGCCTTCCCTCCTCCTCCTGTCCCTGTACCACATTTCCCTTTGCAGTCGCTCTTGTTTAGCTGCTGGCGGAGTCCCACCTTTGAGCCTACGACCTCTACTCAGTTTCCATTTTGATTCTCAACTCTCTCTGCATATTTAAGAGAAGTGAGAAGAGCCAAGTCAGTCACTGAAAACAGGTCAACGTCTCAGGACAAAAGGGCCTGTGGAGGATGGAAGTACATCACAGATACACTATATGGCCAAAAGGTATGTGGACGCCACAGTCCACATACTTGTATGTACTTCAGTTCTGGAGCTGTCTTTCATGTTTTGGGCTAGGCCCACTACCTCCATTTGAGGAAAATCTTAATGCTGCAGTGTACCATGATATTTTAGACCAGTGCCACCAGCTCCTTGGCTTAAGACCATTTCAATCAAAATAATGTCTCCTCAGAACCCAAACTGGCACAGGTTGCATATGTCCCTGAGCTGGCAGTAGACAACGTTTTCTTCTTAGATTGTTTATTTGTATAGGCTTAACTTTAGAGGCCTGGTGATCTGTAACTGTCCAGTACTTGACAATAAAAACGCAAAAATTAAAGGAAAAGTCACAAAAAATAAATTTGAGACAAATACGTTTGTTTTTTTTTAATTTACCATATTTTTCAATCATCTCACGACCGCTCAGATTTATCATATGATCCTTTCGAGGTCCTGACTGTTTTCAACTTTGTGCCCGCAGCTTGTGTTTGTTCTCTTTCCTGTTTCAATATAACATTGCCCCTGTGCACAAAGCGAGGTCTAAAGAAATAGCTGTCACAGTTTGGTTAATGGACTCTTGTGGCTGAATGGGAGCAAATCCCTGTAGCCCGCTGAAAGTCTTCCCAGAAGACTGGAGGCTGTTGTAGCAGCATATTAGTGACCATACTTTTGGAAGAACATGTTCAACAATCACATAAACTATGTTTGGGTGTCCACACTTATAGCTTTACAGTATATGGCTTTATACAGTAAAAACAATAAACACATCAATCAATACTCTGAAATTGGTTTTGCTGAATTTAGACCAAACTCAAGCATTAAACCTTCTACTGATTTTTATATCAAAAATTAACAAAATTACAATGTATTAAGTTTTTAATGGATCCTAAAGCAGTTTTCATTAGCTAGAAGGAATAAAACAAGGCTTCTTCTCCAGTCCATTTTTATAATGTATTTTCAGGATTGTATATCATGTATTTTGTGTTTGTCAAGAAAACGCAGGTATAGGAAGTATGCCACTCTGAAACACACAAATCAGTTCTCTTTTTATGCACATAACTTAGAAAATGAAAATATACAGCACATTGACAGCATGAAATCACACCACTAGACTCCAACAGTCCTTATTGGCTGGTTCAATGTATGTGCCGTTATGGTTTGTTTCATTTTAGCGATGTTTGCCAGTGCGGTTTAAGCGTCTGTACAGGAAACGGATCCTCTTCTGCAAGTTGTGTCTGTCCAGAGTCATCATTCTGTCTCCCACCATTTTCTTCTTTCTAATTAGACGCTGCAGTTCATTACCTCTGAAACCCTTCAACCAGCAGGGGGCCACAATAAGGTCTTTGGGATGAGCTTTAAAATCTCCTGCAGGCACAAAAATGAAGACATCAGTTTCTTCACAGTGTGAGAGAAAAGGAGAGAAAGCAAGTGAAAGTGTGGGAAATGGCACGGTTGGTGAAGAGTTGGGACCTGGGATAAAGATCAAACTCAGCAAGGCACCACTTGAGCCAGGATGTTAAAACGGTCTTTATTTGCCCATACTCAAGTTTACGAAATGTATCTTTTATGAAAACTGTCTCCTAAAAACTTATTCTGCAGTTGTTGAGAATATAGAGAGACTGTATTCACACTTACTGATTCCCAACTCAGCCTTTTTCTGGAAAAATTAAGTCTAGTAACTCAAAACATGACCTAACACAGGACTTTGGTTTTCTTTCATTGGATCTTCCTACACTAAATCAGTTAAATAATCATGTGAAAAACATATCTGAATCCATATTTGCAGAGTACCTCCTAGAAGTTTTATATCGGACTGAGACGGTCAACTAGAAACTGTCTTCATTCAACAAGACAGACATAAAAAAAGTGTGGTAACTTCCACAGTGTCTAATAAGCCTTAAATGGTTCAGGGTACTTGCCTAATATGCCTATGTTATCATAAACTCCAAACATGCTCCTCTTCTCAGTCCACCTGTCCACCTTCTTCAGTTGAGGGATGGCATGCATCCTGATCTGGCAGCATGTACCTGAAGACAACACATTGTTTCAAGTCATATTGAGTGTCTTTCGCACATATACTCCTTTTAGTGCTTCTACGATTAGCAGATTAATTGATTAAATCGATCCAAATTAAATGAATCAGCAAAAAGTTTTTCAAAGGATAAACTGTTTAAACCATATACCAAGCAAAAGTGCCAAACATCTACTGGTTCCTGCTTCTCAAATGTATGGATTTGTTACTTTTCTCTGTTTTGTATCATTGTAAATTGAAAATATTTGTGTCTTAGGCTGTTAATAAGACAAAAAAAAAAAAAACCAATGTCAAAACTCAAAACATTAACTGGGGGTTCATGAAATTCCATTTTAAATGATTAATCGGTTTGGGAAAAATAAGCAAACACACAAGAAATATTAGATAATGAACAAAAATATTACTTGGCCTAACTAACTACATTAAACCACATGATGCACCATTTTAACCTAAAGTGATGTATCTAGCTTTCCTGCTTGTTACTTACTCTCATCTACCCGTTTATACTTGCACATAGATTCCTAATTTAGATTTATAGTGTAGTTGCACTAGTTTTGGATCCTTGTGGTCTGTTTCTTGTGCTGTTCTAAGACCAAATATTGGGTGGGGTCATATATCAATCAAGTCTTGTCTGATTAGATCTAATCTGGCAGTGGTCATGCATAGTCATCAATACATTAACAAAAGCAGTGGCAGAATGTAATTTACTTCCTCAATTTAAATTTTCTCAAGTACTGTACTTAAATACAGTTTTGAGGTACTTATACTTGACTTGAGTTATTCCATTTTATGCTATTTTATACTTCTGCTTCCCTACATTTCAGAGGGAAATCAGAGGGATTGTAGTTTTTACTCTACTACATTTATTTGACAATTTTAGCAACTTGTTACTTTTCAGATAAAAAAAAATGTTACGTTAAGATTTTGTAATATACTACATAAAAAAAATTTAACAAGTTGATAAAACACAAACTTTTACTTCGACAATTTAAGTACATTTTGCTGATAATACTTTTGTGCTTTTACTTAAGTAAAGGATCTGAGTGCCTCTTCCACCACTGAACAAAAGCATGCACTGTATGTATAAAAAGTGACACTAGCACCAAACTGGTTTAGGCTACGCTTTAGTGTTCGAAAACAGTAACAGTGCTCACCGGTAGAAATGGTCCTGGCTGTGCGCAGCAGCGTCCCGGCAGACTGACAGAAGGACGCTCCAGCTCTCAGCAGACCTCCCAGCACAGACATGTCCGACGTTTTCTACGATAAGAACAGGCAGAAGGTGAACTGTGTACTCGGGTAAACTAAACTAGCCATTCGACGGTTATTAGCGATGTTTTTAACATGGTAGCTGGTGGGTTTTTCCTCCTTAACTTCACATTGACCCCTCAGCTATAGCTTCAGCTAGCACATGATATCACAGTCAATATTGTGAACTTTACCTCTTTCCACGCCAATTAGCAACCGTACCCCAGTTCAGTCCCTTTGTTATTGTACCAACGGAGCATAAACTGAAGCCTCTGCAGAGTCGTAACACTTTAAAATAAACGTTATTGAGGCTTGAACATGCTACCAGCGGCAGCCTCCATCTTCCTTTGTGTCCCACAATGCATTGCACCGGTACCGTATTGTCAGTAGAGCAGTGCAAAAACAATCTTTTGATGGTTTGTGCACCTTTTTACTGCGTTTTTCACCCAGTAGAGGGAGGTAGCGGCGCCGGAGCCAGAAATTCATCAAATACGCGCAGTTGACAGTTTATTAGGTACACTTAGATCAAACTAATGCAGTCTAATATAACAGCCCTGCAATAAATCCTACATTAATGAAGGTTATGATGTTCGGGTTTTTATCTAAACTGTTTCATGGAGGTATACATTCAACTTGATGGTCATTTTGGAGGCAGTTTTTGTGGTGCTTATACAGAAAGGTGTTCCTGTTATTTTGTCCACCCCATTTACATCAGTAAGGGTAGACTAAATAACAGAAGCACCTCAATATACAATGCAGTACAGTTGAACATCACCACAAGCTACATCCTCCAAAATGCTCATTCAGTTGAATCAACACCTCTCTGAAACAGTTTCAGAAGAGACTGATCATTATAACCTTCACACAGGTAGGATTTATAGTAGAGCTGTTGTATTAGAATACATTAGTTTTATCTAGGTGTACCTAATAAACTGCCAACTGAGTATACATGGGAATGTAAATGTGAGTGAAGTTATTTCTTAAATTTAAAAGACAAATAGTGGTGGAAATTAACTAAAAACATTGACTCAAGTACTGTATATACTGTAAATACAATTCTGAAATACTTGTACTCACTTAAGTTTTTCCATGTTTTGTTACATAATACTTCTACTCCACTACATCTCAAAGGGATATATATTGTAATTTTTGATCCACTACACTTATCTTACAGCTGTAGTTGCTACTTTTCCGATTAACATTTCACATAAAAAAAAATGTCATAAACTTAAAAAATACAATACAAAAACCCTGAAAAAAAAGGGCAGAGTCTACTTGGGGCCTCTTGTCACAGGTTTTAGATGTCTAGGAAATGATTTCTCCGCAAAATCTCTCAGATGGTTTCATTTAAATAAATGTTCAAGGCCCAAACAGGTAAAATTATCTAATATTTGATAAAAAAGACTAATAACATGTGTAGCAGAACTTTGATTTTGTTCTTCCCAGCCCCATTTATCATCTCACAACTCCCCAGATTTATCTTGTGATCCTTTGGAGGGGACCGGCCCCTAGGGTAAGTATATGTGTGTGTGTGTGTGTGTGTGTGTGTGTGTGTGTGTGTGTGTGTGTGAGTGAGTGTGCAATAAAACCCTACAAACTCTCACTACTCCATCCCTCAAATACACAACAGTATAACTAGTTTAGATGAAAAAATCCCACATAAATGTTATTAGAGTGTACCCACTTTTAAGATTGTTTAATGTATTTTAAAAGCTGATATTGAACCTAAAAGACCTAATACTAAAGTGATTATATCATCCTTTAAGTACACAGTGATAGAATACTTAAGGCATGATGTAGGCGATACACGTGTTGGTACTAGCTGCACCTGGACCAGCTACAACAATTAAATTCTGCTTAGTATATTTAGTACATAGTACAGAGTTGGCCAAGCACTTATGATACTTTAAGTATATCTTGCTGGTAATACATATATATATTTTGTAAGTACACATTTGAATGCAGGACTTTTACTTACAATTGAGTATTTTACATTGTTGTACTGATACTTTAACTTAGGTAAAGGTTTTGAGTACTTCTTCCACCACTGTAGAGAAACATATAAATTCATAAAATTGAATAGCCCACAGTATGTCTAGCTTACTGATACTGGCTATCTTTAGCCCATTCGGCCCATGTTCTGCAGCTTCAACAGATATGTAAGTTTAAGTAAGTTAAATCACAAGTTTGTGGACACAAATGACATATCTTAGAACAGAATTCAGGCATGGTTTTCTTCAAAAGATCAAATTTCATAGTATAATCTGCATTGCTGTGATGCTTAACTATTGAAGAGAGGGAAAAAGAAAATAAGTGATCCCTTACACAGTGAGAATCTTGGATACAATTTCATGAACACGTGTATCGCCTATGTCATGCCTTAAGTATTGTATCATTGTGTGTTTAAAGGATGATATAATCACGTTAGGATTAGGATTAGTTGAGTTTGGGGGGTTTCTTTGCAAAAAAAAAAAAAAAAAAAATCTGATTTCACTGATCAGTTTTACTGAGAGAGATCTGCTGCTGAACCTCTGGATGGAATAACATGAAAACCTGCAGCCATCCATGCTGTTATTTGCTCTCTCTCTCTATTTCTATCTTTCTCTCTCTCTCTTGCACACACACACACACACACACACACACACACACACACACACACACACACACACACACACACACACACACACACACACACACACACATATGACACACAGACTGATACTTTCAGTCTTACTGTTGTAAAGAGCTGGGTGGAATATTTTGTCATTTTCAAAGAAACAAGTGCAGCAAAAGATATCTTTGTCTTTATTTCATTCTTGCTAAGACGTCAGTGAGTGTGTGGGAATTTAAACCAGACAAAACATTGTTAAACATTAGATTCCATTCAGCTTTATCATAACATGCTGCAATAGCCTGTGCAGAGAAAGCTTAGTGTCTTACTGTAACTGTGAAGGGTATGTCTGTACCATTGATTTGAATGATTTTTCACTTGCTTTTACATCTGCAAAACCCTGCATATAGGTAACAATATATAAGGCAGTACAAAATAGTGAAGTAAAAATTATTTAATATATGTAGAAGAGGAAAAAAACACAAAAGGATTTTTCAGAAAAGACCCCTTAGCATCTGCTGTAGTGATACAATAAAAAATATGATGCAATATTTCTCGCATTATGGCAAGCCCAATGCATAGTCTGGAAAGCAACTTTTATTATGTGCCTCATTTTTTCCTTTTTAAATACACAGTCATGTTCTTGTGTCTCAGCTTCAGTGGTGAACAAAATGCTGACATAAGAAATTTTATGCTGGCATAAGAAATTTGAAAATTTTCACAGCAGAGCAGCTCTGCTTCCTCTGCCAGTAAAACTCAGCGGAACATTATGCATCTTCACCTACACATACCAGGATATAATCATATCACTTATTGAAAATCAACCAAAGCGTGTGTTTATAACAATTCAGTGAATGCTGATGTCAAATTAAAAAAACTGACTGAGTTATCACGGCTCTTGTCACAGACAAGAGCTGTGATGATCACGGCTCTTTTCACAGTCAAGAGCAGTGATAATTCAGTGAGAACTGGGCACAGGAAAAAACTACTCACTTGCTGAATTTCTACAGAAAGAAATTGATTTGACTATTTTCCAAGTTCATCCTTATTAACATAATCATCTGCACTCCTTCGAACTCGAAGCTCAATTGTTTCCATGTGAGGGGCATTTTCCTTCACAGTCCCTTCACCTCATATTCAGATACAGTGGTAGTGACTAAACTTCAGCTGTAAGAAAGACCACTTCACAATGAGTGACACACACATGCCCCCAACACCGAGCTTTCGCAGACACTGTTTGAACTATTATTTTTCTCTTTGTTTGTTGTGTTTTGTTTTGTTTTTTATGTGAAAACACCAAGCTGAAGCCACAGCCTGAAACAAATATGACACCGATTTAAATTTGAAGGCTGAAGTGTTTGATGTGAGGGGGAAGTGTGGATGGAAGGGTGGAGGAGATGAAAAGATTTAAATTACAGTATCACTCACCCAGCAGTCACATAGCTGCTACCAAGGAAAATGTCTCCACAAGATGACGAAAAACAGCTCTGAGGTGTCAACCACACACTCTGAGGTGTATCTATTCATCTGTGTGACTTTCTATCTATCTATCTAATCCTTTTCAAGGTAGATAGATAGATAGATAGATAGACAGATATGGGCTGTGTGCTAAACAATACATAATTGTGGTGTCAAAGTGAGTACAGCTGAACCGCAGCTTAACTGCAGCTAAACCAGATGTCTGAGCCGCCCAGATGTATCGGAGAACCTCATCATTATGCAACGCACTTTGTGTAGGGCCTGGTAATATTCTGTGCATTGCCAGTGCAAGTCTAGAGGATATTGTACATCATCTTGTGTTGATATGGCAAGTTATTGGCAAATCATTGGAACATACTGCATGTATAGATATAGATGTACAGATATAAGGACATTTTAAGTGTTTATTAATGTACAATATTGGCAACAGTTATCACTTCTCATATTAAGAGATTTTATATGACTACAACTATGTTTTACTATAGTTTTACTATAGTACCACAGGAGGAGATATAGTTATTGACAAATACATTAATAAACACTTATATTTGCTTGCAACTGAGTTTTAATTTGTTATAAACCATATATTACATGTTTATATAATTCTTAAAGTGTCACTAGAAATAAGGGTAAAAAAACCCCAAAAAATAGTTATGCCAATAAATCTTGAAACCTCCTGAAATCACATAGACAGAACTAGCACCAAGTGTAAAATAAGCGTGCAACATCTTCCATCTTAAGCATCGAATAGAGTATAGTAAAAAGACATTCCTCTATCAGCTTCCACCAGTGCTAAGGTATTTACAATGAACCAAAATCCCTTTGCTTGATATTTGACACAATATGATAAAATAGTAGGTTATAAGCAAATATTTGTCTGGCAGTTTAGGCGTGTTTCTACTGTAGTGGCAGTCCTACAAGAATTGACGACAAGGAAAACGAAGCGAGAATGGAGGGGATGATTCACTTTCACGAATATCCAGTAAAACAAGATACCACGTTAGCTACTAAATGGCTTTATTCCCTTACTGTTGATGCTGATGATGTTGATGATGCTGAGAACTGTGAGTTAACTAGTGGTTGTAGACACAACTGACTGGTAGTGACGAGGAATGACAGAGTGGTTTAGAGTGGCAGTTTTGCCATCTCGGTTTCAAAGCAACAACTAGAGCTTCCTTGATTGACAAAGAAGATATTTGTAAACAAGTAGCATTCACTGCAGGGTGTGGAGAACCATTATGATGTAACTTTCTGTTTATTTGGCACCAAAGCATTTCTAAAAAGGAGCTTTATTTTGCAGTACAGCAAACTTCAAACAAGTCTTAAACAATGCATTTTAACTTGTGTATGCTTCTGTTTGCAAATTAAACAGTTTTACATATTGTTACACAGGGTATTTGATGTGAAGAAGGAAACAGAGTGAAGTAGAGAGAATCCGTGGGAGGAAGTGGGTCTCCCTGTTTGCATCTCTGTCTTACAGTTTCCAGGCTGATAAAGTCAGACCGCATCAAAGCCTGGCTTGTAGCTGAAGTCACATGATCAACAGAGGAACTACCAGACACTCCACCCCCATCAGCACCCACGGGCTCATATATATACCTCATCAGCCCAGCACGTCAGGCAAAGAGAAAGGCAGACTTTAGGAGGTGGAAAATAAACCCATTAGAGTGAGTGAAGGAGATTACAGGGAAATAATTTGTGGATTTATTTGAACAGCAAAATGATGTTGTTGGAGTGTTTCATCTTTGGGATGATCGCCTCTCTGATAACAGGTCATTTTATGTTTTTTTTTAACATTATTTTGTGATAAAAAGTACATTAGATGGATTTTTTTTGGTTGCAAACTTTCTGAAATAAATTTGATATGTTTCTTCCCCAGGAGCTCGATGTAAGGTAACAGAGGTGTTTGCTGAAGCAGGCTCTCAGGCTGTACTACCTTGTAAATCTAGCTCCACATCGCTTGCTTCCCCTTTCATCATCTGGAGTAAAGCCAACAAGGGGTAAGACACAACTTTTTCCTTTTAATCCTCACTTGTGTATGTTGTCTTCCCTGTCTCCTGTCCATCTCCAAGCACCCTCACATCCCTCTTTTCAAAACAAAAACCTTTATCGATATGCCGATGACACTGAACTATTGTGACACCTCCTACCACAGCACTATTTGGAGAAAGCAAAAGAGTGGTCTGCAGTACTGGGGTTCTAGCTGGTCACAGAAAGGGATCCAACGTGTACAATGCCCCAACTCCCTGTTTGAAAGAGGCGACTACAGCCTGCATATCAACAACGTGAGGGAGGAGGATGGAGGGGTTTACTCCTGCAGCGTGGAAAATGGAGTCCAAGTTGTTGAAAACGTGGTCATGCTCAGAATCATGATAGGTAATAAACTTATGCACAGCCTTGAAACACTGGATATTTTGAATGTCTTTACATGCACTGCAAAAAAAAAAGCACTGATTCTGCCTGAGAGCATGCCAAGACTCATAGTAATTCATCAGATAGTGAAGATCTTTACCCTTTATTTTTAGCTCGTATTATTGAGTATATGCTGAGAGAATTAAATAAAAACATTCATAACAGAATCTCAAATTTCTAGTTTACATAAACATTCCCATGAACTAAGGGCTTTCATGTCTTTACATGATTGTATGTGATTTTCTTTATCAGAACTTTGCTGCTGTGAAACTGCATATTAATGTCATTAATCTCATCCTCACCTGTCCTTCATAGTGTCCTTCTCTCTATCGGTTCCCATACTGGGGAAGGATGTTTCAGTCACTTGTAACGTGACTCCCTGGCCTCATGGGGCTTCTGTGCATTGGATGTTGAACAACAGCCCATTTGTGCCTCAGACTGGAATCTCCTCAAACAGAGACACCTCTAAAATCGTTGTGAGGGTAAAGGCAACTGCGAGGCTGACAGGAAACTGGACCTGTGTGGTGGGCTACAAGGGCAGCGAGGGGCGAGCTTCAGCAACTCTGTCTGTAAAAGGTGAGATGCTGATGAAAAAGAAATGCCTAGAGGACTCAAATATTTTAAGAAATTGAGCTGTTGTATGATAATTTTTCATGGCATATGTTCTTTAAACTCGCCTCTTATCTTTATTTCCCTTAAAGGAATCATCAAACCACCCAATGACAACACCAAGGTGTATGCTTCAGTGGGATCTGCAGCCGCACTCCCCTGTGTCTTCTCCAATGATTTAGTCCCCTCTTTACCAGTCTGGGAGAAACTGCAACCTGGGTCTCTTTTTAAACCTGCTCCCGGCCGCCTTCCTAGCTCTTTCTCTCCATCCTCACAGTCGTCTCAACTCGCTTGGGACAAGTCTGCCAGTTTGAAAGCGGTTGAGTTTAAGGATGAGGGCAGGTACAGATGCTCTGGGACTGTACAAGGACAAAGGCTGAGTCGAAATATCCAGCTCATCGTTGCCAAAAGTAAGATTACATGGATTCAGTTTAAGCTTGAGTAAAAATCCAGGGAATCTGTATTTTTTGCCAACTACAATAAATTTTATTGTCTTGTTTTTCCCCTCAGTTGACAGCAGCGTCCCGTCCAAGAAAAAAGGCTCTGTGACGCTGACCTGCCAACTGTCCGATGCGAGTGAGGTCACCGACTATGAGTGGGTTCATGTGACCTATGACCTCAATGGCACCCAGTCAGTTGGGTTCATCCAGAAAGGGAAGACTCTGAGTATCAGCCAGGGGTCAGAGGAAAACCAGGGCGAATGGGCATGTCGGTTCTCTGGCAAAGAAGGCATTTTGGGAAACGTAACATACCATGTTCAACTGATGAGTAAGTTCTATCCTTTTGATTGTATTGTTTTCTGCTGTATAATAATAAGATAAAGATTGCTGTCCACACAAAATGTCATATTGTACCTTTATCTGACTTTTTTTCTGGTGTTTTTCTTTACAGGTGGTCTGAATGGACAAAAATCGAAAGGTTTCTCACATAACACTGCCGCGGTGGTTGGGCTCAGCTTTCTCCTCTTTGTTCTGCTACTGATTCTGGCTCAGATGTACAAGAACCATCAAAGGGTAAATATTTGTGGTTTATTCAAAAAACCTATATAACCCTGTATTCAACTTTAGTGTAAAATTGCATTTTTTGTTTTTTTTTTATGCGTGTGTGTGTGGGATAATTTCAGTTTCAATATATATACTAATTTATACTAATTTTTTTTCCATGCAAGATGCAAAATATTCAAACAAGGGAGGTTATTGTCTTTGTTGATCTCACTTGATTCCAGAAAATCGTTTGCATGAGTTTTGCTAGAAATAAATCACTTTATCTCATTAACAGATTTTTCATTTTATTTATAAAAAAAAGGAGTAAAAAATACATACAAAACTGAATTGAACAGAAATGAATTAAAGTCCATGTACGTAGGTGGGCATTCACACATGAGATCTTGAATTCTATGTCGTGCTGCTTATTTTAATAATTTTGCATCTCTTTTTTTCCACTCCACAGAGGAAAAGGATCTTTCAGTACCCTGCGCTGGAGACGATTGTTCATACCATCTCCAATGAGCGGGAGGAGAGAGAAAGGAACCGAGCGAAAAAGTAAAGACACATTAAAGGCAGAAGCATCGCAGGAAAAAATTTCAAAGTCTTAAAGTGAAATCTTTCTTCTTCATGCCTGCAGTATTTTAGGAGACTTTTGTTTGCACAGGTTATGTAAATATTTTCAGAGCAGACATTGTAGCAGTACTTTTGTCATTGTCTTAATAAAAATATAACTGAAATGATGTGTATATATATATATATATGTATATATATATATATATATATATATGTTGTATACCCGGTTGTTTCAGCTTTAAATGTTTTCAATTGTTCAATGTGAGGATTTGTTTGCATGTATAGTACATGTTGGGACGATGTTTTAAAAATAAAGTGCATTAAAGTTAAATAAATCAGTTTTTTTTTAAATTACATTATATACAATCTGAAGCTCTCCAGTGAGAGAGGAAAATTGTTACTTATATAAATTAAATATACTTTCATTCATAAAAAGTGTTGCGTTATATTACACAAAACACTGACCATATGTATATGTATTATTCTAAAAACAAAAAAAAAAGTACATTACTGTTCATTAATTACAGAATAATTGATCATATATCCAGAGTAAAGACCTGTGTCAATGGCAAACTAGAAGTCTGCTGAGCTGCAGCATCCAATAATGTCTATTCTGTTTTCATAAAAAGCCTACCGTTCTTGTAAGTTTGTACCTCTAAATTTCACATTCATAGACAGAATTTCATTTAATATGACCGTCTGTGATCTCAGATTGTTGATTGGCAGTCCACATTTTGAATTCACTTCAGTGTGTAGTGCGGCTTCAGAGCTACACCTGACTACACTCCCCATCTTCTTGCTCCGAAAATTCGTGAAAATCCAAAAAGGCCAAAGATCGGCCGATGCCCTCCAGAAGCCCTTCATCTCCAGTGTGTAAATGGTCCAAGACTTCATCATCATCAAAGCACCAGCCTGGCCAGTCCACATTTACACCATCTGCAAAGACAACACTGAAGAAAGAGAGGGGTAAAAACTGATTATTCATTAACGTTTACTGTACCCATGGTCTCTCCACTGCTAAATACTGTAATTGTCCAAGACTACTCCTCCTTACAGAGCTGCCACTCTGCCTCAAGATGGATAATACATTTTAATTTTATTATTATAATTATACGGAATAAATACTGTTCCATCTTCCAAAAGGTATAAAATAGCAGCAACACTGTCATGCACAATACAGTAATTAATACATCATGCATGGTGTTCAAGAATACAAAATCATAGACTATCATGAGAACCTTAAATTAACAAATGGCTATTCAAATAATACCCTGACGAATTATATAAATTGTGGACTAACCATAAAAAAGTAATAAGTCATTTAACAAAATATAAAATACATTTTATAACACTCAAAACAGTTTTAGAAAATGTTTTATGAGGTCGAACATGTATTCTGTGTGTTAATTAAGACTTAAGGGTGCATACAGAGCGTTGTGGTTAGAAACATGAAAAACACATTAGGGAAATGTTATGTTTCCATTCTCACAGAACAGTCTGTCCAATATCAGCCTACTTCACACTGAAAACTCATTTCAACAGTATTTCACAGTTTAAAAATAAATTTCCCAATTACTTGAGTCATTTGAGAATACTTCTATTTGGAAAATAAAATGATGTCCCACTCTTCAGTCACATGTCAGTTTCATGAATGACGTGATATTTGCATGTTTTCTCTCATATTGGATGTATTTTCAAAATCATTTTAAAGGTTTTGTTTCAGATGTATCGCTTATTTCATTGTTCTTGTTCTTTGGACCATGACTTGTTTGATGATTAACCTTTTATTAACTGATTAAATTTATTTATTGGGTCACTTTTTAATAAGTGGCTTGAATGGCTCCTGAACTAGACTAATGCCCTCTTGGAAATGTGTTAGTTGGTGTATTTGTGTTAGTATTGTAGTGGAAGTTTGTTGTTTATACTGTATGTCATCTGTTGTGACCTGTCTCAATTGTGTCTCTTTTTACTTTTCATTCTTTTGGTTCTTTGCTGTGCATGGTCAACCAAATCCTTTTTCCATCTATTTCCTAAGCAACATGTTAATTAATCACTCAATTAATAATGCATGACAGTACTTTTTGTCATACTAACCTGTTCATGTTATCATCTTCATCTCCATCTACCAGCTGCTCTTTCCATCCTTTACTCACAGAGAGGGCTCTGTGTCTCATCAGCATCACCTCCTCCTCCCAGTCTGCGTCTCTGTCTCCATCACTGGAAGATGGTGAGGGCGTGGTGGAAAACAAGGGGAAATTGGCCATTTTCACGTTTTGCTCTCTCTTTAATCCTTCTCGCTCCCTCATTCTCTTTTTAGCTCTTTCCAGAAGGCCCTCGAGAGGTGAGGGGTGTCCATTAGGACAACGTCCTGAGATGCGAAAAGGTGTATCTTGTCCTTGGGGTAAAGTGTACATTCTACCGGGGTGCAGACGAAGTCCATGCCCACCTTCAATTATAATGTTAGGAATGGAGGAACTCCTTTGGGTTTTCATTTTGGGCCTTTTGCTACGGGAGTTCAGATCAGGCAGTTCAGACTCAGACAATGCCTGAGGATCTGGAGAGACTCTGTCATGCATGCACCAAAACATGCCTTGGTTCGGCTTCAGGGAGCCCAGCTTGAGCACCCGGTGTGAAGGAACAGAGTTTCTCTTGCTGTTTAGATTGCTGTCTGAGTCAGAGTTGGAGGAAGAGTTGTTTGAAGAAGCCCAAGTCTCTCCTGAGCTCTGGAAGAACTGCTTGTGGGTCTGAGTAGAGGGGCCCTGATGGATGCTAACTGGCCTCCTCTTCTGTAACCCGGGTGACTTCAAATTTTTTGAGTAACCCCAAGCCTCTTGAAATGTCTCCATGTCTCCAGACTGGCTGTAGCTGGAATTTCTCCTGATGTCCTGGTTCACAAATTGGGAATCTCTCCTTGTTGATATTCCTCCTTCTCCTGGTAGTCTTTGGAACTCAGGCCCATCCCTGGACATTGTTGGTTGGTAAGAAAGTTGTAAAAAGCTATCTTCGTTTGTTGGGTAGTCAACATCTGGTAATCCACCTAGTAAAAGAATGTGTGGTCCAGTTGTATTATATCCCAATGGATCTGCAGAAGCACTAGGACTGAAAAGATCCAGATTAGGGGCAGATTGTGCCCTGTGGTTAAATGTCACCCTTCGCTCCTTTGTCATCTGAGTCTCAACTATTTTCTCTTCTTCCTCTGTGTGGTTTCCATCCTGATATCCTCTCACTCCCATTTCTACCCATTCATATCCTTTGACTGCTTGTTGCTGACCAGCAAAGCTCTTACGCACTGTTTTATGATTACTTTTGCTGGAATGGGACTGCCAAAAAGGAAATCTAGTGTTGTTAGTGGTCACATCATCTGCAGGTTGATACTGTCCCTCTGCTTCTTTAGGTGCCAAAATCCCATTTATTGTCTGTGGGATAATAAGTTCCTCAGTAAGTTCATCTACAATAATTTCTACTCCTGATTGTGTAAGAGGTTGTTCTTCTGTCTCTATTTCATCTGTCTTGGCTTCTTTAATAGGTTTGGCCTCAAGCTGGATTTTCCAATTTTCCAGTTGTCTGTTGCGCTCCATCTTTCTCAGGTTTGTCAGTGTTTCCTTACAATGTAACATGGAGATAAAAAATAAAGCGTTCAACAATGAATGTGTTATTTGTAATACTGTTTCATATAACAAGACAAAGAGTCTACAGCCATGCTTGGAGCTTTGTGAAGCTGCACTTAGACACAATAGACCTTTGAGCTAAATGTTAACATTAACATGCTAACATGCTAACATTGACAATGTTAACAGGCTAATGTTAATTCAGTATGTTTACCATGTTCAACAGTTTATTTTAGCTTTTTAGCATGCATATAATTTGCTAATTAGCACTGAACACAAAGTACGGCTGAGGAAAAGTTAGGTGATCACCAAAGTCGTAACAATTCATCCTGAGAGGGACGTGAATATCTGGACTTAAACTTTAAAGTCACCAGAAGTCTTTACGATTCATTCTCTGGGACCCATGAATGTCTGAACCAAATTTTGAGCCAGGTCTATGTAGTAGAGGTAAAAAATTTCACTGCATAATAGTGAAATCTTTGACCTTCTGGTGGCATTAACGGACAATTCGGGGGATCACCAAAGTCAGTAGGATTTACCCTCTTGAGACCATGAATATCTGTACAAAATTCCATAGCAATCCATACAACCGTTGTCAACATTTCATTCTGGACCAAAGTTGACCAACTGGCCAACTGGCCAACCAACCAACAGAACAATGCTGCCATCTCTAAAGCCACACTGCTAGTGTGGCTGAAAGCTAAATTAGACTGCTATCCTTTCTAAAGTTTTGGTCAGAAATATCAGTTTTTACCTTCGCCTGGTGGATGGTGGAGACCCATGTGGAGCAGTTCTCTGAGGTGCTGGCTACAAATATGTAGACATTCATTGCACTCCGAAGTTCACCTACCTCCACGAGAATAAATGAACCTGAGAGAAGAAGAGGAACGATAATGGGATCTATAGTATTTCTGCGCAGAATTCCGACTGTCTTGGCTCTAACAGAAAATGTTACTCACAGCCATCTTTCAGTGCTACGCAAGAAGTTTTGTCCAGGGCCAGAGGAGGTCGAACCACTTTCAGCCGTTCTCCTTTCTTCTGCACTTTGGTCAATAGAAGGACATCTGAGAAAAGTAGAGCCACGACCTCCAGCTGCATCATACCATGTGCAAGGAAACATAAGAAAGTGAAAAAAGGATTTTCGAAAGAGAGATTTAAATGTATAGAACTGTATGTACAGTGCACGGGCTCTGCTCACCTTGCCCTCTTTTCTGTCCCGAATCTTCAAGTTCTCCTCCAGCAGCAGCTTACGTACGACCTCAGGACCCACTCCTCTGATGGGGCATGTTAGGTCGAACTGGCAGATCTCTCGGACATGCTGTCAAGGAAATCCGTCATGAGTAATCACCAGTAGTAATGCATATTAGAGCGGATAACAGTTTATTTTGGCAGAAATCTCTGTTGTTCAGTATTGTTATTATAGCCTGACATCCGAACTCTTACATCTTGTCTTCTCTTGTTTTCATAAAATGGTTTGAATTGTTCACAGACACTGACATAAGTTAAATAATATACCAAAGGAAGTGCGGAACAGAGAAATATGCTTTTGCCTGTTTAAAAGATGACTTAAGCTTGCTGTTTTGTATCATATTTTACTGTAATAAAATACTTTTTTTAGTGTTCCTTTGATTTAGGACAGCTGAAACCCACCAATCAACAGCCGAATGTTCTATTTATTTACATATTATACAGTAAAACATGGTGCTTCTTGAGCTTGTAAATATTTTACTGTATTAGGAAACACCAGTCTTGCGTGTTTTGTAATTTATTGTGTGGTTTCATAGCTGACTTTTTAGCAGCAGAAAACTACAGTACCCAGGTAGTATGAATGATGTCATTATTGATGTACATATTATGCATTACATTACATTTTAAACTATAGATTTTATGTAGTATGTGCCTTTCTGTAGGCATTTTTCACAGTGGAAATTTTTACTTGTCATAACAGGAAAAGCAACACCAGGACCCTGAAACTGAAGCAGCTCCATGGAATTCAGCCATCTTTACTTTTATTATTTACATCTGTGCTTTTCTCACTATGACATGTCAAAATGTCTTCTATTAAAAATGCTTATAGGTTCAATGTTTGATCCACCCCTGTGGAAGGTTTCTTTATGACAGATGCACATTTCATTGATGTAGTAGAGAATATTTGTTTCTGTGATTTGGACTCCAGAATACACACACACACACACACACACACACACACACACACACACACACACACACACACACACACACACACACACACACACACACACACACACACACACACAAATCTAGGCTTAGTTTTTAAAAGTGTCTGCAAAGGAGTTTTCAAGAACAGAATATTTTACCTTGTCAATTTCTTCATTTATTCCCTCAACCTCATATCCCTCCACCCTCTGAGCAGAGATGGAGAGAGCGAGTGCCTCATCTTTTAGCTTCAAGTAGTCATTGATACCCACCAAGAAACTGTTTACACTGGACAACTGGGAGGAAGAGGGATGGTTTAGTGTGTGTCACCGGGAGTTTTGCAGCTCTGTAGAGGAGACAGGTTTAACCAGTATCAGATCCTCACCATGCCTCTGAGTATGTGCTGTACATGAGGGTCCTGGGTGGTTTTGAGCACAGCTTTCAGCAGCAAGGGGTATTTGGTGATCCTCTGATGGGGTTTGGCCTGCATGTCCCCGAGCCGCATCCGCTCACACTGAGGATGAGTCTCCACCCACTGGACAGCACAAAAACACAAGAACATAGCCTCAACTTGGTGCTTTTCAGATGAAATTTTTTTTTATTATTACACAGCGTCTTGAAATTGTGACTAAAATAGAATTGAAAAAATCTGTAATTAATTTAAAAATTTGTGCCAAACAGCATCCTGCAGAAGCCAAAATATGTAGTCATGCAGATTGTTTTGGTTTTACTTTCGAGGTTTGAAAGTAGATTTTGTTTGTGTTTCTTGGAACACTGGAAAATTACATTTGAAAAATATATTCTGAATGTTTCCATTCACCTCCAGTGTAGTGGAGGGGTGGCAGAAGACTCAGTGCCTGATATCTCAAAGCCTTGACATATAAAACCCTATAAACCAAAACTAACACTACCACAGTGGGTAAGCGAGATGTTTTTGCTTTGTGCGATTTGGACGACCAGACCCTTTGACACCCACCGGGTGCCATTTCCTGGTAAAATGTGTCATTAACTTTAAAACAAAAACATATCATCTCCCACTCAGGTTTGACAAGTATGAGGGTATGACATAAGTGAAAAAACAAATGCTGAAAACACACATACTCTGTGGTGTATTGTAGTGGTACCTGGTTCTACACACAAGATAGCGTTGTTAATATTGTAGGGTGCTGTGTTGATATCAAAAAATGTTATGCTGTAAAAGGTTATTCCTGAGTTTGGTTTTCCAGGCTTAGCATATGAAGTTTTTCAGGACTGTGCTGCTTGTCTCGTGCTCACTTTTCCCATACATGTCCTGCACTCAGTTTCATGAACTAGAAATTCTTCAAACCCCTGTTGAGGCTGAATCATCTGGAGAAGATGTTGATTTGACAAGTGGTTGCCCACCAAGACGTGGCTATGACAGGTCACCCACAAGGTTATGAAAACATTGTGTGGGTGAGTATTTTACATTACAACATTTGTTTATGTTTGCGAATTTTCACCCTCACATCAAAGTGTGCTTGCGTTGCATGTGGTCCATATGGATGCTGCGTCACCGTACCTGAACATAAGTGAGGAAATGTGGGTTGCTCTCCATCTGCCTGCGCGTGAAGTCAAGATTGTTTTCCTCCTCCCAGCAGTAATGCTGGTAAGAGAAGAAACGCTCATGGAACTGAGGACAAAAAGAAAAGGATGATTAATGGCAAATGTGAAAAGTACACCATTAAAGCTAAAAGGCCTGCACTTGAAATTTTACCAGTTTTACAAATGAAGATCAGTTTAATTGTCATGAGGAGTACTCAGTCTGTGAAAATTGTCGAATAATGGATGGACTTTATGGAAGTGCAATACTAAAATGGAAGAACCCTATCAGACACAGATTCTTATTCACAACTGAATATATTTTGTATGTCTTCACACATGTTTGGAGGGACTCTTTAACTTTTTTTACAACAGCGCATTATATTTCACATGCACAAATGGGTTTTTGAAAATCTTATCATGCAAAGTAACCAGTAACTACAACTGTCAAATAAATGTGGTGGAATAAAAAGTGTAATACAAAAATGGATATACTCAATTACGCCTACGTAGTACTGTATTGTACCTGAGTAAATGTGCTTGCATCTCATTCATTTGGCAGATGCTTTTGTTCCAAAGTGACATACAAAAAATGCATTCAACTGGAACAAGTCGTAGACATCAAAAACTGGAAGTGCAACTGTCCCAAATAAACAGCTAAAAGCATGTCCAGAGAGATACCGAGCTTAGGCATTTTTTTATTTTTTATTTTTTTAAAGAAACAGTTAGGGTTAAAGGGTATGGATACTTAGTTGGTTTCCTTCGCTGATGGGCAGAAAAACACTCATGAATGTGAGCAGTTACCTGCAGGAAACCAGCCTCTAACCTCATGGGGTCAAAGGGCTCTCCTGTCCTCCGGACTTCTTGTAACATGGGATAAATCACCTCCTGCCAGAACAGCTGGTGTGCACTGAGGATGGAGGGGAGGTTGGAGAAAAGAAGCTCAGGGGTCACCTGTCACAGGAAGGAGTCAAAACAAAAATTAAATATCATAGTGTTAAAGTTAAAGTCCCCTGCTTTATGATATTTTCCACCTTCTCAGTGGAAATGTGTTGTGCGACATTTTCCATTTGTACTTGTCTGTTGTATTCTGTATCAGATTGAGCGGATGTTCTTGATGTTTCAGTGTATGTCGATGGTGTGCAGAACAGTGGAAAATAGGTCTGTAGATTAAGTTTGTTGTGCAGCAGGTTTGTTTGTTTCCAGTCTGGATGAGGCTACGTGCTCTGCAGACTGACCTCCAGGAGAAATCCATGCTGTTGTAGGTTGACAAGAGCTGCAATAACCAACTGTGAGAGGTAAACACAGCTTCGTTAAACATCCTGTGGAAAATCCCTTGTCAGCTCTGACATACATAAACATAAATTTAGCATTTAAATGAAAGACTGTGACAGCAGATAGAGGGTGACATCTTACTTCCTTGATGATAATTAACTTGTTGATGTAGGTGAGTTCAGTGTGGACAAACTCCCACAGCGCCTCCTGTTGATGTCTCTGCATCTTAGACATGGTCTGACCATGAAAACGACAGAGAAGAAAGCGGGGAAAGAGGATGGGAGAGAGATTAGAGATGCTTCAGGAATATGTACAATCTACATACTGAGTGGACATTTTACATTAAGAGCAGGAGGCATTTAAAGGACACGGCAATTGTCTTTATTTTCCTCACTGTCAACAAATTCCATGAAAAGAAAAAAGCCAAAAAAATTAGTTCATATCTCAATACTTTCAGATTTCCTGAGTTTCTCTGTCGCTTTCATTTCCAATCCCCAAAGACATAAATCTTTACAACCGGGTGACGAAAATATACCTTTATTGTCTAGAAATAATAAGTAATTTCCTTAAACAGCTGGGCACATTTAGAAAACATTGCACAAACAAGAGTAAATACTGCATTTTTTTCAGATGAGGATTTGGTGCTCTATTTACGGCAGCAGGACGGTGTTTGTGGTTTTACTCAAAATAAACCAGAGTGCCCATCTTCATTTTAATGTAGGAACAGTGATGTGTTTTTAATAGTTTTTTGACAACAGTGGAGGTCTATGGCACAAAGAAATAAGATGTATCAGGCTTTAGCTACAAAGGTAATGGTTGTTAGTAGAATACATTCATTGTTAAATGTTGGTTTTGGTCTTTCAATGGAATTTTTTTTCACCAAAATTAAGGGTCCGTACTGAATGAGAGTGCACTATATCTGTCCAGTTCTTCTCAAGTGTTGTTCCCTGACTTTCTTCCTTCCATCTCCACTTTAGACAGACTGGCACAGCGTAGGCCTCCAGATCCTGCTTCAATACATCCAGCTGACCTCGCTCCTGCGGGTTGCAAAGAGACAGAAAGATAGAAAGATAGAAAGATAAAGAGCTAAGTAAAAATCTGATGTAATAATGAATCAGAAGTGATCATCAACGGTTGTTGTGAAAAGTTGTGGTCGGTCGTTACAGCAGAGCAGAAGAAATATTGCAGTGGTTGTTTCAGTTGTTTGAGTGGGCAGACATGCTAAAAGCAAGTCTGTATCTGTTTCTGATCATGTCAGCATGTAGTGTGAAGAGCAGGAGACATATCACCTCAGATGCTGGGCTCTTGTCAGACACGCCCTGGCTGAACAGGACCTGTCTCAGTGCTGCTCTGGGTTTGGCTCCTGCAGATGTTCCTTTACTCACTGTTGCAAAGTCAGTCACAACTTTCTGCTTCGTCCGCCTCTGGAAAGTTAGACATTTGTACATTTCAAATATGGCATTTCATGTGGGCGTATTTGAGGATCAAATCATGGCCATTATAAAGATTATATCAACAAACATTCATAAGATAAGTTAAGATAATAAACTGAGCAATGTATGAATCAAGCCTGTGCTTATGTGCATGTTTTTTTTTTTTTTTTACAGATGTCAAAACCAGTATTCAGCAAACATGACAGTGTAACTATTTCCTAATAGTTTTAACACTTTGCCACTGTGTGATGAGTATTGTCCAGGGATAGAAGAAGTATTCATCTCTTTTACTACAGTAAAAGTAGTGATACATTCATAGAAAAGTACTCCAACACTACTCTAAATTTGACTTAAGGTACAAAAGTATTTTCAGCAAAATGTACTTCAAAACCAGTGATGCGTCAATGTGTAAGCAGCATTGATTTTAACTAATTTGTAAAGTGTTTAATGTGCAAAAACCTCAATCTTACAAAGACATTTCTGTCAATAATTGAGTCCTAAAGATCTTATTTTGTACTACAGTGACAACATTTCAACCTAATTTAACATTTTTTGACATATACTCTAGAAATAAAGAAAGGATAAGGCACCAAAATCATGAAAAAGTTGATAAACTTCTATACATGAAACAAGTTGATTTCTGTTGAAAACAGGTTGAAATATTCCCAGTACAATGGTAGATTTTTAAAAACTTTTCATAAGAAAATAAAACTTAAAGAACTAAACTCCAGACTAAAATGGCCTGATAAGAGGGAGATTTTTTTTTTTTCACTGAACAATGCATCATGTTTTAGAGACTCATCATTTGTGAATTTGTGTGAAAAATAATCTGCAAAACATGCAAATATAACTAGTAACAACACATGTCAGACAAATGTAGTGGAGGAAAACTTACAATATTTCCTTTTGAAATCTAGTGGAGTAGGAGTTTATAGTAGCATGAAACGGAAATACTGAAGTAAAGTATCCCAAAACTGTACTTGATTAAATGAACTCAGCTGAAGTCCGTGCTGTCCCATGCCACTTGCCTGATAGCCCAGTGTATTGAACTTTTGTTTGTCTGCCGACCCCTTGTGGTGATGGTTTATCTCTGCCGCCGCTGTCGCCCCATCAACGACATCCGCCTCTCTGCCGTCACTGTCCCTCCGCCCCTCCTCGTCCATAGCGTCGCGCCGCGCCACCGGTCCGTCTTGGAGCGGCGATTCATCTGCCCCGCCGCTGCTTACATGCGGTGCTCTTGAGGAAAGGCTGCAGATAGGCACACGGCGTTACTCTGTGCCAAAATAGGGTGTGTTCGGGCACGGAGGTGAGGAGTGTTTGGCAAGAAACAGGCTTTATGGGACACGCATAGAGACTAGAAGACAGAATGGAGGGACCTTGTGTGCTTTGTTATCATTTTAAAGGGGTTTACTAAGACTTGACTTTTTAGGCCTTAAGCTTTACAAATCCTAGGTAAACAGACAAATACAGGTAGATGGCTGTGTTGTTCCCTCAGCTTTTTTGAACTGAACTTTTTTTGGGGCTTTTTTGGCTTCTGACCTTTCAAAATAAAGCAAAGTCTCCATGTCACAGGGTCCATATGTCTATTGCTTATGAACAGTTCAACCATAAACATTCTATTTCCTTTCAATTAAATTGAATGTTAATTAATGTTTATTTTTATAGGGACAAATATTGCATCAAGCGAAGCCACATACCACAGCATTTATATCCGAAGATATTTATATAGATATTTCTATAGTTTGCATTACTTCTCACTAGATGGGCCTTAAAATACACAAAACTCAACAAGAAAATAAATAAAAGAAACAGCTCAAAAACAAGAGGTCTGAAGAGCTCCAGTCATCCAGTAACTCATGAGAATAAAAAGCAAAGATTGGAGCAAAGTTTAAAAAACATAGACATGATTTTGTGTAGCAGAAATATGTTTTTCTGCTTTGTAATTCTGTCTTCCAACCCCTCACATTAATCTTATGAACTCTTGTGTGGGCACTGATCCCGGATTAGGGAACCACTGGTTCAGGATAAAATTTAGTAAATCAGTTAAGTAAGCACATATATTTATATTACACAAAAGTTGCAAAGAGCTTCACAATAAAAACATTAAATGTCAAAAAGCAGGATGCTAACAAAACTATAAAATATACCAAAAAAAAGTAAATATATTTTTTTTAAAAGCAAGAGAATATAACACTTGACAAGATTTTTTTTTTGAAATTTCAAATAATTGGATGATCTAATAGTAAGAGGTAAACTATTCCAAATATTAGGGGCAAAGAAAACAAGTAACAGAAATTTATGCTAGGTATATTTGCCTTACTGACTATCACATAGACACAGGAAACACCAGGAGTGAGTCAAGTATCCACACTCTCAAAGAAGCAGAAGTCAAAACTTTTGGCTCCCACAGAGGGTGACTGATTGAACATGACACTGATTATTTCACATGGCTGCAGCTCCAGTTACACAACCGTGCAGGCCACAGTATGATTCCAGGACCCATCTGACATTAGTTGCCACAAATCTGACATCACCATTTACCGATTTAGGTTACAGTTGAGAATTTTACTCCATTCTCAGGAAGCTACTACATTCAATGAAATATTTCACAATTTACTGTTGCAGCCATTAGAGAAATGCCAATTTTAAAACTGCTGGGTCAATGCTGTTGCTCAAAAGTAGCAGGACGAATGCAACACAAGTGCAGCGTGGGATTTCTGCTGTGGTATTCGTAATCATATTTATACACTTTGAGAAGTTGTTCTAAGAGCAAAGCCAGGAACGCTGCACTAATCTGCTCATGCTATAATGTCAAACATCACAAGACTGACGTAAGTGCTTTCATCACGTTGTCATACCTGTTTACCATCACTGTCTGTGTCTCACAGTAACACATTACAGATGTCCGAAATACCATTACATTTGATTTGTAACACTTTGGCACGTTTAAAAATTGATAACAGGTCAATAAAAAACAGGTATCCTGACAGTTTTATGGCCTCAGTTAGTCAACAAATCAAATGCCACAGAACAGTCCATAGATCAACACAGAAGGTTTAACATGAAGGTGACTTACTGTGGTGACGACACAAAACGTTCCTTGTTAGTACTGTACTCCTGTACCACCTCAAACTACCAGATATAAGTCTACTTTATAATAAATAAAATGATAAGACTTTACCTGGGCTTGGTTGAATCCATTTTGTTTTACACAGTCATCATTGGTTTCTTTTTGCTTTCTCCTCCTCTTTCTCTTTACCAAGATGGGTCCCTCCCTCTCTTCCTTTCACCTGCACCCCTGCCCTCTGCAACTGGCCCGACGAGAACAACTGGATTCTGCAGCCGACAAATCAGCACTCAGGTCTGGTTAATGTGTAGCAGTTAAAAGTGCTTAGAGGCGGTGAGGTAGAGGCGGTGACTGATTTCTTTGAAGGTGATCTATTGTTGTTTCATGTCAATCAGGCGTATTGATCACCCTGAGCAAACAGGAGGAAATCGTTTTAAGAGGGTAGGAGAGGGCGGAAGAGTTTTCATACACCTAAGAGGCAGTTGTTTATGTTCATTACATAACAGAAGGAGAGGCACTGATATGAAATCAACTGTGAGAATCGGGTATTTGACATCACAGTAAAATGGAGGACAGAGTAGGGCATGCAGGTAAGAAGAAGTGAGTTACGGGGAAGTGGACAAGCCAAAAGAATGTAGCTACAGGAAAGAAAAAAAAAAGATGAATAGCTCAGGTCAGGTCACAAAAAGACAACGATTTGACAGATGAATCTGTAGGAAGGTAGTCATTAAAATGTCATCTATAATGTCATTATAGATGTGATTTAAAGCTTCAGGTTGGAATGTAAAGCTGGTAGTGTGCCTGAAGTTAAATACGGGATTACATCCTCATTTGATATTTGTTTCACAATTACACTTCATCCACACACCTCCGCATGCATTCTCAGCCTGTTAATGGCAGCTGCCTGAGGCATCCAGACAAATTTATGACGCAATTCAGTTACACACAAAAAGATCCATGACACATTTATTTAAACAGTCCAGACATTAACACCTAAAGATCATAACCGATGCTCAATGTTATCACTGATTGTTGACTCAATAAATGTTTGTCTTATAAAGTTTCATACAGTTTCAAAAAGATAGACTGAGATAAGGCGTGTCCTGTTTTGTCCAACAGTAATGAATAATGCTTGTGCGATGAGGCTTAAAAGAATGGTAATGGGGCTGTGAAAAGCTTGTAAAAAGTGGCAGTGGTCTGGTCTACACAATTTAGGAGCAACGAGCATCCTAGCTTTTTTATTGTTCACATCAAATCTTTATCAGACCAGAACTTTTTCAGTCTCTATTTTGAAAGTTTAACCATGAACCACTATTAAAACATTACCAGTTAACTTTACGGTATAGATTAATAGTCATCATTTAATTTTGCACTTCCCTCTGTTGAAAAAGAAAAAAAACAAATGACCAAAAAAAAAAAAAAAAAATGTTTGCAATGTTGTTGACGATGTTTAAACATACTGTAGCTGCAATAGTGACTCTTGACAGAAACAGAATAGCTTAATTGGCTTAAATTACAAACAAATGAGATTTGTAAAATGGTTTGCTGTTCAATAAAGAGTTGATGAAGCCACAAGAAAATACAAAACAGTTCAAGTTACAGTCAGCAACACTCAAATCATGAATAAATGTTGTATAATTGGTTTAATATGAAATCATAAAGACTATAATTCCCCCATATTTCCAAAGACAGGCAGTATAGTGATACTAAATAAACAGTGCATCATAGAGAAGGCTTCTACGGCCTAATTCAGTTGACTTTTTGGGGGGAAATACGTGTATTTGCTTTCTCGCTGAGTTGGATGAGAAGATCAGTACAACTGTCACATTTGAGATTGGTATCGATCTTCTCTTCTAACTCTTGGAAAGAAAGAGAATAAGCCCATTTACAAAAATGTCTGACTATTCCTTAAACATTTTTAAAAATATAGTTAAAAACACACTACATATATTGCTGATAGTTCTTTACAAAGTCTTAAGCACAATTTATCAGTGCAAAATCCTAATTTTTCTAGTCCTCCCTTCCTGAACCTTTGATTGGTTCTTATCAGTAGTTTGACCACCATCTCACCAAATGAAGGGTACGAGAGGTAGAGTGCTCAGTGACACTGGTTTTCTGTGAAATAAAACTGCTGCTTCAGTGGTAGCACCATGTCCTTGCTTTGAGAAAGAGCAATACTTGGTTTCAAAAGCTTTTTCTTCCACTTGGCTCGTGTTTGAAGAATTACTGAATGCCATACTTTGTCTCCAGCTCCTCGGCCGCCTGTCCCAGATGCATGTCTTTCAGTTTGTCTAACAACTCCTGCAACAACGGTGAGTGCAGCATTCTACCTCTTCCTCCTCCACCTGCACGTGACCCTCTCTCAACCCACACCCGCAGCATCTGGTAGTGAGCCTCCCGGCAGGATCGGTGATCCATCTCTGCTTGTTCGATGTCTGTATCCTTCACACCGAGAGTACGCACCAGCTGCTTCACCTGCAGCACAGGAACTAGATCCAGCACTGTGTAGATCAGGTCAGGGACTACAGAAGGGGGTAAGAAGAGCGGAGGGGTGTGTTCAGGGGAAGAGATAAGAGTTAGGAAAATACTTTGCTGTGTGTGTGTGAGCCAACACAAACTGGACCATTGTGCAGGAGCATGTGCTGCTATGCACAGCATGACATACACTCACTGTTGATTTCCAGGGGGACACAGTCAGGCAGGTTGGATGGCTGCTGTTCACTCACAGGGCTTTGGGGAATGGCTTTGACATTGCTGTTTACAAAAGGTTCCTCACTGTAGATCAGGACCTGCTATGAAACACGAGTGGATCAAATTTTATTTGACTTCAGATGTACTCCCAGTAGGAAAAGGAACCACAGACAATTAAATCCCTGTACCTCGCTAGAGTCCGGGGAAACATCAGACGGTTGGGAGGTCGGTTTTAGAAGTTTCTTCTTGGTAAACCATTTTGTGGCCATGTAGGTGATAAGAACCACCAGCACCAACAAAACAAGTGCCACAGCTGCAACTACACCAATTATTTTTATAAGAAGTTCATTTCCTGTGTTATGAACTTTTTTAGGATCCCGGGAGGCACATAGGAAAAAAAGACATGGAGATGGATACATATTAAAAAAGCAATCATTTTTTCAGACCATCTAAACTAGATTTTGTTGTTATAAAACCTAATAATGAAGGCAAATTCAAAAAACAAAAAAAACAAAAACAAAAAAGCAAATTTGGACAAAAAAATGGACAGATGGATTAACCAATTAAAAATGATTAATTCACTTAAGTCATCACAGTACAACTGGAGTTGATTACACCAATTTTGAAACTACTGAATAATACCAGATATTTCATACTTTATACTGCCAGTTATTTTGACACCTTCAGCACCTTTGGCTAAGCAGGCTAGAGGTTGACAACAATAACTATTATAAGGTTACTGTATTCTTATAGTAAACCTATTGTTATTCTGGAAACCACTCTTTCATATGAAAGCATGTGACACAAGTGCTCACCTTTTATAATCCCTGGTGGTGTTGAACAGTGCTGATCGCACTCAGCGGTACAACTGTGGAGAACAGAGGGGATGTTTCACAACATCAAAGAGGAAGTAGCACATCTTAAGAGGAAGTTATTGACACCAAGGCTGAGATGTCTTTTTAATACCAACAAGTTGTTAACATGTTAACATTTACAGCACGGTTTCACAGTAACCACTACACAAGTAATTGGTACTAAGTTAGAGACACACAATGCTTTATCTGTCACAATAACTATTAATGGCTACACTCGTGTGTTTTTGTGAACAACAGTGTAGATATGGATTGTGGTATCTAGCAGTAAATTCTTCTGGGCTCCCCTTCTTCTTCCTCTTTTGTCTTTGACAAACATCTCTGTGTCTTTCCATCTGCACAATTATCATTGAAATTGGGGGTTTGGGGCACTACCCTGATAGAAACCACACGTTACCATGATTACGTTTTCAGTAATGATTCCCAAGATCTCAAAATCTTTCTTAAGTAAGCACTTTCATTTTGTCCAACCAGGAAAAAACTTTAACCAAATTTTGCCCTCTCCTTGTATTAAGCAGTTATGAAAGTGTTTTCTTTTGTAATTGTCAACCGAAACCTGTTTCATATCTACAGCAGTTTGAAATAAATGTCTAATAAAATATCCCTACATATATACCGTAGGACCACAGGAGGTATTTTCGTACATATATTTTAGGGGTACTCCCTCAGTGAACCAGGCAGACAGTATGTTGGCTGGTGAAGCAGGAGCCCAGAAGTCAGTATATTTAACAAATGAGCATTTGTTTACTAAATGTTATAATGTCAGTAACCCAGTTTTAGCTCCTAACTTCTCTCTTCTGTTGCTAACAAATGGAAAGATTGAACAAAGTTGGAAGTGTGCTGCAAGTTTCAATTCGACAAACCAACTTCCCCATCAGTGACTTGAAATAAAACAATCCCAACCAGCGGGATGGGAACAGTGCATTCACCAAAAGCTCACAAACAACAATGGTATACTCACTTCTTGCAGGGTACACACTTGCTGTTGACTCTGTAGTAGTTCTCATTACATACACAAACAGTGTTTTTCTCCGGTGCACCTGTGCACATCAAGAATAATTATATTAACAAAACATTGAGGAAATACTTGATGACCCAAATAGTTTATAAAGAAAAAGCTTTTACATTGACATAACTGAGCATTAGTATAATTAATTAGCATAGTCACACCTTAACACTTACAGTTTTGTTTTTCCTTTTCATCAGGCCCACATTGTGTACATTTGAGACACTCATATGTTTCTGAGTCAATGTGAGATTTGTAATAACCCTCTTTACATTGACAAATAGTGTTTTTGTTTCTTTCACACGGCGATACCTCAAATTCGTGCTTTGATGCTGTGGAAAAGTTGAAAAGAGAGAAAAAAGTGAACGATGCAAACCATTAACTGGTAAATCCCAGAGGTGAAACTGAGTCAGAAAAAGGAAATGTTACTCTACTTTTACAGCGTGTGCAACGCCTGCAGTTGGGGAAGAAGTTCATCTGGTCTGTGAATTGTCCATCAGGGCAGGGTGTGCAGATACTTCTCTGACCTGTAGCATGACACTTTTCTACAAGCTTAAAACCTGAAAACAGTAATGTTCACATTTAAAACATCGTTCAGACTTCGTAGAATTGATCTAGTAGTAGAAGAAGACGGCTGCCTGTGTCATAATTCCAATAATGGGCACGCCACTGTGTGTCATGTGTGTTTTTTTACCTGGAGAGCATTTGTTGCAACAAATTCCCTTTTCAGTGGGATAATCCCCATGTGGACAAATCTGCTCCTCTGAAGGTTGTAACAATGCCAAAGCTGGAATGAACATGTACTGTAAAACGGAATATACAATGAATGTACAGAGAAAATGTTTATCGTCCACCATAAGGCAGTTTTTCATGTTTTCTTGCAATCTCAAAGCATTCAGTGAAGCACTTCAGGTTTTTTCTCACCATGAGGAGCAGTATTGTGCCCACAGAGGATTTTTTATTCCATCTTCCTCTATGCCCAGTTTCTTCCATTATCGTACAGGTTTAACCATCTGATGCCACCTACAAGGTAAACCATCTGTAACATACCTCTGACAGCCAAATAAATATTACACAGTATATTACACTTTTGATGAATGATGGACAGACAGTGTGCTCTGGGCACACACACAACTAAGTAAAACTAACTGTTCAATGCCTTCACAAACTCGTTGTTAATGTCAGACTGAATAAGACTGACGTACGTTACATTCCATTAAATCTTAATTTTATCCAAATGACATTAAATCACCCAGGACCTGATTACCTGAAAGAGTCAACTCACCCAAACTACAAAAGACATGTTTAGTATCTAACCATGCAGTTTTACATGTACCTGTTGAGGCTTTAATACATCCATCTTTGAGATTTCTGCTGCTAATCGAATACAGTAAAGGTCAAGGGAATTTCATTTGTGAAAAGTTACATTTAGAAAAAACAACCTTCTCTCCAAGTTATCAATCAGGATCGTCCGTAGGCCCACACTTTGCTCTCCTTTCGAACAAGGAAATAGACCAGATGAAATGAGATATGAGGTCTGCGGATTAACTTCAGTAACCCTTAGATTGGGGAGGGGGCTGAGGCTTCTTGGGTGGTACTGTCAACACCTAGGCAGCTAAAATTAAACCACCTGCAAGGTCGAATAGAGGTATGTAAGAGACTTTAGTTAAATAACACATTCCTAAACACAAAGTAAAAGTCATCGAATTAGTCTACTACCTCCCTACCTTAAAGTGAGATGTAAAGTTGTTGTTTTTTTTTTTTTTTTTTTTTAAGATTACGTTCTTGTCTGAATTTTCCATTACAACTGAAGGTAAGCAGGTTCATGTAATGGAGTCTCGAAAAAAAAAACAAAAAAAACTACGTATTCGCCACTTCAAGTAATAAGCCTTTTAAGTAATTTTAAAAGGGAGTTGACAAACATTAAAGGGTAAACGAGACACAGTAAACGCAGTGGTTTGTTGTCAGTTTAAAAATCGACTCCCACATATTTCTGCGCCACTCGTTTGGCAGCTTCACCCCACACTTTCGTGTCGCGCTGAAACACCGAGATTAGGCGGAATTACAGTGCCTCCCCAACTTCAAACGCCACCCCGGACACCCGTGCGGATCTTCACAGATAAGGCTGACGAATTCAAGAACTACGTCTTTGCTCCAGATTTTACTCTAATGTTCTCGTCGGAGTGGTTTCGTTTTTGCTTCCCAGTTAACACCCCTCAGCAACCCCAAGTCTGATACGAATCTCCCATTCTCCACAGACTGGTGCGCAGAGGTTGTTTTTTTTTTTTTCTTCTTTTTCCCGTCACTTACCTGGACAACCGCTGTCGGGCCCGAGAGATATCGATTCACTTCGGACCCATAAGTCGACATGAATGTATATCCAATATACCTTTGTTTGTTTTTCTTTTTTCCCCCTTCGTTAAACAGGACGACGGCATCGGTGCCCCTCGCGGCAGAGGAGGCGGACTCAAACGGGAAATAGCTGTGTCACGAGACCGTTTCAAGGAATTGTGAGGCAGAGTTTGGCGAGGCGGCCTTTGGGGGCAGAAACACACGCTCTGAAGAAAAAAAAAAAAAAACCGTCTGAAGAGAAACGTGAACAGGTGAGCGCCATGAAATCTGCCGGTGACTCACCGTCAGAAAAGATGAAGATGAAGATGAAGCTAGGTGCATGCATGGCGGTCCATGTCCCCACACTGCGTTCCTGGATTCACACTAATATCTCATTAATTAATGATGCACAGCCCCGAAAATGGTTGAGGGTGTAGTAATTGAATAGGAGAAAATTATATTGTTTTGCAAAATTCACTTCAATTCAATTTTAGTTATGTAGCACCAAATCATAACACACATGATGTCATGGCACTACACAGAGTAAGATCAAGACCTTACAGTATTATAAGAGAGAAACCTAACAACCCCCACAATCGGCAGCACTTCACCACAGGAGGGAACCGGGCGCATGGTGGGCGGCCTTGACAGGTGTTGCGCCCTGCAGCTCCAGAGTCAGAAGAACCTGCAGAGTGAGGAGAGGGAGGAAAAAGCACAGACAACGGGAGAGAGAAGACAAAAAAGTCAACAGGAAGTAGCGCGAGTTGTTGAGAAAAAGAGAGAAGAGGATGCTCAGTGCATCATGGGAGTTCCCCCAGCCACTAGTGGGGAAGAGGGGGGGGTTCAGGGCTCACCTGAGCCAGCCCTAATTATAAGCTTTTTCAAAGGCCGAAGTTTTAAGCCTCATCTTAAATGTGGAGCGGGTGCCTGCCTCCCAAACCCCAACTGGGAGCTGGTTCCACAGGAGAGGAGCCTGATACCTGAAGGCTCTGCCTCTCATTCTACTCATGGAAACTCCGGGAACCACAAGTAAGGCTGCATCTTGAGAGCGAAGCGCTCCATCGGGTGTAACAGGATACTATGAGGTCTTTAAGATACAGTGGAGCTTGGTCATCAAGGGCTCTGGTCTAGTTTTTCGGCATCCTTTTGAGAAAGGGTGTTTCTGATTTTCACAATAGTCCTAGTGACGTGGTTTTGTGTGTGAGTCAAAGGATATACCCTGCTCAAAATGACCCCAAGGTTTCTTACAGTAGAACTGGAGGCCAAGGTAATGCCATCCAAAGTAACTATATGATTAGATCATATTTTTCTTAGGTGTTTAGGAGCAGGTACAATAACTTCAGTTTTGTCTGAATTTAGAGGTAAAAAAATATTACAGATTATATACAGATTATCAAGGCCTTTATGTCTAAGACATTCCTGTAGTTCGAATACCTGATTAGTTCCCTCTGGCTTCATAGCTAAATTCAGCTTGGTTTCATCTGTGTAGCCATGGAAATTTATATGGTGCTTCCTGATAATATTGAACTTCATGACTAACTTTTGTGTGCATGGAGGAGTCATAGTAAACGTGAACAAATTGGAATCTATCCGAAAAATTTGACTCAGTCCTGCCCAGTGCGGTTCCTTTAGCCCCAATGACATGTTCCAGTCTGTGATAAAATTTTGTGATTGATGGTGTCAAATTCAGCACAGAGATCTAGCAGGACAAGTATAGAGACGAGTCCATTGTCTGAGGCCATGAGAAGATCGTTGGTAACTTTCACCTGCGCTGTTTCCGTGCTAAGATGTACTCTAAATCCTAACCGAACATCCTCAAACACGCCATTCCTATCTAAATAATCACATAATTGGTTTGCAACAGCCAAGCTATCTGGATCAAGAGTAGGCTTTTTAAGTTGAGGTTTAATTACTGCAACCTTAAAAGCCTGCTGATGTCGATCTTAAAAAACCTTTTAATTTTTTTAGTAAATATTTATTCATCATGAAAATTTTAAGCAGAGAGAGAAGGAATTTGCCAGTCAGGGGCACAAGATGAGGTCATGATTAGAGGTAGACCAATAAATCCAGATCTGCCAATATTGGCCAACTACAGATATGTCGATATCTGTGTACATGTTGGCAGATAAAAGGAAATTGCATTACAGAATGACAGAAATGCCAAAATAGGTTTGGGGTAGTTTAAAACCATGTTCATTACATAGTTTGTCCAACAGAGAGAACAAGTTGATTTTTCAACTATAAAAGATTCAGTATGAATTTTAGTCACAACGAAAAAAAAAAAAAAAAAATCTGGGGGATCCATATCAAGATTGTTTGTATATGTTAAAAATTACTATCAGCTGATATTTAGTTATTAGAGTTTTTTAAACTCCCAAATATGGATATCAGTATCAGCCTCAAGAATCCAGCATTGGTCAGACTAAAGCCATAAAACGTAGTCCCACCTTAGTTGATTCTTTAGTGGTGCAAAATTGAGCCTTGGTTGATGAGTACTTTTAGTTGTCAAACAGAGTAAAATTTGAGGTACTCAGTCATAGATTATGGATAAAACACTGAATATGGTAACTGAATAGATTTAATAGTTCTTTATACATTAATTTTCAATTAAACAATCTCTGATTTATTCAAAAAATTTCATAATTACCAGTCTCTCCATGAATCAACTCATGAGAAATTTCCTTAAAAGCTATTAGTTTTTAAGCTATGACTTTTAAATTATTAACTAATATAGATTTAATGTATAAAATGAGATATATATAGAGGAAAAAATAAAGTGCTTTGGGTTCATAGTGAAAATCCCCCTAGTTTTTTTTGGTTTGTAGCATTCCTGCATAGAGTACGTGCAGACAATGAAGTAAGTAGTAATTACGGACACCATAATTTAGAAATAAATAAATAAAAGGAGGCTGGGTTAGACTTTATTCAGCGGGTCAGCTGAGTGTAGCCTCACATGACTTTTTTCGGTATAGTTCATGAAAGAGCTCAGTCAGCAGAGCACGACAAGTACATCCTCTAAAAAAAACCACATCCTTCCTTTTCATTAAGCAAACAAAAAAAACGTGTCTACATCTCTCTCTCTCTCTCTCTCTCTCTCTCTCTCTCTCTGTCTCTCTGTCTCTCTCGCCCTTTGTCTGTATCAAACACCTTCATTGGCACATCTGGCACACAGACACTTATTGTAGGTCCTCTCATACATGCACGTGCAAACACTCATGCTGCGGAGTTTCACACAGTATTTCAGGCCAGCAGTGAGGTGGACCGCCCAGCTCTAACTCTGTGGGTAGATTTTGTGATTCTGGCCGTGCGAAAAAAAAGCTTTTGTTTATAACCTGCATCAGAACCCCCATATGTTCCTGGCAAAGGTTTCTCTGAAGTTCTAATCGAACATACTAATCCTTACGGTCAAGCAACACTAATAGTGAAACCTCAAGATAAGCATGACCAGGTTTTCTACAAGTAAGCTCAGAGTGATTTAGTTGCTCAGTCATCTCTCGTCCAGTCATCAGTGTACTCTGTTTGAGTGTTGCTGCTCGCCGAGAGCCACACAGAACCTCGGTGGCAGCCCCTTCACCATGCTGCTTCCTTCTGTGAAAACTGAGCTCATGCAGAGGTGAACAGTGTGGTGAGAGGAGCACAACATGACAGCTGAGTGGTAGCACCTAACCCTCTTATTTAGTTTAAAATGAGAATCTCTTTTTATTGCTCACTCCTGTGTGTCATAAAGTTGCAGAGAAGCTCATCATCATAATGCCAATTCTTGGAATAATGTTTATCTCCTCAACAGCTTCCTGTAAGAGCAACAGGGTGTTTTGGAGTTAAATGAGTAGTATATGATATTTTACTAAAATGACCTTGTCAACCAACTACAAGAAGGAGAGAAAGGGACAGATGTAAGGAAGAGAGGGAGGGAAAGTATTAGGTGGTTTGGAAAGATGGTGCCTGCGGAAAAAAGTGGAGGCTGGAGGATGGCATGTTTCTATGAGCAGAGCCAGGTGGTCGCCGCAAAAACAGAGAAAGGAGATGAGTAGGGCAGAGAGCTTTCAAAGACACTGTCAAAATGTTAGGCTTTCACAATGAGTCATCACTTACATTTTATGAATAATCCCCTTACACACTTCTGGTCCCCTGTTCAGTCTCATATTCAGAGGGTCCCATGTTACATCTTGTCTAACCTCCTCGTCCACTGTAAGTACCTTAGCAAGAAATTTTCAGCTGTAACTTTCGATCAGACCTTTGTCCTGTCATGTTGATTATTTGTCGATTTATACATTAGTGTTCCTGTAATCTCACTTGCAGTAGGATATAAAGTCTGTATAGTCTTTGGATTAGTACAAGCCTGATTTTCAGTACTACTGTATGTACGTTACATATTTTTCAAATCTGAAATGTGTGTATTTATTCATGAATTACCTGTCTACGATGACTTGTGTGAATATTGTAACGAACTGACGATGTGCAAAGTTTCACTCGTTCTCTGTTGGCGTTATATCTGTACAAATAAATAATTGTTCCCTACCCACCTTTTTGCTCCTCCTCCACCCTCTTTTTTCTTTCTACCACTTGTTCCCTATTCCTAGATGCAGCCAATTTGTTATATTGCTTTTACTCTCCTCTGCAGTCTCTCATTCCTCTCTTCTGAGCTTTCCATACAGTGCAATAAGACACAATATGCCTGGCCGATAAAAGCAGCCAAGTTTTGCTGTAACAAGTGCCCACCAGGTACAGTGATTTATTTTCATCTAGATATTTATTTATATTTTTGATGCAGACAGGTTATAACTGTGAATTCCTGTGTGTCTTCTAGGTAAATTTATGGTTCGGCGTCAGGAAGACTCCTGTGAAATTGTATGTGACTTTTGCATGGGGTCCAGATATATCGATATCTTCAACGTGGAGATGAGTTGCAAAATTTGCCAAGAATGCAAAAAACGTGAGTAATTTCACAGCTTTTGTTTTGGGGTGGAGTGCCATGTTTGTGTGAGACCTCAACTGTGTTTAGAATGACGGCAGGGACAGTCTTGCTAACAGCAATGTTATTAATACGTTGTATATGATATTTTACTCTGTAGCCACTGGTCACAGAGTTTCAAGAATGTTTTAAAGGGGTGATTACTAGCTCCTACAGGAGATTTGAAGCCTCCTTTATGTTGCCAATTTGTGCTTTAATAACACGTGTATCATTAACCAGGGTACAGGAAATAAATGTTTAAAGAAGAAGAATGCTAGAAATCTTAACAAATCGAGCTGAAACACAGAGCAGTAGTAAAGTCAGTCTTATTTATATAGAGCTGCCTCGACCATTTGGGTTGAAAGAGAAAGAGAGAGGGTAAGAGACAGAGAGAGCGTGAGAGAGAGCGACGGGAGGGGGGGAGCGGGAGAAAAGAGAACATAGCACAATGCAAGTTCTACATAAAGATGTATAATAATAATAATAATGATAAGACTAATAATGGTAATAAGACTAATGATAAAACCAGTAACAATAATAAGACTAATAATGGGACTAATGATATTAATTGTAGCAGTGGGTGCTGAGCAGGATCATAAGAGCAGTAGGTGGCTTGCAGTCACAGATCCAGAGAAAGGAGAGAAATGAGAAAGCACAAAACTACAGGAGAGAGAAGAAGTGCAAGAGAAGAATGATGCTGTAACTCAGGCATCATTCTCTGCCTTTTGAAAGTGATGCGTGAGTTATAGCAGAAAACCTTAAAGAAGTCAGACTGTGAGTTGTTACTCAACTCTCTCTGTACTTGTTGATTTCAGAGAAGTTTGCCCATAGAAACCTAAGGTCACATATGCAAGGGGGTTTCCCATTCCGTGTATCATGGTGGGATACAGTCAGAAAGAGATGAAAGAGAGGAGGGGAGGCAGGGTCTGAGAAACCCTCTGTAAACCAGCTCAGGAGGATATTGGGGTGGGCTTCTGCAGCAGAAGTTCATGTTGACATGATAAGGATACCAGCATCAGCAGCACAGCCCACAAATGCTGATAAAAACAGGAGGAGGCTGAAAAAGTAGACCATCATTATGTCAGTGGAAAAAAAGAAAAACACAGAAAAGAGGTAAACATCGGAAAGAGCAGCAGACACAAATGTCATTTGTTATTACTCAGGTCTCTGCCCTGCTACAGGTGAGCAAAAACAGCCTGTTACGCTTATTTTTAAATGTCACTGTGGAAAAGGTTGAAGGGAGAACACACAGAAGTGAGAGAAAGTTTGTGATTCTCAGTCTGAAGTTTGAGCAAGTGAATATTTTAGCATTTACTGTGGCTTTTACATATTGTAACCAAAGCGTAAGCATATCTCAACCCAATGTTAACAGTGCAGCCGTAAACAAACCTTTTAAATCTGTCAATACACACAGAACTCTTTGTTGGCTGCCTTTATAAAAAAGCTCTTTAAAGCTCCAATGCTTTGAATTTGGGGGGATGAAGGTGGGTGTTCAAAATGTCAAAAACCTTTAAGCCTACACATGCAGGGGCTTTGTGCTAATTACGGGCTATGGAAAATTAATTCAGGTGGAAATGGTTCAACCCACACAAAAATCTCACACACGTATCTTGCGATACTACATGATCCACCTCTTTTCAGTTTTTCTTTGGTCTTCGTCAGGGGGTTAACAACTTGCAAGGATTTAGATGTGCATACAGAATATCAAAGAAAGCACAACACCACATATTTTAAACTTTATTATTAATATTTTACTACAGAATAACATATCCCTTCAAATGACATCAGTTACCTCATCAGTTATATCTGTTGCTCTGAATCTGCAGTCACCTGTAACGTTTACGCTTGTTTCTGTCTTTTTCATTTGCTTGTATATCCAGTAATAATCCAGTATATGAGTATATTCAGTATATTACAATGGATCACCATGGGACAGCAGAGTGAAGTGGTGAGTGGGGTAACAAACCGCTCAAACCCACCAACTCCACCCCAATGGGCAAGAATCCCTGCCAGCTCCAAATTCTCCAGACTGACTGCTCTGTGGTGAACTGTGACCTCTGGCCTCCCAGTGAGGAGGACAGGCTAAAAGAATATCAATATACATTGCCAAATGTAATATTAAATTCCCCTCACCTGCAGATTTTTTGATAATCTGTTGTAAATATTACATTTTAATGGCACTTGTGGGGATATTTTTTGTCAGCACTGGGTATAGTCAAGGCAAGAAGTCTATTTCTGAGATTATAATGACTTTTGTTTGAATTCTTGTAGCTATCTACCCTTTACATCAGTTAATGTGCAAGATCGCACCACTAAGATAAGAAGTCTCTTATCAATGACCCTAATTGACATAAAAGTATAACTATTTGTGATTTTCACTGTTGTAGGTTTATAATATTTTATAACATTTGTTTTATGAAAACAAATGTTATAAAATATTATAAAAATTGTATTTAAAACAATTGGTCACCAGATAGTCAAAGTTAGCAACTATCCAGTGATGACTATGGCACAATGGAACTCATATAAGTAGTTTTCTGTTCATTTGTGAAATTACACTGAAGTATGCAGTAAGAAAGAAAATGTTTCATCAAAGTGAAATAGCGCTTTCAACGAGAAATAACAGACGTGTCTGTCTCTAAAGAAGTGGTATCTAAAGTGATAATATAACCATCTTATGACTTAAAAATAGAATCTTTACCTGCCATAGCCCGGTTCTGAGTCATTTCATACTTCACATTTATGTCATGTTTTTAGACAACCTTTGTGTATGTGTGCGTGTTCATCACATACGAAAACACACATTATGAATCAGCTTCATCTTTCAATGACAATGTTTTTTTTGTTTGTTTTTGCTTTTACAGCAAACATGCAGTATAAATTCTACTGTAATGCCACTCATAACGCTGTGTGCAGATGTACAGCTGGCTACAGATGCAGTGACCAACCCTGCACAGAGTGTGTGTCGATACAGCCCATCCCTCCATCCACTACAAGTAAGATACACCCAAATTTCATATAGACCTGTTGAAATAGCAAAAAATGTTTTAATGCAGTCTACACAAGTTTAATTTCTTTATTTTGGGTGGGGACATCAAAAATCTGAGAGTCAGCTGCTACGTTACATTTGCAAGCTAATATTTGATTAGGAAAACCATTTTTACAGTCTGCACCAATGCACCATCTGTCAATCTGCTCGTTCACATCAATTTTCATACAGTTGTTTGAAAAATACAAAGTAAATACAAAGTATAAAAACCTGAAATTTTTGGATTTGTTGCTTAAATAAAATCTATTTATAATATGGAAAACACTGGGAAACCAACTTTACACCAGGATGAAAGGTTACCGTAGAAGTTACCATATTACCATACATTTTTTCATCAAACTTTGAGGTTCAGCATCTGTGGCACAACAACTGCCATCACTGCTTGGTGTGGTCAGAAGTACGCCTTTTGTACTCACACTTTACTGTGATGTTAGTGCACAGGTTGAACCAGTAACCAAAGGAGGGCAGCAAAACCACGATATTCAGCCTGTGCTAGGTTCCTCGTTCAATAACATGATTTTTGTAGTTTTTAAATGCTGTGGTTTAAATAAGAGATCGGAAACAGCCAGCCGTAGATCATCATAGAAGTTCAAAAAATTTTTGTGTTTTATTCCGTGAAAACAAGATGTTGAAAAGTGGAAACAAGACATAACGACGGAACGAGATTCATATATATGATGCAAACAAACGTTCAAAAGCAGCTCGCCCATATCACATGTGGCACCTCCAAACTGGGTAAAAATACCTAAGAAATGTCATGCAAATGTCATAATGCTCACACCAGTTGGTTATCAGCATTTTAGTATCTTTCAGCTCCAGGTTTTGGTTTTACGGACTGCAACTTTACTGTTTTAGTTCATTCTCACTACTCTCCTCAGCATCATTTCCAGAAGCAGCAGGCAGCTGTTTTGAGTGAAAAAAGTTCAAAAAAACCCAACCGTATACTTCTTGCCCTGCCCCAAACGGCTGTAGACAAAGTCTGCGACCATCTGGTGAACATAGTGGAGCATTTAGCAGCTAGAGCCAGATGTTTCTCACAGAAGTTAGTGGCAAACAAAACAGAGCTAAAAGGGGAAGGAGATACATGACACATGACTCCAAAAAAAATGATAATGTTCCTTTGTGTGGCTGGATGTGTAAATAAGCAACTGTTTGCTAACTTTTGAGATGATAATCTGTCAGTTTTTCAGTTTGTTAGGCACTCCCAAAGTGGCCAAAAAAATCTATTAATACTGGTTCAAAGGACATTCATTCCGGCTGTCAGAATTACTATGCAGATTTAGACTCTGTAATAGATTTCGACCATGATGATTTTTGCACAACATAATATTTTACTCCATCTGTTCAGTCATTCGGCCCTCCAGCGGCTCCATTAAAAGAGTGTCACTGTTCTTTTAAGGGGCCCAGAATTCCTAGCTACGTCCCTGTTTATCGCACTGTTCGACCAAAGCTATTAATTGTTTCATAGGAGAAAAAATAAAATTCACCAGAACTGTTTGCAGCCTTGGCAATGTGTTGTGGCACTTCAGGCATTACGGTAACCACAGCCACATACTACAACATTTCAGAGTGGTTGTTAATCTGAAACAGTTCTGCACTGATGTAGTTACTAAAAATAATCCAAAATAATTCCAAAGAATCATGCCGATAAACTCTTTTCGTGTTATGCCCTCAGTTAGTGACTGTATGTTTACACTGCAGTATCCATGGAGTACACACGTACACACAAGCTGACGCGGGTTACTTGTAAATCGTGATATGTGATAATAAATCTAGACTTGCTGTCCAGTGTTAAAAATAAGGGACTCCATGAATAGTTGAAGTATTAATGCCTGCACTGAGCTCATAAGTTTTTTTGTTTTTGTTTTTTTTTAAATCTTTTCCTTTCAGCCTCCACAACTGACACCCTCCCAACTTTCACTAAACCAATCAGAGGTAAAGTAAGCTAATGGTTCTCAGCCAATGAAATGACTGAACTCTCCTACCAGTGGTTGTGCATATACAAAAAACTGTCTCTTTGATACATTTTTACAGATACAGCGTGGTTCCTGGTGTTAAATGCCCTCCTTTGTACAGGATTGGCATTCGTTGTCGTAACAAAAATCAAGCCCTTTCTGCACTGGATCAGGTCCAAGCACAGTGAGTAGATTATTGTTATTTATAAAACTCCAGCAATATACAAATACAGAAAGTACACTGAGCATAGTACTTTTATCATTTCATAATGTGAATAAATGTATGTTTTTATAATATCTAAAGTGATCATTACCTCATATTTTAATCTCATTTCCACAAAAACCTCCCCCTAGTCTCTTGTTGTGAGGGATACTTTTTGCCTGACAAACCAGCACCAGTGCCACCATGCTCCGAGGATGAGGAGGTATCCAAGCCTGTCCAGGAAGTGTGTGGAAAATGTGACCAACCTATTGATGTATGAGTTAAGGACCAGGCGCGACAGGCGTTGAGCCCGAACTTGGAGGAGCAAGAATTTGACAGGTGGACATTTAGTAACGCATAGCTGATGCAAAATGTCTTTTTGTTGCATTGGACATATATGACTAATGGGACCAAACATCACTCCGGCCCGTTTTGGGAAATGGAACCACAGAGGGTGTACTTTATGTTTCAAGACTGATATGGTTTCCTGAGAGGAATCAGGACTGTTTGACGTCTCAGACGTAAAGATGAAGAAAAGTGTATAAAAACACAGAGATAAAGAATGTGGAAGAAAGTGAAAATACAGAATGGGACATTGTGACATGCATGAGTTAGAAATTGTTCACTGTGATTCTAAAATGTGGTATGTACTATGATACACAAAAGTCAAAGATATTTCACATTTTTACATTTATATGTGGTTATATAAATAGACTTTTTGCTGTAGTTGTTTTGTAACTTGCATACATTTCTACTTAGTTTTTTTTATTCAAAATAAAATTTTATTGTAATTAAAATGTCTAATATTTATGAAAAACATTTAACATTCAGGTCTAATACTTACAAGAGAGATGGCAGAGCTTATCAAAGAGTATTTACAGTCTTTCTTAAATTATAACTTAGAAAAGAAATCACCTTCCAGCCGTTTGTCACAAAATTAAAGTTTCTGGTGCATACCAACCACAAGTTTTCCCAGAACCTGCAGGAAATAATGTCACCATAGTGTGCCAGAGGCATGCCGGAGGAAGATGAAGTGTGTTCCGCACTCATCTGTAGTTTCACAGGTTCACAATACCTTCCTTTAAAAGAATGTGTTACGGTCACGGTCATAACAACCAACACCAATCCTCTGGGAATTTCGCAATGTATCATAACTCCTCCTCCTTGGACACGTGGCAGTCCTTCCCCTGCTCCTGGGAGGGGAAGAAAATGCTGTCAATCTCTCCACTCCTCTCCTCCTCAGAGAGATGAATACTGGGAGAGGATGTAGGATGACACACAGGACAGTCTCTTTCATCTTCCTCTTCACTGCCCTCTCTCTCAGCCGTCTTGCCACATTCAATTGTCGGACCAACTTGCCCTGTAAACTGGCTGAGCAAGCTGAAGATGACCGTCCCTGGATTGTGGACATGGACTGGACCTACAGAGACATTAACAAGTGAAGAGTGCACATAGAGGAATGTTTTACTTGAACTGCAGAGGTGCAGTAACATATAGTTTACAGAGTAGGTACAACTCAGACTCATAACAGTAACACAGCTGCATCTTTTACTCTTTTTTTTATTTTCTTAGTGATCGAGTCAACGTTTTCACATGAGAGTTTTCATTTCACTAATCAGTACCCAGATTGGCTGCTGAAACGGATGGTGGCTGCTGCTTTGCACTGAATGAGTCTCTGGGAAACTGATGACTTGACTCCTTTGACTTGTGAGAAGCATCTCGCCTTCCCTAAAGAAGAACATGACCATCAGTTTGGGGAAAACAAAGGATAATTGATGCCATATATGTAAATACATGATATAATGAGAACCAGAATCCTTTAGACACTTACCTCATAACACAGCTTTGCAATAGCTGAAAAACAGTAGATTAAGAAATGAGTAATAGTAAGGGATTTCTTTACACATGTCCACAAATGATGATTCAACATGTATATAATTTACATAGCAACTAGCAGACGAGAACATCTGAAGTGCTCATGACAAATCTCTAATCACAGTAATTTCTACACTTCTTACATGTAAAATGTTTATTGTTTCCCAGAAGTGATGGAGCCAAAAGGTTTAACTGAGACACCAGACACTGACCCTGTCCTGGATGGAAACACCATCTTACCTTGCTTGAAACATGTTTCTTCTCCTGGGCGACGGACGCAAAACAGGATCACAAGGGCTACAAATCCCACACCAACCACTGGACACAAGATGGCTGCCAGCTTACTGCTCGTCACGTCTGAGAGAAAGAAACAAGACTAAGAGTCTATAGTCACACTCACGGCTCTGTGAGGCTGCACTCGAGCAGAACAGTGATTTTAGCTGAACGCCAACTGAGTGCTGAGTGACAATGCTAACAATCCGATGCGAAGCAGGTAATATTTATTTATTTGCCAATGTAGTTTAGCCTGTCAGCATGCTAACATTTGCTAATTTTCAAGGAAGGTCACCAGTTTTGCGTGTGCGCATTTGGTCATAAACCAGTTGGACAAATTAGAACTTTGACCTGAAGATGGTGCTAGAGGCAAAGCCAGAGGATCACCAAAAAGCTTACAATTGATTCTGAGCAAAAAATGAATGTTTGAACCAAATGTCGTGGAAATCCATCCACCAGCTGTGGAGATATTTCACCCTAAACCTCAAATGTCAACCTGTCGGTGGCGCTAAAGGAAAAGTCAGAGGATCACCAACGTCATTAGAATCCATCATCTTGTAACCTTTAATATTTGTACAAAATTTTGTGCAAATTCACCCCATAGATTGTGAGACGTTTCACTACACTGGTAAAAAATAAAATAAAATTGACCTGCTAGTGGTGCTACAGGAAAAGTCAGGGAATCACCAATGTCAGTTGGATGTATCCTCTGGGCACCGTGGATATCTGTGCCAGATTCAAGGCAATCCACCCAGTAGTTGCCTAGGTATTTTACTAAAAGCCATAAATGTCAACTTACAGGTGGCACTAGAGGTAAAGTCTAAAAATTGGTCTTTGTGTCTCAAAACAATACAAATCAATCGTATTCTCATACACACTCACCTGCGTTGGGTGTTGGTGGGACTGACTGAGGGTCACATCTGTGTGAGATATGGGGGGGAAGTGTTAAATAAGTGTTGAGTATCTCAAATATGGGACAAAGACAGTCCGTGATATCTGTAATATCTGCACCAAATGCTAAAACAATCCTAATGTTGTACACTGTGACTTTGAGAGCATTTTAAGTCATCCAGATTTTGAGTGTCGTGTGAATCTAGAGTTTTAAAACTCCATGAGGTATTTATTATGCACTGTATCTCGGGAAATGAACAACTCACTTGGGAAATCGGCAGGGTTTGGCAAAAGTGCTGCTATGTCCTGAGGAAATTGAGGAAGGCGTCTGCTTATCATTTCCTGATGTCACAACTGTTCCTACTGGAGAACAAAAACGTCACAGGTTTGGTGTCAGATTTCAGAGGACAAACACAGGATCAAACAAAATCTCCCTGACATGCGTAGGTAACAGCCTAAGAGTTACAGTAACAGTAACAGATCATATACAGGTATATGAGAAAGGTCCACAGGTGTGAGAGACAGTGAGCAGATTTATTGGTTAATGAGATGATGGACAGTTTTTCCTCATATCATGTCACCTACAGCTACTTTCTGTAGAAATGCCAGTTTAAGCCAAAAAAAATTCAAACAATTAGTTGAGGATTTCCGTTTTACGAGTTTTACTATTTGCATTTTACATTTCCTCTTTTTGAAATTAGATCAAATATAACTGTTGTTCAGTAAAAGTCATATATTTGGGGCATCCTGGTGGCCCAGGGGGTGAGGCACTAGGCATAAACCACAAAAAAAAAGAAAAAAAAGAACAAAGTTTAAAAGACCACTTCTTAAAACAAGCTGTAGGACATCCATTAATAAACTGTTTATTAACATTACCAACTGTGGAGTTATTATGGTACAATCGTTTATTAACTTATACGTTGAGTGTGACCAGCTGGTCAAACAGGAGGGGTCTCCCCAGTGAATTAAAGAGCTCACTTAAAAGAGGAGCAAAGTGTTGTGCTGGAGAAGAATTTTCCACAATCTGGCAACCCAAAAGTTGTTTTCATTAATGGCTTATAACTGATCTGTAAAGCATTAGCAAATGATTTATTTACCATTAATAATGCAATAGTTTACAGTTTATAAACCCTCTATAAATGGTGCCTTATCAGGGAGTGGTACTGACTTGTTTTGGAAGGGGTAAGAGTTTTAGTGAATCTTCTCAACCTGCATGTAACCGTACAATTGATCAGAGAGCATGACATTTCTTTCATTTCTTTCATGTCACTTATTTCATATATCTACAGTTTGGGGGATTTTCAATGTTTCATTATTTCTTATCACCAGTGTTCGAGATGTACATATTCATGGCTCTCTGACAGGGACCTTTCATCAAAATGAAAACAACTACTTTTGATATTTGAGTAGATTTTCCTGTTAACACTTGCTTATGTTTACTAAAGTGGAACTTAATGGCGGACTATTAATTGTAATGGTTTATTTTCACATTGTGTTACTATTATTCTAAACAGAGGATCTAAACATTCCTTACACCACTGTTTATCTCACTGAGAGGGGAATCCCCACAGATCAGATCGGAGCACTGACAACATTTTTTACTGTCACGTGTAAATAACTGATGTGTGGCCTTTGGTATCGTTATTTGTCAACGTCTAACAGTCAGTGAAAGCCCCAGAAGTATGATTGTTAATGATGAGGCCCCCTGTTGGTTGAACCCTGTCTCATCTGCCAGAGTTGAGAGTCTGCACTGATCAGTATTTACCAGTTGTGGTTGTTTCCTGGATCTTGTTACAGAACCCGCAGTTCTCTGTGTACCGGACCATCTCAGCACATTTGAAACCAGCCTCACAGACGCACTTTATATTGGACGTGCTGGTGCAGTTCTGAACCACCTTCAGATGATAATCTGAGACAGAGGAAAATAGTGGCAATTTTTAGTTATTTTTATAACAGCAAAAACTTCATTTCAAAAATGCATTTCTAGAAATGCAAAGAGACGAGTGTTGCTATCAATATATTTTCGGTTTATTATAGAAACCCAAAGGTCCCTGCTTATCATTGCAGTCCTGACAGGGACGGATGAAACTGTTAAGTTAGTAGAAATGACTCATAGTTTCTTTACCTGGTCTGCAGTCTCCAAAGCAGCGATGACAGCTATCTTCAAGGTTCCAGTCAGTTGTGAAGGTGCCAGCAGGACAGGGCTGACACTCAGTGCACGACTTCTGATACTCACCTGACAGAACAGAAAGAAAAAAATGAGAACAACCGGATGACAAGGAGAGCGGAGAGCGCCTGCTCTCTCTGCCTGCATATTAATGAAGGATGTGGTCGTACAGCACAAAGTCAGCATGCAGTATGCGTCATTTTTCATCAAGACTGCCAGAGAGACGTTGAAAAAATAAAAAAAACACAGATAGAGAAAGATACTGTATGTAAACTTATACTGTCTCAGTGTTTCATAGTAATTTCCAAATATTAATCATTGCTGATTCATTCATTACAAACAGTGAGTCAAAGCCAAATTAGGAACAGACAGAAAAACAGATATAGAAATAACAGAAGCTCATGCAAGAATCATGATTTTCTTACCCGCAGGGCACATTTTACACTTTCTGCCATTGATGTCATAAGTCCTCTCTATCTGTAAACACATTAATACAAGTAAACATGAACCACTATAATAGTGCAGCAAAGTCCTGAACAACTTATCACATAGGTCATGTTTATACGTTTGGCTGTTTGAGCCATTTGATATATTTGAATAGCAAACAACCCTAGGCTTTTCTGTTAGATTATACAGTGATTTAGGTGGATAAACTGAAGAGGAAGGAACATTGTTACCAGCGGAGAGGTGAGCACCAACTGTGCAGATAACATCAGGACAACCACACAGTATTGCACAAGTCCCATTCTATCGAGAAAAATGTAGAAAATATTGAAATAAATGACAGACATCAAGTTGTCAACTACAAACACTAATTTGGGCATGTTCTGTAATGTTTACTGCAGCAACAAAACGTATCATAAATAAGGTGTTACATTAATATATGGTGTAAATTTAACAAAAAAACAAACAAATAATTATTACCTTCAATATGATGTCTTTTGTTCTCCTATTGTTTTGTTAACTTCCTCAAGTTGTTCTCTCTCTTTTTCTTTCTCCGTCTTCTCACTCACTCTGCCCATCCTCTGTGTCACTGTTTCCTTACCTGGTTACATCTTCCTGTCTTCCTGTCTCCCCCTCCCACTAATCTCTACCAGTCTGCTGCTGTCCTGTTTATATGCTCAGCTCTTTCACAAAGGACCCATCCGCTCTCTGACTAATGTTTCTGCATCAAAGCCTCATCACTTTCCGTGCTAACTGTCAGATCTGACGAAGAATGAAGAGAAAGAAAGAAATAGCTCAGTACACTGAACTTGTGTCAACAACATGATGGAGGAGGAGATCTTTTTGATAGTGGCAGTTATGATTTCAAATCCAAAGTCACAAAATATTTTCAATCGTATCTGAGTACATTTCTTAGGTATCCTATAGATTGTTCACCCAAAACTAATTCCTTGTGGTATCTAGTTATGCGGTGATTGAAGAAGTAGTCAGATCCTTTGCTTAAGTAAAAGTACTAATGCAGCCTTGAAAAAACACTCCATTACAAGTAGTCCTTGATTCAAAAATCCTACCAAGTGAAAGTACTGTATTATCTAGTATATGTATTTAAAGTATCAGCATAATGTCATGAGATGATTAATGGGAGAGGAAAGAAGAAATAAAGTTTTCCTGCACAAATTTGACTCTATTTTGGGGGGAATTTCTCTAATTTTTGCTCTTTTTTTGTTATAAATTATTACATAATCTTACTTCTCTGGGCCTCAAGCAATTATTTAAATGAAACCATCCCAGAGGTTCAGGGGGGGATTTCTCATGGTGGAACTCCAAAAAAACCCATAGACATCTGATTTGTGACAAGGAGCCTCTCTTTTTAAAAACAGTGCCTTGGTTACTCAGGATAATCCACAGACTCCACTGTCAGCAGTTCTTCATAGGAACTATTTTTTCTTTAGATTGTGGTGTCACAGAAAAATTGCCAAAATTTACAACTATCCAGAGTATCTGGGAAACTGTTTCTGGAAAGAGATGCTGTTGGATTTTTTTTTCTTTTTTTTTTTTCACTGCTGTGAGCACCACAATCAAAATTCCAGTCATATCAATTTATTCTTTTTTGGGTGAATTTCGGTCAACTAACTCTTTAATTTAAGGTAGAGAGAATTGGGCCATATGTTGTGTTTTACAAAAAAAGTCACACGTTATCTTGTTGCTCAGTTGCATCTTTTATTCTTTCAGTCTCTCTTGACACATTACATACTGTAGCTCTGCAGTGAAGCTTTTTAGCCAAGATTGCTTTGTCTTGATGTTTAAAGCTGCAAAGTCGCACATCTGGAGTACTCGATCAATGCTCAGGATTATCACCAAGTTGTTGTGTGACACTAAATCTGATCAAAATATTTTTGAGGGAAGGCTTTCACAGAAGAAGTGACAAAAAAACCCGACTTTTAATTGAAAAGCTAAATAGAGAAATCATATCATTGTATCTTGATTCAAAGCATATGAGAGTTTCTTTTCAGTTGTGTGACTGTGGACTTTCTTCTTTTGCAGTCTTTAAACACAAGTATATAAGCTATATTTCCTTTACACATATAATAACAGGATCATCGTACAGTCATTTTGCTAAAGCATTTGCATTTCAGTAGTTCATTTGTTTTAACTTGAGTTATTTTTAAATTGACTTTACTTGGCAACAACATACACACATAAAGAAAGATTACCCATGGAAAAAAGAACTCCATTGTCATTTGATTTATATACTTACAATTTTTGAAATGATTATTGTCAAAAGACAGCTCAGTCTCAGATACCACTTACTAAAGTTAAACTGCTAAACATAGAGGCAATGTCAAATTGTACTTGTTATGTGTCCTACTTCTTCATGTTGTACATTTGCCACAGTAAAAGTCTATTTTAAAAACACTCAATATACAGATGTAACACCCAAAAACATACACACTGGCTCATGCATACATAGAGACTCACTCAGTGCATGACAGTAAAACTATACAAAGGGAAATGGTGTGTTTTATGTCTCACACAGTATATCTCTGACATCCTCCTCCAGTATTCAAACTGTAGTGAAACACTGAAATCAGCATTCAGCTGATTCCACCAGCCACACATGCATGAGTATATATAAGCTTCAAATCTGTCCTCCTTCTGTTTTGTTTTTTTTTACTATAACAAAGCGTTGAAATGTGAGTCGCAGTAGAAGCAGAAGAAATACATTTCACCTGTTTCAACCAGACATAAGAAACTGCAACCAAGACTAAATTTAGACAACAGTGTCTGATAATAGACCATGATGATTGATAGGGGCTGTTCCCCTAACAGTGACAATTTCCAGCTGTATTCTCATACATGCTTTACTGTAGCAGTGTGTCTGAGTTAAATGTCAGGTTAAACCGTGTCCAGAAATACATTAAATAAAGTCAAAATGAGGTATGTGTTCATGTTAATTTATTATTCTAGTACCCCACCTGCAACACGTAAAAGTTGAAGAAATATGAATAGAAGAAATATAGTTTTCGTATTTCCAGCGTGTTGACAATTTTTTGTTATATGTTTTACAAGTAATAGTGCTGATTGTTTCATATAGTACATTTTTGCTTTGCTTTTCCTTTCTATGTGCAAACGTTTATAGGCTCAAAAATAGGTTTAGTTATATACATCAAGCACCTTGGTGAAGTAGCTTCGGCAGCTATATTTAGTCATCCTTTTTTTTTTCCAGCAATTTCCTGTTGATTCACAATATGCCCATGTTCTTTTAATTTTGGCACTCACCGGCTATCTTATATTATTTTATGACCATCTTTTCGTTCTTACTCTATCCTTAAATTGACTCACCGTACAGCTCTGCTCAAACGTTATAGGGCCTTCACTCTGAAGGACGCATTACTGCTGAAAATAAAAGTAATTATTAACAGCTCTCACGTGACGCTTGGGCGCCAACGCAACTTATCACATAGTACTTTTTGTGTCTGAGCGTCAACGACACAGAGTGTAGAGCAAAGCTGGCTCCAGATCAGCTGTGTTTCAGTCGCACCGAGCAGCAACTATGGCTACATTTAAAACTGAAAACAAACATGCTTCCCTCCGACACTGACAAGATCCTTCACTGCCACTTTGGGTTTCTCATGAAGCACCATTTAAGGAATACAAACCTTAAACAGTCTCATCTGTGATGTTCAATGCATTTCACATTTATTTTTTGTGAGGAAATGCTGTAAATGGCCTTGTTTGTGATCCAAGTTTCCTGAAAAACGCTTCATCTGGCTCAGGTATGTTATGTTGCAAATTCACTTCTGATTCTTATTCTAGGATGGATCTCTCGGGTTGCAATATTGGTATGGTTTCCTCTTCTTAAACCTGACATCATAATGATGCTGGCACTTACTGCCAATGCTGTAGGTGCTGTTGAAATTTATTTTAACTGTAGTGGAAACACTGTGACATGGTGAGCTATTTTGGCCATTTATCCAAAGATGAGGGCGCACCCATATTATTGCGTATGAATTCAATAATCGCAGGAGCCGAAACGCCGGTCCGGCTCTGCCTATTGGCCAGGAAATTCATAGCACATCAGCAATAGACAACGTGGTCAAACTGTTTGAATCCAGTTAATTTACCTGAACGGGACCACAGAGTGATTACGTCATTAGACCAACGAGCTCAAAACACTATTTTCAATATCATACCCAACAATAATGGCAAGAGGGACAAGGCATGTTGGTATTCAGAGACACAACTCTGCTGCTCCAGTTTACACACAGCTGATCTTTTGGTTATCTATATAATTTTTTCCACTTTATGTTTTGCTAAATAAAGTACAGATGTTATGATTTATGTATGACTTTAGCTTCGGTTCGCCCATGGTTTGATCTGTTTCCCCACAGATAAAAGGCAAGCTCTGAATCTGCAGCTGTAAGGCAGTAAAATGCTGAATCATGACATCATATAAGACTTCAAAGACTCATGCTTCATGTGTTGATGCCAGGTCAAACTACCACCACTGCACTGTTAGACTGAAGTTAATCTGCTTCTTGTTTTTTAGTTGGTTCGTTGAGAGAATCTAAATTACAGGGCTGTATTTTTGGCGGAGTGGCTCTAAAGCTGTCGGAGTTACTGTATGATTAACGGTTATTTAAATGTGCTAGATTATTGTAAGATAAAGATGCCATGTTAACAAGTGTTTGTTGGTGAGTGTGCAGTGAAAAAGTCATGCTTTGCTTTTCTGCATCCTACAGCACTGCACTGCCTCCCTGCACCAGAGGGACATCAGCCCATTTACTTACAGTAAATTTACGATCTTCAAGCGTCTTCCGCTCTGCTAGTCGATTACAGTTTCAGTGCTCAAAGTCTCCTTAGACCAAAGCTGCTTTGCGTGGACAGCACAAGGATAAATGATACGAGTCAGTAAATGAAGACCTTCATATGTAAACATGGTGTTGCCACAGTTACAGGTTTATATTGCGTTTGTGTGGTACTGTATAGCCGGATGCAGTGGAGGTCAGATGACCGCAGCCTCTGTTTCTGCCGGGGTGAGGAAGTGTCAAGATCTCCCAGTGCTCGAGGAAGAAGGTGGAGATGTTGAGGGCTTCTCGTTTTCTCTCTGGTCACTCTCGTCAGAGGACGCAGGGGCTGCAGAGTTACTGTGAGAGACAGATACAGAAACAAATGTCGGGAAATGAAGAAATGCTAAAATGTAACAGTTCTTTTTCATGTGGTATTGGACAAAGCAAAGAAAATAACACTTTATTTTACAGGTCCCATAGTTGCCTATAATTTTGATTACTTTTATAGCATATATTCTTAAGAAGGCTCCTGAAAATGTTTAATCTGGTATTAATCACAGGGAGATAGAGACAGTGTTCAGCTGGTATGTTACCAATTAGTTGCTGACAAAAGAGTATTTTCTTCAGTAAACAGCAGGGTGGCTGAACATGCAAAAATGTAAAATTTGTCCAAAAGCAAACGTGAAATTCAGCCTGTATGAAGTTTTAAGTTTTCAGTGTTAAATGAATACTTTCTTGGGTTTAAATGAAGCCGCTTTTTCAAGCAGATTTCTCTGAAAATTTACAACGGCTAATAAACTCAACACAACTTGCTCAACTGAAATAAGTTTCAGAACGGTGTCTCTATTTTACCTATAATCAGCACCTAATCACATAGTCCTTCCAGGAAAGGCAACACTTTATTTTAACTCCCCCCATGTAGCATTTATACGCAGCATATAAACAGTTAATAAATGGTTTATAACACACTAATGTAGTTGCAAGCAATAAGTCCTCCTGTGGACACTGATTGGTGGAGGCTGGTGTATAAACAGATAATGACTGACAATATAGTAAAACACAGTGGTAAAAATATAAAATGTCTCATAGTAGAGGATATAATTAATGACTAATACTGTACGTTAAAATTATCTGTATCTACAACTACATTATAGTATGTTATAAACAATTTATTAAATGTTTGTATACTGCATAAGTGCCATATGGGGACTTATAGTAAAGTGTTGCACTAGGAAACTATAGGACCTGGAAAATCAAGTGTTACCAAAAGAATTAACTGAGAGACTCGACTGTCAGAGAGATAATGTAGACTGAAAGTTAGTGTATGTGAGCGTGCTACCTGTCTCCACTCTGTGTGATGAGTCTCCTGCAGGTCTCCATCTGAACGTCCAGGCCTCTCTTCATCGAGCACATCTCCATGTACTCGTGCAGGTGTCGGTTCATGTCACTCTTTGCTGTGGCCAGTTCCAGCTGCAGTCAGAAAACATGCAGTCAGAAATATTCCAAACGGTAAATCACAATAATCGACTTATAAGAGTTTGTTCACCCCTGTTCTATAAGGTCCTGGCTACAGATACTGTTACAAGGCTTTGCACGGCTCCATAAAACTCTGTGACATCTAATCTCTGGGGATGTTAAGATCTGCAACAGTTTGTTTATTTCTTAATACACACGAGAGAATAGAAAGAAAAACTTGCAATTGAATTAAATGCAACTGAACAAGAGAACAAGGGAAAGAAATGGCTTAAAACACTCATAAAGCATGATTAAAGCATTCGCTAAAGTTACGCGATGTATTATTAAAAGATTAAAACATCAAAAACAAAAAAACTGAATTAATACATCTTGTAAATCATCTCATACAATGTTGCAGGCAGTAGAGTATCGCACAAACCTTATACACATACAAGCATGTCGTAAAAGCGGTTGTACTGTAATCCGAATATACAGTACAAAGGACGTGAGAATAAACCGAGACAATAAACAGAAAGAACAAACTAGCAGGTAACATCAATCAAGCATGTATGAGCACACAATCAATTTGACATAACTGAGAAAAGCACAAAATATTTAATAGTTGTCTGACCTCAATCTGGTCAATTGTCTCCTGGTATTCCTTCTCGCGGGACTTAAACAGACATTCAGTGTCATTAATCACCTTTTCCAGAGTGTCCTCCTGGTAGAGAGAGAGAGAGAAAAGAGAGAGATTTCCAGCAAGTTGTCATTTGTGGTCAGATTAAATTTGGTAGTAAATAATATGTGATAAAGTATAGTAACACGTGGCAGCAAGGAGAACATGTCTTTGTGTGCTAATCATCCAACAGTCAGACACAAGAAACAAATTACACTGCCATTAAAGCACACTGGTGGCTTTCTGCTCCAATTAGCTCCAATTTCACTGACTAATGCAGCTTCTCCCTTTGAAGGGACATCAGACTCTTCAAACATACACACAGCCGGTGAATGAAAACAAATACCTACATGCATTTCTTGGAAACAAACACACTGTACACCAATATGGGCCAGACATCACATCTGTCTGAGTGCGTTTTGTGTACGTGTGTGTGTGTGTGTGTGTGTGGAGTGTTTTTTTGTCCTGAAATGGCCCTGTCCCATCAGAGCAGAGAAGGTAAGGGGAACCGGGCTGTGATAGACGCATCTGAAACAGGCATCCATCACCTGAGAAGGAACTTTATTGACACAAGAAGGCTTCCTCGAAATCTGAACCAGCAATATCAGCACATATGCAGCCGTCTGAAGGATGACAACGGAAAAAAAAAAGCAGAGCCTGAACACAAATTTTACTTTCTCGGGGTCCTTTTCCCAGTGAATTTGTGTGAAAACAGAACTGGCTTATAAGATATTCACGGCATCTGAAGGCCAGGCATTAAATGATTTATATCAGCAATAAAAATAGACATACAAACAAACACGGTTACACTTGGTTTTTTTATGTCTTCAATGAGCCATGTGTCCAAGAAGGTAAAGAAAAATCAAAATTATTAATAAGTCGCTTTGGACAAGAACGTTTGCCGAAATTAATGTTAGTATAAATGTAATGTACACGGTGCAGACGCAATATAATAGCAACTGTAAAATGAAGTCATGTAATCCAATACATCCTCACACATGATCATAAAGTTAAATTAACACCTCTAATGTCAAGATGCGCTGATTCTGCAAGAAATTGAGCATTATAAACTTCACAAAGTTAGTATATGTTAAGAAGCAGTTTTCAACTGCATTACTTTTTCTTTACTGTGTCAATCCCCTGTAGCTACGTATAGATCTAGGTCCAGTCATTAAAATCAGATCACAGAAATCGCAATGAAATTACTCATGTAGCCACAACCTACCTCTCCTGGTGGGTGGGTGGGGTCAGGAGGCAGAGTGCATCCTGGGAAGTCCTCCCAAAGAAGCAGCGTTTCTTCAGTCTCCTCCCAGGCCAGACTGTCGCAGTCATCCTCAAATTCACATTCACGCCTTGGATAAAAACACACAAATGCATGCACACACACATACACACGCACGCACGCACACACACACACAAACACACACACACACACACACACACACACACACACACACACACACAAACAAACACATATATCGAAAAGTAATTAGTGGAAGTGCTGGACTGAAGGACAGCTCTGTTACACTCATCACATTTCAAAGTCAGACCACTCACAGCTGGTTCAGCATCCTCTGCATCTCCTCATTGATCTGATTGGCTGATGAGCCACAGTGCTCCTCGTCTTTGACCACGCCGCCGTCGCTTTCAGAGGTGCTGAGAGGTTCGTCACATTCATTCCCGTTAAATGATAGAGGAGTTTGCTTCCGGCGGGAGTTTAAAGATGATTGGTTGTTAGGAACCTGGAGGGGCACATTCAGGGTTCATCATTATCAATTAAACAAGTCAAACTCTCACAGCAGGTGATTCAATGGACTAAATAAAAACAAATAAAAGAACCAGGGATGAGAACATGAACTGGTCAGTTTTAGTCCTGGTACCTGGTACATCTGGATCACATCTTCACAGTTCCTCTGCTGGGCTACGTCACACAGACGAGCGGTGATATCGATCCTGCGGCAGATGTCCATGTCCACCTTCATGGCTTTCTCCTGGATCTTACTGTCCAGGTCTGACAAGTTCTGCAGAGAGGAAAAATCTACCAGTTATTCTTACAAACGGATTATAACTTATCTATAAAGCATGAGTAAAAGATACACTGACATTATCTACGTGACTGACTCTTTGTGGGCTTAGAGTTTTGTTTGACATGTTATACTCAAACAATGTATTACAACTGTTTCTTTGGAGGAATGTATACCACAATCCATCCACCGGGACAGCCGATTTCTGCTAATAGCTAAACGTATGTATGGCTGGTATATGAGTGCATGGGCTGCTCAGTGCTCACATTGCTCATGAGACCTTTGAAGAGAACCAGCTCTGCCTTCAGCGCCTGAACTCTGAGAGCCAGTTCATCCTGACAGCCTTCACTCTCCTGCAGGTCCTGCAGATATAAAGCAAGCCATAAAGAACACACACGTAGGCACCGAGTGCAAACATGAACACATGCACACACACACTGTGTACAGCTGACAGAGCTCTGTCTTTCCTAGAAATTACAGCTTACATTATGCAGGCGCAGGTCATCAACAAATAAATGCATAATCTCCTCTGGGGAGCTATTGATTTGTCCAATGGCACCATAGTTCTCTCCACTCCCTGTCGACTTCTTCATACGTGCTAAAACACTAGTCAGGCCCTTCTCAGTTCCCAAACTGTGTTTTGCTGCTTCTGAGCTTGTTGATGTGGTGCTACCTGCTAAGTGTGGTCAGGTCAGGTAATGGCACACATATGTTCAAACACAAGTATGTGCACACACTTGTGTGTTTGAACCCACCCACATACACGCACAAAGGAAATCAACCAACCATTGGGTTTCTACAGACACAACTGCAGGGAGCACAATTACGGCAGTAAAATTGATGGCAGGTGACAGGGGCAGATAAAAAATAAAGCTTTCCTCTATTCAATGTTGTCAATATTGTTAAATGAGATGGGTGGTAAGTTGTATAAGAAAAAAAAAAAAACCTATGAGAGAGTGCAACGGTGGAGTTAGGATTCAAAGCTGTGATACATGCTGCACAAAGGAAATGATGAGTACCAGCAAAGGGTGAGAGCTTACTGCTCGGCAGTATGAGACATCTTTCATAAAAAATGATCGAAAATGTATTTAAACAAACTAATCTTTCCTGCCTTTAGCCGTTTCATGAAAACTGTCATCTAAGCTATTAAAGCACTAAGGCCAGGAAGGAACACATTAACAAAGCTTAAGTATCAACCCCTGATTTTGGTTGTTTTAATGACAAACACAAACATAGGCAGGCCTACATAATGTTACCTCTTGTAAGTCTGCAATCTTCTGTTGCAGATCCATCCTCATAGTGTATTCTTCTTCCCATCTAAGAGACGCAGACATGGAGAGGAAGAAGAGAAGAAGTAAACCATCTTTTTCTTAGTCAGAGAACTAACAGGCAGGCAAAAAAAACACAAAGAGCAGCCACACATTACATAAAATACATGAAAGCTTGATAAGTATGTGGCATATGACTGAGTATTTGATCTCTTGTCCACCTGGTTGATTATGATGCATCTTCTGTTCCTGGAAAAGAAAGGCAGCTGCAAAAAGACCCAGGACACAGTTAGAACAAACAGAGAAGTTGATTAAACCCCCAGGCAGATGTTAACCAACTAGTGCATCTGTCCCAAGCAAACCTACTGACAACAAAATGTGACACTGGATCAACTATTCCCTCAAAAGCAGACACAGAGCACAGGGACCGTGCACGCAAGAAGCAGTGTTTGCAAAAGCTCCAACCAGAGTGGCGTCATCGGTGTCATCAGTAACTTTGAACTCAGCCACCATCAAGGAGGAATGGGGTTCACAGGGTTGGCAGTTTGATCCCCAGCTCCTCCTGTCCACATGTGTGAGTGTCCTTGAGCAAGGCACTGAACCTCAAGTTAATCTTGAAGGTGAAGGTTAGACCAGTGCATGGTCACACTGGTGTGAGAGTCTGTGAATTAACACACTGCAGTGTTTTGGATAAAGGCGCTGTCATCAAGTGCTGGTTTTGCATTTCACATGCAAAAAAATAGCAACTGGATTTCAATCTGGCTGAGAAACATTAGATCTGACAAAAAATAATGGGTGAAGTTAAATCATATCAGGTTGCAATTCAGACACAAGCTTCATGAAACTTCAGGCTGTGAATGGGACCAGTAAATAGGAAAAGTATGGGTGAGAGAGTAACTGTGGGTGATCTGCTGATTCACTGATGGATTGCTTGTTTGATGAATTATGTGCCATTATGATACAGCTCAGTTGGCCCATGAATCTTAACTTTAATACACTTAAAAGCCTGAGCGAAGATCCCTGTATGTGAGCTCAGACCCTGTCACTTAACATAACACATGTGCCCTGGGGATATCCACTCACTGCAGAGATTGCAGCCTCTTTTATAAATGCTGTTTGAAATGCAGAATGCTGCGGCACATTGAGACCTTTAGGGAATGCTAAGTCAGAAATAAAACTGAGTCATGAAACAGGCGTTACTGTTGTCATAGAGGATGCTTGTTTGATCAGTAAAGTGGAGAGCGCGCAGAAAGTGCTCCCCCTCTGCAAGCCAAGCCCCCATCCAGCAGTTACAGCTTGCAGTGCATGCTGCATTGCAGATATAGTGTGGAGTGTCGAGAGGGGGGTGCGCAGTGTTAGAGAAGACAGACGGAGAGCACGAGAGAGGGAGAGGAAGAGCTCACTGTGTGGGACTGTGTCGGGTTTACGTGAGAAAAAGGACCTGAGAAAGAGAGTGAGGAGCAGTGACAGTGGGAGGGTAACGCATGAGAAGGGGGAGGGAGAGAAGCTGTCCTTGAATAAAAGACGAAAGGTGGAGTGGTAGATGTCACACTCAACAACAATGTCAGCTTCCCAGACGAGAGATCAGTGAATCGTTCTCTCTACGGTCTCTACACACAGTCTAAATATGTTCTGATGTCACACACTCTTGGGAAGTTAGGTCGTCCCTCTCCCTCATTCACAAAGAGCCCACTATACTGTGGTGACAATCTCCTGTGTGAAGCATGCATGACTGCTCATTTGGACATAATATGAGGGAATTCAGTGTCGGACGCGCTGGGACACAGGGGCCTGCTGTAGTTCATCCAGGACCGAAAATACATAATGCACAACTATTATATATATCCTTCAAATTCGTGATAGAAATCACGAGGAGTGGCCTGTTGTCTCCACGAATTCAAAAGGAAAATCCCCCTAAAAGAGAGTTCACACTGTGCTATTGCAACGATTTTGAACAGTCAGGTCATCGTCCAAACTTACAGACAGCTGCCTCCGTATACATTGGAAGTCAGAGCATGCAGATTTGATCTGGTGCTGCCATCAGGTGACACAATGTTGTAACTAACGACTCGTGATTATTTTCATTATCAGTTATCTGACATTTATTTTCTTAATTAATCGATTGGAGGTTTTTGTCTGTACGATGTTGGAAGCTAGTAAAAAAAAAAATGCCCATCATAATTTCCCGGAGCCCAAGGTGATGTCTTCAAATCACTTGTTTTTGTTTTGTTTTTTCAAATTTTAAAAACATTTGACAAAGAACAACAGCAAAAACGATGTTACATTTCGGAAGCTGGGACCAGTCGGTAATAAAACAATTGTGAGGACTCAGTTTATCATTTCAGCTCCAAATTAGTGCACTTGAAGGAGGGCTTACAGCTGGGAATCACAAATGTCCACATACCCCAGTCAAATCACTGTGAGTGCTGTTCAAGCATCATAGCCTTTCTTTCATTAACCACCATGGGGCTTCATAAGCTATGAAGCGAACATTTTTTGCCACAGACCGATCCTAACACATCCCTACCGAGCTTTGACCTTCATTCTTCTCTATATTTAGCCTGTGACATGTTCGTTTTTCGGGGTGTATTTCTAGCAGCAGCACCTGCCCCTGTGGTCAGACACTAAGTGGATGCACGGTCAGGCTGGAGGCGATTGATGAAGAGGCTTTTTGTGCTGACTCTGTTCCCGTTGGAGACAGCTGGTCTGCAGCTGCTTTACAGCTCTGCTCACTCCTCCAAAGTAGAGCACACAAACAACTAGAGGACAGTCCCATGCTCAATAGGAAGTGTAATAAAAATGTTTTATTCCATTTACCTGCGTTTATACTCGTCTCTCTCCCTCTTCACTTTGGCCAGGACATTATACAGGGCTCTTATCTCAGGGGTGATCGTGTCAATCTGGACCCCAACCCCGTCCGGGTGCACCCATGACACTCCCGGGCTGGTCAGACGCTCCGCACCGGCGCCGAACTTGCGGGTGTGGTTGTAGGACCAGATGGTGCCCGGAAGGAACCGCGGAGGAGGGTTGTTGGAGCTGCCCGGGCCTGCGCTGTTGTTGGGGGCAGTTTTGGAGCCGTAGCCAGGGGAGTCCGCACAGGGGGAGGACTGGCTGACAGTGATGGCGGGGTAACTGGTATTCGTTTGGGTTGAACTGGTGTTTTCAGCGGCTGCAGGTGGGAGCGCCGACGTGAGTGGTGGTGGGAACAGTGTTGTAGGCCTCCTTGCTGAGTTGTTGGTGTTGTGGAAGGGGAGGGAACCGGGCCTGAGCGCTACCGTACCAACAAATCCGGTCTGCACACCTGCTTCCTGGGTAAGCGCCCTGTTCTCACAGCATCCCCCTTGACAGCCCCTGTTGCTATCCAGCGCCTGTTGCAGCTGCTTCTCTAAAATCTTATTTCTGCGCTCTAATTCGTGCACTTTGGCCAAAAAGCATCTGAACCGTAGATTGAGAGTTTTGAGGACGTTGATGTTGGATCCCAAGTCGTTTCGGAGAGCCATGGCTGCGGGGGGATGCGGCACAGCGCGATGCTGATAGTGGCTGCTGTGGTTGTGGTGGAGGTAAGATGAGGTCTGTGAGGGTGCGGTGAAGTCAGGCCCCGGCTGATCAGGCCCCGGGCCAGCCTGCTCGCCCAGCAGAAAAGAAGCCGGGTCCGGTCCACCGAAAACGGCGTCGGGCAGGAGGCCTGAGGGAGAATCCGGGTGTCCGGGCGCTTGGCTCTGCTGTGGATGCTGTTGGAGATGCGCGTTGGCCCCCAACAAAGGATTCATGCTATGGTATGGAAAACTAAAGCGCTGCAGATCTGGCATGAACACAGACGTGAATTTTCTTGCTGCAACAGAATACAATGACTGGATAAATAATAAGCAGCTGCTAACGTACCAGAAAGACGTGCGCGCAAAACGCCAGCAGTCGCCTGGTTATGTAACCGTTTCTAAATAAGACTCTTATCCTTAAAGCCGAGAGGTCTTAACGTCGGCTGAGGGATCAGTGGTCTCTGACGGTCCGCAACAAAACATTCAGCGGCTCCGAATGGGCTGCGGGGAAGGCTGCAAAATGCGGCGACGCGGGGTCTGCGCCTCGGCGAGATGTTCCGCAAAAAACGACCGAAATTAAAGGAAGAATAATAATAATAAAAAAGGGCGCAGAGCGTGAAGGGAATAACAAAGAAATCCAGCGTCACCGCGTCACCGAAGTTCTCGCAACAAGCTGTGACCGCAGGCAGGAGCGAGTGCTGCGGGATTGGAAGAGCACGGCTACCGTAAAGACGCGACTAGAGGAGCGCGGATCCGTTAACCGTTTGCTGTCCGTGGACCACGGCGGTCGGGAGGGACGATTACAAATGTTGTTTACCTTTGTTTGTCACGGGAAATAATTCCGACGTCGAAAGGGGTGCGACAAAACACATTGCCAAATGAAGCTTTGGCAAACTGGTCTGAACCCAGGGCTGGATTATTCATCGGGCACTGCGGGCACCTTCCTTAAGAACCCAGAACCCCTTGGGCCCAGGACGCCCCGCTTTCACTGATGGTGAACCGGTTGATCTCTCCGGCCCATTCATGTCAGCGAGGGTAGACTAAATAACAGAAACACCTCTCTGTATAATTCAGTGCGGTTCAGACTACATCTTCCGACGGTGACCATATCAACACCTCCCCAAAACTGAACAGTGTGGCCTTCGTGAAGGGAAGGGGCTGCCGTATTTGGACGCACGGGGCTGTTGCTCTGGCGTTGGCTTCCCTTCGGTTTCAAGGTTCAGGGTGGGTTTAAACCTGCGTTGTCTGGCTCAGGGTAACACGACGACCTCAGCCCCGTGGCTGGTAAACGCCACGCTGCGGTTTAGTCTGCGCCCCGCGGCGATCACCCAAACCCCCTGTAGCGGTTCACCGTTCCCGTGGTTTGACCCAATACCAGGTTTAACCCACGTGTTTAAAGACAGGAAACGATCGCTTCGTTCATTTTTGGCCAGCACTAGCCCCGGTGCGCTGCATGACGACGAGGTTCAGCTGTGCTCACCTGTGCTCACCTGTGCTCGCGTTGACACTACGAGCGGGTCTCGTTTAGCACGCAGCTGCGTTGCAAACCCCTGCAACCCCTGGACCCGTTGCAGGGGTTTGCATTAAGCCAAGTGACAGAGCAACACACCTCTCGAGGCCCAGAAAGCCCCACTTTCACTGTTCGTCAGCTGGTTTGTAGTGATTACTTCTCCGGCCCATTCATATCAACCTCTTTCAAACAGCCTAAACAAAAAACTGAACATTGTGACCCTCATGAAAATAGGATTTATCGCAGGACTGTTGTATTAGACTGCTTAAGTTTTAATTGGGTGTATCGACACAACTGGCAACTGAGTGCATTTGGCATATTCCTGAAGCACTTTGTGAAATAAAAGTTACCACACAGCAGCTCAGGGCCAGACAGTATTCCCGCGTAGGCATAGTGGGGGGATAATGGGGCCTATTAGCAGGACAATCTGGCCACCAGAACGTAAATCAAGACCACCAATAGCCGTCACAAATGTTATATAAATTACAAGACAAGATGAAAAGAAAGGAAATCGTTTATTAGATGTCATAAATACATTGATTGTGTTGTTGCTCAGAATAATAATATATCTATCAATCTATCTTTCTATCAGACAGTGTGAGTGCTGGATGTGGACCCTCTTAGATCTCTTCCTGTCTTCTGCCATCCACTAACGCTCCAATGTCTCCGTTGCTGTGTGTGTCCAAGGAGGCAAAGTTCAGCGCATCCTGTTCTTCCTCCCCGATTGCTCCCCTGGTTCCTCTGTTTCTTCAGTCTGCTGTTTCTCCTTTCTACAGACGAGGACATGGGGTCACTCTTCTTCCTCCTCCAGCTCTGGCAATAGGAGAGGCCGATGCTCCCTTAAAGAGAAGTGAGGAAAAATAAGCGCGAGAAGACTCAAAACTGGCAAAAACCTAAACTTGTGAAATTTTTTCCCATTAAAGACAAAGAGTCTCAGAAACAGTTGCACTGAGTTTCTAATGGTCCTTACTTTCACATAAACTATTCTTCCTCCCTTGCGCTCGCCTCATCTCTGCTTTCTCTCGACCAAACACCATCACATAGACGTCGTCCCTGAACTCCCTGTTCACGATCTGGTAAATGAAAGGATTGATCATGCAGTGGGACTTGGCAAACATAGCAGGGATCAAAGTGACTACAGGTGGCAGACAGGAGAACAGCTCGGGACTCCTGGTTATTGACTCAGCTTCTTTTTCGTCGGCCACGTGACCCCACTCCTCCTCAGAGTTGTAGTATATTGGTCTATAATATTCTGTGGCTGTCCAGTTGAGCAGTGAGGGAGTGAGGATCTTTGGAGAGTTTGAGGCCATGCCACTTGACTCCTCTACCACACTCTGTAAAGTGACATCTGCCTCTTGGTCATCTCTAGGGATGAGGGCAGAAATCATGGACACAGTGGCGTAGGGCATCCAGGCTAGGAAGAAGGCGGTACACACCACTGCAGCAATCTGGAATAAACATACAGTTTATATTTTTGCCTCAAGATTTGTATCAGGAAATGAGAACATTTTCCTCACTAGGCCCTACCTTTGCTAGTCTCAGGTCTTTGTTGGTGTGATTGACAGAAGAGGATGGTATAGATGCTAAGGTGCGATTTGATCTGTAGACCTGAAAGCAGAAGCATCAGTTAATACTGCTATTTGCAACCACAGTTCTCAACCATTTTACTTTGTTCCTGCAGGGCCAATATATATAACGTCCCACATGCATGTACAGTATTTATTTATAATGAAGCCACTTTGTGTAGAGTTTTTATGTGACTACATTATACCATCTTTCAATCCATGACACAGTGTCGCTTTCAGCCTCTTCACCTCAGTGTCTTTGCACAGCTGATAAACTCATTAGGAGGACAGGCTGAAATGATCTTAAGGTCCCTATTGTTATAATTTAGGTACACATTTATTTAGGAATATGCACCATGTTTCATGGGACCTTTACATGGAATATGACCCATGTAAAGGTCCCATGAAACTATATTACTATTAATTATATGAAAAGGTGGTCTGTCTTGGTTTTTTTTTGGGACTTTATTGGTTGTAGTTAAACCCAGTGGTGCAGGATTACTGAAGATGTGCTGTTTCACTAGAGCCAGCAGTTTTCCAGTAAATTTAAATATCTATTTCACATGACTTTTTAAGACCTGGATCATATCACGCAGTCCAGTGAATAACCTCATATGGTACAAAGGTAGGTGGTAAACTTCCCAAGGTAAAAAAAAAAGTTGGGTCACCAAAAACTGAAAAATCATGAAATTTTTGGAGAAAAATTTCAGGGATCAACTAATGGGTTAACAACCTACAGTTTCCCTGCAGAAATGAAAGCAAATTAAGCCTTGAAAGTTGATGCAAACTGTTCCTAATGGTGTCCCAACTGTCTGTATAAATGCAGTGTTACTGTGTTACTATACCCTCTGATGCATTATTATGACAATACTGTACTTCAGGAAGTAATACTGGATATCAGAATGGTGAGAAAAAAGGCAAGTGACAAGGGAAGACAGACCGGTTGGTCAGGGGTTCATCCTGCAGCAAGATGATGACACAAAACATTAGAGGAACAGAACTAGACGGTGGTTTCCCAATTTTTGAAAACCAGCAAAGTCTCCAGACATAAATCCCATGGAGCTGGTTTGGGATGACCTGGACAAAAGATGAAAACAAAGCAACCTGCAAGAGCAACACATTTGTGGGAACTTCTGCAACAGTGTTGGATTGAACAATATTTGATTTTCACTGTCACTAACATCACAGGTGTGTTTGGCTGCTGAATGAGTCAAAAATTTAGATTCAATTTTGTGAAACAAAAAGATGAATTGATTCCTTCTTTTTAAAATCTTGTCTATTTATTCTATTCTGTAATTTCAGAGTACTTTGAGACATCAAACCATTTAAATTTAAATAACAACGGGATAAACGGGGGTCCTCTAAAACCTTCGACTAGTAATGTGTGTCTAATACATTAAAGAAAGTAACTACAGAACACAGACACAGCTCCTAGATCCTTGTTTTTCGCAAGCAGCAGTTGTGCTCACCGTCAGCAGGATGGCCAAGTATGAAGTGATGATGGTGAGTGTGGGAAATCCAAAGCATAATGTCAGGATGAGGAAGATATAGATTCTGTCATTCAGAGACAACCTCATTCTCCACCTTGAAATAGTGATACAGGCAGACTGGTTATCGCTCACATGTTTGTCTGCAAATGCATGAAGAATACACATCAGGAAACACACAGACAACAAAGATGTCTGCAGAATAATGTGCATGTAAAAACTATAGGGCATCAAGCATCACGGCAAATTAAACCAAAGATTACCAGTTAATGGTGCAGCTGGTCCCATAAGGTTCTGGTCCATAGCTCCCAAAGCCAAAAGCCGGCAGTGAAGCCCAGAATAATGTGTAAACCCAAACCACAGCTATGGACAGAGACACATGGCGCCTCTCGATCCATTGACCTAGAGAAGCGAGAGGCATGCAAGCCAATTAGTGAACTTTTCTTGTGGCTATTCAAGCAGTGTATGCATGTTTGAGCATTAAGTGCAATTAACCTTGAGGGAAGTCTTGGCATTTCACTTTACCATTTTCTTGAAGCAACAGCAGATTTAATTGGCCTTTTAGTGTTGCCTAAGCAAACACTGAAAGACTCTTAAATCAATAATTCTTTAAATCAATACATACTTGTACAAGAAAAGAGGGTCTTCTACAGACTAGAATAAGTATGCAAGTAAGGTTTGTGTAAAAAAGAAGCTCTATAACCTTGGAAGCAAGATATGAAATTAGTTCAGGAAGAGTCAGATGGGTTTAGAGCGCAGTGTGTGTGTGTGTGTGTGTGTGTGTGTGTGTGTGTGTGTGTGTGTGTGTGGATTGTACATTTTACGTCTGTGTTGGAAGAAGATCTCAGACTTGCCGTATCTTAAGCAGCAGATCTTCAGGCAACGGTCCAGAGAGATGAGACAGGTGGTGAGCAGAGAGCCGATGCCAAACACAAAGCCCTGAATGCCGTACCAAAGGCAGCCCGTCTCCCCAAACACCCAGGCATGACACAGGCTGACAGAGGGAGAGAAGGCTTTTAGTCCCCCCGCTTAATGGATCATCACCTTCTGTCCCTGACAAATGGCTGCTGGTCTGCATGTTGTTAATGTTATGTTCACAGTTTCAGCACTCTGACTTTATGTCTCCACTCTGTATAGGTTGAAACTAAAGAATGCCTTACCTGGAAATAATGAAAAATGGTGCACCGAATAGGCTGAAGCCAAAATCGCAGAGAGCGAGGTTAATGGTCAAGAGCTCTGGTGGTCTGAGCTTCTTTTTTTTCCTACAGTAGACTAACAGCACCGCACCATTCCCCAGCACTGACGTGACACCTGGAAAAAGAGGGAAACAGGGAACAGCAACAGACAACAAGAAAATTAAGCATTTCAAGTGACAAAAAAGGAAAACAGGGAATGTGGTAAAAGTGAGGGAGAGAACACGTCACGTTTATTCATCTCACTACAGCAACTTAGGCTTCAGAGTGGAACATCATAGATATCCACCTGTTTTCCTCTACATCACCAATAACGATCCACCTTAACACTTCGTCAACCCAAAGCCCAACATAGACAAATTAAGCTCTGTAGCTTTAGCTTCAGCAGTTTGTTACCTGAACCAAACACAGTGAAGCCAGATTCAGAGGCCTACTTGCTGCGAAGAGTATGTCTCCGTTGTTCAGCTCGTATTCAGAAACCTGCACTGCTCTGCTCTTGATGAGGCAACATCTGGTCTGGTTTTTTTGCGTTGACTACTGCACAAAACTGAAAGCTTTTCAAGAAGAAAATCTTTTGCACTGCCCCACATTTAGATGCATATTTGCACTGGAGAGTATATAAAGTTGTACTGAGCAGTTTGCTATACAATTGTGACATATGCATTTTCCATTTTAATATGCTGGAAAAATAGCACACCCCACCTACATGGGCCACTATACGCTTTAATATTTTAATACTTTAACCACATGAGACCTATTATCCCCCCATTAGAAGCTGTAATTATACAGTTTTTCTGCTCTGTCTGATGGTACAGCATATTTTGATAATTGTTTTTTCGCTCACTTTATTGGAGCAACAGTATTTTACATAAATTCTAATATAAAGACACAAATGTATGATAAGTAATAATAACAAAAAGACTCACTCAAATACAAGACTTACACTTTATATCGATGCTCGTTGACTTGTTGGAATCACATAATATATGGCCTGGCATGGCATATTTGGTATAATTGGAAACTTGGGAACTTAACTAGAATTTAAAATACATTTCAGCGTGTTTGAATGCCGCCTGTCTTCAAAACTCGGGTTTGCAACTATGGATAAGAGTGGGTAACCTCTTCTCACAAAACTGAACCCGACAATGACATAATGACCGAAGTGTCCTCTGAAAGTGTCCTGAACCATGTTTACCTGTGAAGGTAAGGAAAACAGCGACGGCCAGGTCTGCAGAGGGAGACAGCTGGGAGAGGAACGGCGGCTGGATGGACGAGGGGACAAACCAGGAGCCCCTGTGTGAGCCATTCTCTCCCATGGATGTACTATGCTGACCCACAGTAGGACACACGGAGCAGAGGCAGCTGTTGGAGCTTCAAAGGGCTGCTGAAGCCACAAAAACAGAGAAGAGTAAGTCAGTTTTAATTGCTCTTCTGCTCTTAATGGGCACACAAAAAAAACAGAAGGGCAGAAACTCCATTTAAACATCCAGCTTAAGAGGCCTCTCTCTCGCTTTCTGTGGAGTTGCAACATAATTTGCAGCTTTATTGGGAAAACTTGACATTTCTCCAAATATTACATAGCTTTTCATTGATTGTTGATGTTTCGGGGTTGTACTGGAAAAGTGTTGATTGTCACATCATAGTAGAAGTGTGAATCGGAGGGGGTGTCCATATATATATAAACACAACAAATATTTTTAAAGTATCCTTTACCCTTTTACGTACTATGAATAAATGAGTAGAATAAAAAAAAAAAAGCTTGACTGACAAAGGGGTCAACTGGATGATGAACTCAAGGTTAAAAAGGTGAGTGAAAACAGTCAAATCAAGACAACAGAGAGGAAAACAAAACAGAAGTTTCCTGAGTTTATCAAAATTCATTCAAACTGGAACCTGCTCCAAGTAGTAATACTTTTCTACCCTACTCTCTCTCCATCCAAGATATACATATGCAAACACACACCTCCAGTAAAACATGACACTCACACTAAAACATCTGTACTCACCTTCCTTTCTCTGTTGGTCAGCGCCTTTTGATGATCTCTCAGTTTGTCTTTATAGCAAAGATCTTCTCTTATATTTTTATATACTCTTAACCCGAACCCTTCCTCCGTAAATCCATGTGGCATTTCTCCGGAGAGCTGCAGAGAATGTTTGCTGTCAACAATCTGGCTTAGAAATGATCAGCAGGAGGCATGCAAACCGAGGAAATGTGTGTGTGTGTGTGTGTGTGTGTGTGTGTGTGTGTGTGTGTGTGTGTGTGTGTGTATGTTAGAGAGAAAGAGAGAGAGACAGAGAGGGTGGAGGCTAATATATTGGAGGTTCTTTAACCTCTGTCACTCCTTTCATCTCCTACCAAGCTGTCCAATGTCTTTCTTTTTAATCCACTGAATCCATATTATCCCTGAGAATCCACATTTGTCACTGGGGTCCATTTGCTTTCTTTCTCCTATCACGTCCCATTCTCCACCACTTTATCTGTAATACTCACCGAGAACTGCGACCTCAATTTTGATGATTAAAACAAAGGCGGAGGTGTCGGAAAACACTGAGATTTGAAAATATGCATACTTCAAAGTGAACTGTGGTATCTGATCTTCAATTTGATACTAATTGAATAAATGACCGGATATTTTAATCAACTGACACACACAAGAGTATATCAATTAATATTCCAGATTCATGTTGATTCTGAGCTCTGAAAACATCATCCAATAATTGTATGACTGGTGTCACTGTAAAGGCTCTTGTCTCATATTTATACTAAGAGCATCTCAGAGGTTTTTTTTTTTTTTGGGAAATAATCATTTTTTTGTCTTGCTGAAGACGCATCAATATCCCAACCCTTAGGAACCGTATCAAACCATTTTTGAAACCATTAAGCTTTGTGGGCTGTTGCTATGATTGTGCCTACTCCCATATGTATCTGTGTGGTGTAACCCAGTAAAGCCCCCCCCCCTTCTTCAATACAGATGAATCCCTGAACAAAAACCGCAAGAATAACTCGCTAAATTAATTATTTCACACTCTTATCTTGTGAAAGGAAATCACTTGCAGGCATAATTTGTGAAATCCTCATCCTGAACTGTGATAGTAGGTTGTCAAGTTGTGTTAAGCATGCTGCACTACTACCCAGATGGTCTAGATGTTGAATGAGCAATGAGAGCTCACCCCCCCCCCAAAAAGAATCTTGTGACTGTTTTATAATAGCAACATGGCGATGAGAGAAAGGATATTATCCTCAACATTCGCATTTAATCAAGACTCCAGCCAGTTAAGAGTTAACAATCTATTCCCACGGGGGGGGGGGGAAATCGACGTATGGACAGAGACTTCTTGTAAGTGTTTGCCAAAAATCACTGACCCATATAAGAATCCATCTACTGATATCGGTATTAATCCAACTTGAGATGCTTTAACATTTGTTGTGTGCAGTGACAACAGAGAAAAGGCGGGCATGTGAATCTCACAAACAGAGGACTTTATTCCACCACTGACTGCAGCACCTAGGTACTACAGACAGACAAAGACTCTCACACCTTCACTCCAGCTCACACAAGAACAGAACAGGGAATTTAACAAATAAAAAAGTAATTGGTCACCAATTTAAATCTTTTCATTTGCTTTCTGTAGGGACCTTTCCTCAGACGTACAATGGGGGGGTCGACTATCAGATGGCACCAGTTAGAGTTATACATAATACAATGTCTCATTGCAAAGTTATAACACTGGATTCAAGACAATGCGGGTGATGTAGCATAGTGCAGTGACGGTCGATGGGCTGGTTGGTTTACTCCTTGCTGGCCATGTGGGCCATCAGGTCGCAGACACGGTTGCTGTAGCCAAACTCGTTGTCGTACCTGGTGAAGGAGCAAGACAAAAAGGAGTCAATATGTATCACTGGAAAAAAAAAAAAAAAAAAAAGGAGGATATGAAAGTAATCCATGCTGAAGGCATACCATGTGACCAGCTTGACAAAGTGTTCGTTGAGGGCGATGCCTGCGCCAGCATCAAAGATGGAGGAGTGCTTGTCGCCATTGAAGTCTGTGGAGACGACCTGCAGGAGATCGAGGCGAGAGCACCACATTAACAAGAAAACTGATCGACAAATCACTTTGAAAAGATAAATGAGATAATCAAGCACATACCTGGTGCTCTGTGTATCCCAGAATGCCCTTCATGGGTCCCTCAGCTGCAGCCTTCACAACCTTCTTGATATCGTCATATTTGGCCTGTGGGGAAGAAAAGAGGTTTTGTTTGTATTCTAACACAAACAGAAAACACAGGAGAAATAAAACATTGAAATTTTAACTTATAGCATAAATTCAAAATAATTTTATTTAAAAAAAAGGACAAATCTGTCATTATTTCACTTTTTTCTTAGTGTCTACAAATCCAAATTCACTGGTTCCTACTGAAATTGTAAATTTAAAAAAAAAAAAAAAACACCAGGTCACAAATATGTAATTTTTTTAGTTTTTCTTAAACTGGTGAAGCAACAAAAAACATAGGTGATTTGACATTGACAGAAATAACAAACTGTACATACAGTGAGACAAGCATTTAAATAAAATTATATTTTAAATCAATTAAAAGAAGCAGTCAGATGTTAGGCTGAGGTGTGTTTGAAGGGGCCAAGGTGGACAGGAGTATAATTTCATTTTTAAAGAAGGAAGAGGGCATTTGTTGGGGACTATCTTCATCAGTGGATTAATTACACATTTGGTGCACTGGCTAGCACTTATGACAGAAGGATGTATGCATGTGGCATTGACCCAAAATAAACTGAAGTGTCTCATCACCATGAGCATGAGAACTGTAGTTCACATGGGCAATACTTGGTAGTTGGACAGATTTGTTGCTGGTTTTGGTCTTTTCGTGGGATTTGTTGAAAAGAAAAATACAGAACACCACCGGACTTGAGCATGTTATGAAGGCCTCTATCGCATTGTGACTCACGGGTTTCTCCAGACGGACTGTCAGGTCAACCACTGACACGTTGGGGGTGGGGACACGGAAGGCCATGCCAGTCAGCTTGCTGTAAAATATGGACACAGCTGGTAAGATCAAAAACCTAAGTCACCGGATTTACTGCTAGCCCTGATCAAAGATAAAGCATATAACTGCAGGACAGTCGTGTGTTTTGGCACGGACCCGTTGAGCTCGGGGATGACCTTGCCGACAGCCTTGGCAGCACCGGTTGAAGCGGGGATGATGTTCTGGCTGGCGCCACGGCCGTCCCTCCACAGCTTGCCGGAGGGGCCGTCCACAGTCTTCTGGGTGGCGGTGATGGCATGAACTGTGCTCTGATGGACAAGAGGGGAAGAGAGAGGAGGAGGATTAAATAAAGCTTAACCCCCCCCAAAATCATGCTGGTGTTTTGGGCTGTTTGTGAATCCGGTTTTAGGGGCTGCTTAGTGTTTCGCTGCCAGATTGTTCTCAGGCAGAGTGTTTTAATCCTCACCATCAGACCCTCAATGATGCCGAAGTGGTCATTGATGACCTTGGCCAGGGGGGCCAGGCAGTTGGTTGTGCAGGAAGCATTGCTATGGACAAATTAAGGAACAGCATCAGTAAGAGGAGGATTTTTATAGAATAAAAGGCAATGTCTCAAAATGTTTTTGTATAAATGAATGTAAGTTCAACTTAATTTTTTGCTTAAAAGGCAGATGTACAAGAGGAGTGAAATACCTAATAACGCAACAGGTTCAAACTACAGTCTAGAAATGTAATTTTGGTATCAAATTTAAAAACTGAATATCAACCCATTTAAAAATGTACAAAAACCAAATGACCAAACAAACAGACAGTCTGAGATACTTTCTGATTCTTACCTGACAACATGGAGGGACTTGTCGTACTTCTCATGGTTGACACCCATGACAAACATGGGAGCATCAGCGCTGGGTGCAGAGATGATGACTCTCTTGGCACCACCCTTCAAGTGAGCCTGAAAGGTTGCGTTGAAATCCAATTAAATCTGTGTCCTTTCGTTGCCAATTGCAGGTCACATATCACAGGTCGTAAAGTAATAAGACAATGTTATATGTTGAAAAATACGTACAGAGGCCTTCTCAATGGTGGTGAATACACCAGTGGACTCAACCACATACTGGGCACCAGCATCACCCCATTTGATGTGGGAGGGGTCCCTCCTGCAAAAAGAGGCAGAGAAGAGGGATTAGAGTCACAATGAATGCCTACTCAGTTCTTCCTTTGTGTATGCTTGTGAGATTGTATTGAAATTGGCAGGCCTCGCTGCATTAAAAGTCTGGATAGTTTAATACAAAAGACGCCAATTGAGCTCACTCGTGGAAAACTGTGATTTTGTGTCCGTCAATGACCAGCTTGTCGCCCTCAGCCTTGACCTCACCGTGGAAGCGACCGTGGGTAGAGTCATACTTGAACATGTAGACCTAAGGAAGAGATGAGAGGACGAGATGAGGATGGGAATTCCTGAGACAGCCGTCACCAAACTATGGCAGCTGACAAGAGTGTGCATCGTAGACGCAAGATAAAACTTGCCAAATTAATGCATTAATTTCTCATCTGGTTGGAAATCACACTAACAAATAATTTACACAGCATTTTAAATTCATCATATTCCTGAGTGATTCTCATCTACCACAGATTTGCCAAACCCCCTAAAAGAACTGAAAAGGCTACCGAAGATCACCCAACACCAGCATGTTGCTTATGGCTGGTATTGATTTCAAACCCTAAAGCCTTGTACTTCACACAGTCTTCTTGACTCACCATGTATTCCAGATCAATGAAAGGGTCATTGATGGCCACGATCTCAACCTTCTTGGAGAGGACAGCAGCACGGGTCACCAGACGACCAATGCGGCCAAATCTGAAAAGTGAATAGTGTTGTTTCTTAGTCTGGCCTCTAGATGGTGGTATGACACCAGGTAACTCTGACAAAAGTCATTGACTGATGTGATCTCTGAGTTACTGTGAAATGGAGCTGCAGGTGCTTATTAAGTGGATATTAATCAGTCTGAAAAATCAGTCCTTATTTTGTGAAATTGGATTTTTGACATTCACTTCAGCTTCAGCAAGGCCTACTTCACATCAGGGTTCTAGCTTTTTCCCTTGTGTGGGATACATAGCCCCCATGCAGGAGACCTGAAACCACAGCCCAAGAAAGGGCAGGGTTCAGGAGGAGGGGCCGAGGGCGGTTTGTGTTGCAGAGTTTATGGCTGCACAGCTCTCACGCTCTCCTCGCTGAAGTTCGAAATGAACCTCTAATGGGGTAATCCTGGTGACGGCAGCGCACTGTTTGATCAGCGGCTGAGTTACTTTTTAACTACAGGTCCAAAATCCTGGCACAGATACACTCTGTCCTCAGACACTGGGGGGCCGGGCGGAGAGACAAAGAACAGATCCGTGGGACAGATAGGTAGACTTTAACGTCAGATTGTGTGTGTTCCGTGACATTTAGGTTACACAGGTCCCCTGCCACTTGCTTCACACTGCACAAAAACAGTCCCCTGTTGAAGCCAATGCCCACAACGTTATCTGCTGAGGGCCAAAGTTCAAAGATCAAGAGACACATGAGAACAGCCAGGTGACTGTCCACAGGCTGGTGTATGTGTCTCTGTATTACAAAACATTTTTCCTTCTCCAGCAGCCATACGGTGTCACTATTACTTTATCAAAAAGGGTGCGGTTTGTCCTGCTATTCAGGTCGAGAAAGTCAAAGCTGAAGACTCATCTAATTATTATAGGAATGAGCTATATAAGAGACCAGCCTGAACCAGTTTCTTTATAGTGTTAGTCCCCCATACTGAGGACTATAAATGCTGTGGATTCTTTGGAAGGGTCTTATAGCTTCAAGACTCTCAACCGAAAATATTGGTAGTTTAATCTTTTAACTGTCTTCAGTATCCATGAACTATCACTGGTACCAAATCAAATCATTTCATATCCTACTGCATTGTCTGAACGTCTTCGTCGTCCTTTATATTTCAGTAATGTGGTTAAATTCTCCTTTGGATACAGAGGTGCTGTTTTTTGGAAGTCGAACCCACATATTGTCTGTCATTCATCATTTGTGTGTATTTTTTAAAAACATCTTAGAGAAAAACAATTACAGTGAGAAATAGCTTGCGTGATGATTTTTTTTTTTTTTTTTAAACGTGCAAGCAAACATTTATATAAGCGTTAAGAAGAACGGGCAGTGCATTCTGAAAATTGAACCAAGGCAGCTATTATAATAAATCATGGTTAAATGCTGTGGTGTGACATTGTGAGTTGGGGGTGCAAAAGAATGAGTGTTGAAGTTAAGTGTGTGTTGCTTATTTAGTTAGTTTAACTCAGGAATTTTTTTAAGTGAAGGGATAAAAAAAAAGTTCTCTTACCCATTGATACCGACTTTCACCATTTTGCCTGGGTTGGTCTAGTCCTCTGGAGGCAGACAGAGGAGAAAGTAAGAAAAGAAGAGTAATGGCTCCTGTTAAATACTGATAAACCAACATTTATGATGACATATATTAGCATTCACTTGACGAGAGGCAATTGCTTAGACTGTGTGTTTAGATAAGCACAGACTTAAAATGAACATGCAAAAGTATTCCTCTGATAAGCTGCCTGTGAACACAGTTCAAGAAAAGGAGCTGCAGCCTGCAGTTGTTGGTCCAAGTTACAAGACAAGAACTTTCCCTGAAAGCGTAGAAATGACTCTAAATCTAAACAAAACTACAATTTCACATCTTCAAAAGTAAACTCACATATAGCAAAACAATTTTTTTGCGCCTCATTTTAAAGAAAATGAGATCATAAAGTTCAGTCAAGCCCATGCAGATTTTCCCCAGGTGATCTAAATCTAGTTGTTCAGTCCTGCAGCCTGTTGCTGGGGCCCTGCAGCTTCCAGACCCTCTCGGGCTCAAATCATTTCCTCATTGAAGGTATTTACCGTTTGTGAGATGCCTCAATCTGTCTTGCGACTCCGGGTGTGAGTGAGGAAGAGCAAAGTTAAGCTGTGTGCTTTTATGATTAACCAGAGTTTAAAGCCACACCCCCCCCCAATGGTCACTGCTCCTTGCCCCGCCCCCTCTGAATGTCAAGGTCGTCAGCTTGCAGAGAGGCATGCAAACTGGCCTCTGCAACCGCACTTCATTTTATTTAAACAGCCTTAGCGCTTCTCTCTTGTCATCCCATCTCTGCTGCTAATTATAGGCCTCAAGCTTGGGAGTATTTTGTATAATTTACATTATTTCAGGCACAGCTCCAGTGTCATCAAGCCTGCCTTGTGTTGCCACCTTAAAGAGGCCCAGGTACACATTCTCAGATATTAAGGTCCTCATATAGGGGACTGAAAAAAAAAGAGGGGTCCCTCAGTGACCTTCTCAGTAAACACAGACACTCACAGACACAGAGGGAGCAAACGAGGGATCAAATCTCTGTCTTCTGACTCTGACATTTAATGTGCAAAGACCATGACCCTTCACTTTCAGCCGCTCACCCCTCTTTCTCTGCCTCTTCCATCCCTAAGCAGAAGTCAAAAGTTGAGTCTTGGTTAACTCAACTCATCTGATCATTACGCATGTGCAGAGGAGGCGTCGTCAGTCTATTTTCTCAGTCAAATTGTTGCCTTTTTCAGGTTATTAAATGACTGAACAGAACAGAATCCGGAGGCTAAAAAACATAGAAAGACACATTCATAGAAAGACAGGTTCCTTTGTCTGAACAGAAGCCCTGCACTCAAGGTCCTGGCAATGTGTTACGCTGCTGCAAAATGACTGTCTTCACTTTTATTCATTGCACACAAAATATGACAAAACATGCCTTGTCAGTCTCTTTTTTTTCTTTCTTTCTTTCTTTTTTTTTTCCCGGAGTTTTGACTCATTTGTCTGGCAACAGCACTTCTTTGAAAAGAAAGCACTCCTGGCGGTATCTGAATAATGAGGATGTCAGTTTAAACCAGAGGGTCATTCAAATTGATTCCTGTTGGAATTGTCTCTCTGGCTGCATACTGGGGCTCACCACTGGGTAGTTCTGACAGTGAACCAAAACCTTACCTGTGGCATGGCATCCTGTCACCATGAATGTGCACATTCAGTAACATGTCACTATGCACCAAAACTGGACAGTGCGGGCGAGTTTTATGGCTGGGGTCCAATGGTCCAGGCATAGCTGAACTACCAAAACCCCGAGTGCATGCATGCCGGTCTTGGCCTCTGCTTTGCAGCTTAAGGTCAAAGAGGGGAACTAAAGGTCAGGCTAAGATTAGATGCTGGCTGGCTAGTCAACACTTTGGCCATGATATACTCTCAGTACTGTAAATGCTGCATAATACAGATCACATGTTCTGCATATGTATCACAACAGCCGAACTCTGCTGATTGTAGAGAGGAAATTGGTGGAATAAATAAACCATGGAATAAAATATCTGGGAACATTTTTATTTTAGTTCAGTGGAAAGATCACTGTAAAATGAATGAAATGTATTTGATACAGCAACAATCACAGCAACATTCATTTAACTTAGTATTATTTATTTACTGTACATAGAAATATATATGAATTTTGTAATAATTTACTTTGACAGAAAGTACAGTAACAATAAAATGTCAGTTTAGTGATCTGTGCAAAGTCATGTGTGCATGTAAAAAAGGCCTTCAGCTACATTTATACAATTTGTATCCTGTATTAAAGTTCAGTACAAAGTCTAGAGGGCAGCTCAATGTGGTAACAGATAAACAACCCTAGACTCAGACTACCATCTAGTGTTGTGCTAGAAAACTGCACCTAAATACTTATTTACATCAGTCTCCGAAATTCAACCCAACTACCAGAATTGATATAAAGTAATACATGGACAACACATTTTACAAAATAGCTTTCATTACCTTATTATGTGTAAGGCTGCAACTAACTATTGTTATAGTTATATATATTATTTTAATCATTCATTGTAATCTGTCGATTATTTTTAGTGTATAAAAATGTCAGACAATAATGAAAAATTCCCATCATAGTCCAAGGCGACATCTTCAGATTGTTTGTTTTGTCTGAGCCATAATCTAAAACTGAAAGATATTCAAGTTTCGCTGATTTAAAACACAAAGAAAAGCAGGAAGCCTTTCAATTTGAGTGTCAAACCAGTGAATGTCTGACTTTTTTGTTTGATAAAATGACTTAAACGGTAAATCAGTTACCAGAATTGTTGACTATTAATTTCCATTTAAAAACTTCCTCCAATTTGGTTACTTAATAACTACCAGTGTTGAACAGATGTTCTGAATATGTTCCTACATTTACTAGTCAGTGGACCAGTTACAGTCTCACACTGAGTGAGTGTGTGTTCACTCAGAGTGAAAGCAACACACTACCGTGTCATTGTTGGTCTCACACTGTATATCAAGGTTTTTGCAACAGCAGTGTAACTTCTTTCTGAAATGTTTCCAAGTTTGTTTTTAAAAACTGTACAGCCGTTAACAGATTCACCCAATAAAACACCTATAATTAACCTCCTTTTTTGCCCACATGAACCTTTGAGCATGGCCTTTGAGTCTGAAAAAAGCTGTTCATGTAATGTTCTCAAACTGGGCACAATAGTGGTACAAGAACTGTCAGTACGATCATTAAATATAGAATTGCATCATATTTACATGTACATATTCTGTAAATATAATATGAGATTACCTGACAAAGATGTCAGAATATTGACTCCCATTTCCCTGTGTAATGCTTCAAGATTTTCAGCCATGGGATCTTGAGATATCTGTAATTCCAGAATAAAATCAGCAGCACAGGGGCCTCATACATAAAGCAGTCATTAGAATTGGCCACCTATACTCCAGAATGACTGCGGAAGAAATGTAACTTCCTTATACAGCCACCAGAGGATTTATTAAGCACCAAGAGGTTAAAAATAAAAATCTGTCAGGAGAATTTGAAGCTCTACTTTGACGGACAAATAGAGATGACGCCTGTCAACAGAGAGTGAACAAACTGGGATGCAGGTGTGGGACGGACGTGAATGATGAATCTCACAATTATTCGAATTTCTGCGAGAAAAAACAGAGAACACAGCAAATGTCAAAGCGTTTTATTCGTGCAAATCATAAGGAAACATAAAACAAACAATCAGCAGGAATTACAGGTGCCATAACTTCTGGATCTCCATGTCCATTAAACCTGGTTTTAAACACCATCCCCTGGCCACAAAATGTCTAAACATCTTTACTTTTACCGTACGCAGACAAAGCTAGAAATACATAAAGTTCCGATTCACTTAAAAAACAAGCCCAACAATCAAAGATGTTCATTTGATGTAAACATTGCTCACATGTTCTAATATTCAGTTTAACACTTAAACATGGAATTAACTACAGTTGCACTGTTAAACAGCCACGATAGTGTGAAGCATCTGATCTACGCTGGACATTAGCAACACTGCAAGTTTACACCATACTACATGTAAACATCCTTCACTGCAGGTGAACGCCTTTGCATGTGTGTTTTTCCTTATTATAATCTAAGAAGGATGTCAGTAGTCTCTATTTCTCTCCTCTCTCCACTAACAGCCCAGTCCGCTCATGGAGCCGATGCGATCCAGTTTCAGCCCAAAGCATCCCCGGTTCCATCCCCTCCGTGACCTGTCCGGCTCTGCGCGCTTCTGATTGGCCAGGGCACCCTTCAGCAGGCGCAGCCAGGGGGTCTCGGGCTGTGTTTGTACGTCAGCCCACTTGGGGTACTCGGCCGCTTTGACCCCGGAGGAGAAGGTGGACTGCTCCTCCGGTTGGCTGTTCAACAGGTTCTCCAGGTCGTCCAGGGTCAAAAGGTCATTATAGCGTTCCAGAAACTGCTCCATAAACTGCAGAGTGGAAAAAAAAAAGAATAAATTGAATTATCAGGGAGTGTACGGGGGAGAATAATTCAATAAGTGATACATTTCATTACTCTCCCCTCCTTCTGGACTATTCTCTTGTATTTGCCATTCATCCACTCTGAATTCTCCTCAGTCCACTCTTTTTCTTCCTTTTCTATCTTTCCCCCTCCCCTCCCCCTGCACCTGCACAGCATCAGGAGAAGGATGCAGAGCGCGAGCCTCTGTGATCTCCAGGGGTTTCAGGAGGAGAAGAGTGGCACAAAGCAGCACAGGACACAGCATGGCAGCAGATATGAGGAGCAGGAATGACTGGTGCAGGAAAACTGGAAACACACCGGCTGCAAACACCCAAATACACATGAAATTATATGGAGAAATGTAAATTACTCATACAAAAAAAAATAAAAAAAATCTATATACACACACACACACACACACACACACACACACACACACACACACACACACACACACACACACACACACACACACACACACACACACACACACACACACACACACACACACACACACACACACACACACACAAAACAATAGTTGTGAAAAACATTTAATAGAAAATGACGAGAATGGTGTGGACATAAATTAGTACTGTTCAGACACTGTTTAACCAACCCTCAATCGGTATTTTCAGGATTTTAAATTAATTATTCATTTCTTGATTTGTTTATTTAACAAGAGGACAGATGTGATGTATATAGGGCATCTAGCTGAAAATAATTTGCAGCCCCCGTCCCTGGTTAGGCTTTTAAATCTAGGTTAAAAACAGCTAAACAAATGAGTACGTGAAACAGAAGGGGCATAAATTTATATTGTTTCAAGAGGGAAACTTTACGCTGTATTACAGAATTCTCAATTTAGTTAGTGTTTGAAAAAGTACTAAATAGGTGGTATTTCTTGTAAAATTGAGAGGATATAATCATTTTTCATGGTAAAAATAATGATTTTAAAAAGCTATTGAGACTTTAATACTAAATTTAGATTTTTGTAATTACATGCAAGGTTGTTTTCCATTTTTAATTCAGTATGAACTGTGGAAATGAAATATTTGGTTATAAAAACTGCGGACTATGCAGCTCCATTTGTAGCTATAACCAATGGTATTTTAACATGATTTATTGTAATTTTCTTTGTGAAATTATAATGTGCAAAAACTATGGAATAAAGGAATATAAATTGGTTTTAAGAAGAATATCTAAAAGGAAATTTGAGTACTTACCTGTTGTTTTCTCTCAAAGGAAGCTCTGGCTGTCGTCTTCTCTCACAGATTCTTCTCCATCTCCCTCGTTCTTAGTCTCTCGGCTACCTCTCATTTGTTGGCACCTGCCTGGAGCATCACTATCTCACTCGCCTGACTCCTCCTACCGCTCGCTCTGTGATGGAACTGAAAGGATGGTTTTCTTCCTCCTGCGACTGTCCTCTTGGCAGAAGCCGAATCTTGGGGCATCAGCTAAGATGCTGCAGGGGTTTTGTAGTGCCAGAGATGACCCCTCCCCACCCTCTCTTCCTCCTTCTCCTCCTCATCTCCCTTTCTTTGGAGTGATGTCATAGCCTTGGAGGGCGATTGTCATTGCCAAGGTGACTGTGTGCACTGTTCACCATACTGATGTCACTGTACTGCACAAATCAAGGTCAGAGGGCAGTAGTCAGCCAATGCTTTGCCAACAAGACCAGTGAGTTATGAAGTTACCTGGTTGGAAAGATTCACGCGTTATATGTCACGACTTAATCTGAATTATACATTTCCCATGTGGCAACAATGTTCCTCGTGCGTGTTAGCCTCCTTCTCTCCCCTTTGTCTCCACGGTCTTTCCCAGCATGCACTGACCTCCCCTCTCTGTTAGGTAAGTTACAGTCTGTCAGCGCCATCTGTTCCCTGTACCCCCTGCCACCAAATTACAACACTTGCAGGAGCTGTGCGATCCAACACACAGACCTCAAAGTTCAGCAGCCTCTAATTATTTCAAGTAAATAAACCCCTGCTATTACGAATGCGCATCAGTTACCGGGCAGGGATTCATGTCCACCTCTATGAATTACATCAATGTATATTTTCTCTTAAAGCATCTGCAGAGAGCAAAATGTGTGTATTCAATGTTTTCATACCAAGCCAGCAAAATTCATCTTTGTACAGCACTAAATAAAGTTATAAAGAGGGCAAATTTACTCATGTTTGTGCACTCAGCACCCACTGAATACATTTAAACTCAGATAAAACCTAACTGCTGGTGCAATCATATTGTTAGCCTGTTGTTGGCAAAGTGTCTTTACATAACATATCAATCACACATACAGAAATGCACCCCTCTCATCTTTTTGGAGAGGACAATGTGTGGGAGAGGGAGTAGGCGAGGAGGAGAGAGATTAGCGATGAGGGGAGTGGAGGGAGGGGAGGGGGGTTAAACTACCGTGAATGTGATGCTAGTGAAGAGAGGAGCGCTGTAGGAGGAAGAGTAGGAGAAGGCGGAGGATGGGAGGGAGAAAATCACCAGGCAGAAAGTGGAGGGAGACTTACAAAAAGAGATTGATTACAGTCGAATAGAGGCGGCCAACTGGGCAACGGTAAATGTGTCAGACAGAACAAGATTTTTTTTTGGGGGGGGGGGGCGACACCCTGATTGTTAATAAACATGCAGCCTCAGGGAAGCTTTTTTCTTGTCTGATTAAAATCTGATATGACGGAGCATGCTGTAAGAAAGAAAAAATGAAAATTGAGGAAAATGAAGTGGAGAAACATGTGGGGTAGTAATACTGTCTGGGCAAGCTGTGACAACCCATTAAACACTGCTGTTCAAACACTTAATACAAGCAACCATTCAAAGCTGCTCTTAATGATCGCATAAATTTACTTGACATAACCCAGGACACACACCCAACCCTTCACACATTTGTTGGTGTCAGCCTCTGAGTTTTCTTCAGTGTGCAGAGGCCGGTGAGTGACAGCTCAAACTGAGACAGACAGCCATAGAGTTCTATTCAAAACCAGAAACAGGTTTATTAAAGACGTCTGGATTCTGTCATTACATACGTCATCAGACTACTGTAGTATTGTGATATGTGCCAGTATTGTTAAAAATATACAACAAGATTAAAAAGTAAAAATATGTAAAAATGCAATGCTTCATATCAGATAAAAAGATTAAAAAAAAGACACAGAAATAAGACAAAAACAAGGAAAGAGAGCATCAGTTTCTAAGGCGAGTTCGTCTGGATGTGCGGGCGATGGGTGTCGTCACTTTAGGGGTCTCACTGTCTGCCATTACAGCATCTGATTTAAAAAAAGAAAAAGAAAAACAAATAGATTAAAGATTACAGTGAATTATAGTCTAATCAAGAGGATAGTCAAAGAAAAGTTACATCTATATGGAAGTGTATATACACACTGATCACTAATCAAAAGCCAGTTAATCACCAGAAAGACATTATCTTGATTTTTTTTTTTTTTTTTAAATAATTCTATATATAATACCAACAACTAAAGTATAATAAATGTAGAGCTGAAACACTTGATTAATTGACTGACAGAAATATTATCTGCAAGTATTTTGATAATCAATTTATTTATTTTGTCATTTTCAAGCAAGCAACCAAGCTATTTGAAGACATCACTTTGGGCTTTAGGAAACTGATGGGCATTTCTCACTATTGTGTGACATTTTATACACCAAACAATTAAATCGAGAAAATTGTCAGATCAATCAATGATGAAAATATTTGCTGTTTTCATTTTTGTATTACATACAAAATATGTGGCTAAAAAGACAGATAAAAGAAAATCATGTTAAATTCCAAGTGTAATAGTGCACAAATACAGTTGCTGCACTTACCCTCCTCATCCTCCTCTTCATCACTACTGAAGGTGATCACAGGTTTCTTGGACTTACGAGATTTCTGAGGGGTCACAAAACTGTGATCACCCTGGCTGGAAACTGAAGGCTTTGTTTGACCTGTGTCAGAGAGAGAAATATTTATCTCGTTAAGATCAAAGTCAACAAATTTTCCTGAATGCACACTTGCAGCCAACATGTTCTTTGAAAGTCAAAGCCCGTGAGTACTGACCTCTCTTGGTCCTCTGACGGCCTCTGGTGGGCAAAGGTGTATGCATGACTGTCTTCTCAGTGGATCCTTCTTTTTGGTTCTCCTCTTCCATCTCAGGGCTTTCTACATTCTCCAGCCCCCGTGTGTGAACCGCAGTCAGCCTCTTTTCAAACTCATCTACCTGGGCCTGGTATACACATTTATCATCAGTAAATACAGACAAAGATAACAACAAAATAATTTTTTTTTTAAAAAAATCTTCAAATGGGAGTATATCAACCTTAAACTGGGGTTTGGCCCCTCGACGGAGCTTGGCGGTGATGGAGAGCAGAGGCTGGTAGACTCCAGGTTCAGTCAATTTGTCACTGTAACACTCCCAGCACTCCTGCAGCCTCTTAAAACCACGCTCACACATAGACAGCAACGACAGAGACATGGCCAAGTCACACCACTGACGCTCCGTCCTGAGGAGACAAGTAGAATGACAGTCAAAGGGACTGGGGACTAAACTGGATTAGAAACTATGAAATGCCTAGAAATTCAAGATCCCTGAGAGAGAAAAAAACTCATTAGCTCATTACTCATGAATATGGCTTTGCTCTGGCATTTGGACCAAATCTCATTTTCCAGGAACCTCATATCTAAATTCACTTTGCCATTGTGTAATATAAAATGCCCTTCCTTTGAGCTCTGAGTATGGATGCAGTATAATTCAGAGGCAGACCAACCCAACCAGGCCAACTGCATGTCTACATTCCTGCTATATGGGAAGACAGTTTCCATGACAAAATTAGTGAATAGGAAGATGTCAGAGTAAATGATAGGTGAACTGAACTATGAACTCGCTGTAATTGTCTCTCTTCACACACTGAAAACACCCACTAATTACCCACACGTCCACCCATGCTTCTGGCACAAATGAAATACTGCTGGACAGACTTCAGAAATGTGCTGGAAAACAGTGAAAGGGGAGATGTACTCACTTGGCAGTCCTAAAGCGCTGACACAGTTTCTCTACCAGAGACTCAGTCTGCCTTTCTTTGGTGATGTAGGAGAACAACTGTCTGAAAACACAAACGCAAACAATACAGCATCTAAACAAGGCTCTCAAAATAGCAAAGATGTCAACTTTCCCCTCGAAAGCTTCTTAAACAAGTCACAATTTTTCTGGAGCCTGCAGAGTCCTGCATGGACATATTCTCTGTGGACAAAGGCAGGAAATTGGAGAGGACACATACTGTGAAGCCGCATAACTCACTTCATAATGGTGTTGAAGTCTTCTGAGCTCATGCCTCTCTCTGGGTCGGACAGGCGACTGATGATGTCTGGGAGTAGGTTGTAGATCGCATTGTCCTGATGGGTAACACCAACGCCGGGTTTAAAATCTTCCCAATTACTCTGGTTCCAGTAAGGATTCTGGATGTGTGTTAGTGTGTGTGTGTGTGTGTGTACACACCTTGGTGGACAACTCGTTGAAGAAGTTTAGGGCGAGGCTGGTAATGTGCGGCTCAGGGTCAATTAGCAGCACAGCCACCTCGCTCACTTGACCTTTGACCTTGAGCACATCCTTAAGTACCAACTGAGTAAGAACTGTCACAGCTGTCTGCCTCACTGAAGGAACCTCATCACTGAGCCTGGAAGGGAAGGGGATGTTAAATTACTGGCTAGTTCATTGCCTACCTCTTTGGTACCAAGACTAAGACACTTCAGCCATCTTAGCGTGTTAGCATGCTAAAATTTGCTAATAAACCTTAAACACAGTGCAGCTGAACCTGATAGTAATATCATTCATTTGGCAGGTTTTTGATCATAAATCAAAATTTTACAGAAGTTAAAATGTGACTTGATGAGGACTCAAAATGAAAACCTATTTTAACAAACAGCTTCTTACTGAGTGATGGAGTTCTACATAAACACATAACGTTGTGTCCAAATAGTTTTTGGTTATTTAATATTTCAGATTGCTGTATTCGTCTTTAGTCCAATCTTCTCTCACTGATTTGAATTGGGCAGGCTCAGCTGTAAGCAGTTGACGTTACATATTTCTACGGACCAATCAGCATTTAGCAACATTTCAGTCAATATGTGAAGACTGTTGTGGAGTCATCTGCTTATGTTGCCTGGCAACTGTCAATCAAATGTGATAGAACAACCACAAAATCTGGATGAAACAGATTAACTGAGTTTTAAACCCTTAAATAATAACGAGGCATGTTTTTTCCCCTAGAAATTTAACTTTTCATAGATATTCATGACTAGTCAAGAATATTTGATGTTAAAGAGAAATACTCAAGATTTGAAACCAAGCTATCAGGGGCTTTAAGGGATCGCCAAAGTAATAATTCATCCTGAAGGGAACACGAACATTTATATCAAATTTAATGAAAAATACATCTAGTAGTTGTTGACATTTAACTCAAACCACAAATGTGATCCTCATGGTGGCGCTAGATAAAAAGTCAGGGGAACACAAAAGAATTTAGTATACATCCGCTGAGAAACATGAATGTCTGTACCACATTTTGAGCAAATCCATCCAGTAGATGTTGAAATATTTCACTGGTTAAATTAAATGTCTGACCTGTAGGTGGTGCTAGAGGAAAAGTTTAGGGGGGATCACTGAGTCAGTAGGATTCAACCTCTGAAGAACTTGAACATCAAATTTTAACTGACTGACAGACCAACACTGCCATTACTTGATATACTAGCTAAAAATGTGGACATAAAATGTCTTGCCACCTTTGCATTTGTTATTTTCCAATCCTTGTCAATTAAGCTTTCTGTAAAGACTTGGAATTAGCCAGAACGTTACTGAAACCAAAAAAAAAAAAAAAAAAAAAAAAACTGTCACAGCCTCAGTTGAGTACAATGGGATTGGACAGGCTGTGGCAGGGCAATCTGATAGCATTCTGAGACTAATTTAGATTTACCATCATCCAAAACCACAGAACAAAAGAAACTCATTAACCATTTCTCATTTATACCAGAGAGCAGGACTCCTGGCAGAGGATCAGACACTTGTACGTGGCACTTCCACATGCCAATGCAGGGGCTTACAACAGCAAGGAACAGGGTAATTAATTCTTAATGCGCTTATCAGGAGGCTCCAGGGCAGCAGCCATGAGAACAGCGGAGGTGTTGGTGTGTGTGAGACAATTAGGGAACACTATAAAATGCTTATCAGGTAGAAAACACTGGGAGGGCAATGCCACATTATAAAAAGAACAGAATGTTTAACATGTCCAAAACACCTCAATGTGAGCATTATCAACCATTATAATTAAAACCACACTTCATCAGAATGAGTAACTTCAGCTTCTGGTTGGCTCTAGGGAACCAGTGTAACTTTGTGCAGGAGAAACAGATAGACACCAATAGGTGTTTTTAAAATGAGGGCATACCTACAATCACAAACCCTTGCAGAATCTTTGACTTCACCCAAAATTATTCCCTTCTGCTCATTCAACCGCTCTATATAATTACAACACACTAATCATTGGGTTTTAGTCACAATCTGTAACACTAGGAATTAAGCTGTTCGTTGTCTAAAAGTGCCTTTTTCTTAGGCGGTCTAAGGCACCACCCCAGTTCATGAGTGGGGGGTGGGTTTTCTACAAGCCATGAAGCACCTGCTGGTTCCCATAGCAACTGCAGAGGTCAGGATACAAGGCAGATATCAGAGCTTGCCATCATGGATCTCAAAGTTTGTTTTCCCCCCATTAAAAAGTCATGATGGCAAGAGTAAACTTTTCCCATCATGCGGCTCAGTGGAGCATTGTGACAGTGGCAACACTTCAGTGGCTGAGAGGTACAACACACAGAGACATTGTGGTGGGTTTTGGATGACGATGGCTTAAGTGTACAGGCATAAGGGGAATGTTGGCTGAGATGAAACGTCATCTAGAGTACACCCACTCAGCTAAGCCACCAGGCGTAGGTTGTTCCTTGTAATCTTGGGTCGAAAAAAACAAAAACAAAACAAAGCTGTGGATATTATGATTATATGCCTCTAATTGGAAGAGAATCAATTAGTATGAGCATGAGCTGCCACTGCGAAAAATGGATTTTATAATCATTGGGCTGATCAAATCAAATGTGTCATTATATTACCTGGCATAGAGATTCTGTGTCCAGGGCTCCAAAATGTTTGGGAAACGGACAGTGAGGTCACCGAGGGCTATTATGGCATTGGCCCTGACAACAGGAAGAGAAGAGCGCTCCAGCACTGTGAACATGAGACGGATGTTCTCTTCACACACCGATGGGCTGACATAAGGGATAAAGAAATCAACGCATTAAAAATTATCCCAAATAATTCAGCGCAGTCCATTTAAATTCATATGTAGGACTGCAACTAAGAAATAGTTTCAATAATCTGCAAGTTAGTTTCTCAATTAGCAATTTATTGTTTGGTCCATAAAATGTCAGAAAACGTTAAGAAATTACCAGTCACAATTTCCCACCTCCCAAGCTGATACATTAAAATGCTGTATCTATCCAACCAATTGTACAAACACCTAAGATAATAAGTTTAATACCATACAAGACTGAGAAAGATAACAAGTATTCCCACTTTAGAAAATGGAAATAATGATTTTTTTTTGGGCACTTTTACTTAATGGACTTAATTGTTTACAGATTAATTTTTGTATTGACTGACAAACAGATTAATCAGGTCTACATATGTCTATGTTGAACAAGCATGGGAATAAGTAGTGCGTTTACCTTATCATCATGTACTGAGAGAGTGCCAGACAGGCAGCAGTTGTGAGCTGTGGGTGGGAATAGCGTCCTGGGGAGCTGCAAACTTTCACCAGCAGGGGAAGGAATGCACACAGCAGGTTCTCCTCTTAACAGATAGAGAGAGAAGGGTGGGGAGAAGATGTTGAGGTAATATATGAAAATATGGTACAAGCAAAATCATTGTGAAGAACAAAATATAGTGGATGGTGAAGATGGGGCTTTAAGTGCAGCTTAATGTGGGCCACAGAAACAAAAGACAAGAACTTTTCATTACCAGCCAGTAATTCAGTCTCGCAGATCTTTCTGATGAGTTCAGCCTCCGTATCTTCAGCAGAAGCGCCGATCAACCCAAGCTCTTCCTCCATGGCACTTTCATTGGCTGCTTGCTGTTGGAAAACCATCAGACCTTTGTAAAAACAGCCACTTCTCTCTTTCCAACAGTGTCTGGCCAGTTTGAGAAAGGCAGTGGGACAGACTTCTCATTTAGGAGTAGCTGTTTGTTTATATTCTTATTTTATAACTAACACAAGCAGCAGAGAAAAAGAGATTTTGTTTGGCTGCAGTGAGTGCAAGGACAGTGAAAGGTTAATTACGGGAAAATGTTTGATAAAAACACAATGATTTCCAATTTTAAATTGTAAATTTATGGACTGCTGTTGTTAACCTGCTTGCCATGCTAGCTTCAAATGCATGTTTACAACTCTATTTCCTGTCCCCACCTGCTTTTGGCTACACCAAGTGAGTAAATCTCACCTCTTGGAATAAGCTGATTGCTTTGTATAAAAACACTGCCAACTTGAAGGCTGGCTACAATGGATTCCAATATTGACAAAATTTCATAGAAAAAGGTTTCAAGTCATCCACAGAATCTCTTCTCAAATCACTCATGAGGAAGTTTGCATGGAGTATCAGCAAAAACGTCTTGTCATGGTGGAGAATACCATGTGACAATCTAAGTTTGAGTCCAGACTATGACATTTTTGTTGTATGCCAATCTCTGCGTCTTTCTCTCTCTGGTTATCTAATAGAAAAAATAAAATAAATAAAAACAAAAAAAGATTTCTAATGATTAAAAAGGTGACATTTATCTTCCTGTTCCCCGATGGGTTGAGCAATTATGAGCCATCACTCATCTGACTGTCACTAAAATAAACCACATCAAATCATCATGCCGAGACTCAGTCTGATCGTCAAAATGCTTTTCGCCACACAGGGGGTTGTTTTGGCTTTGTTTGTAACATTAAAGTATTTGAAATAGTACTTTAAGAAACAGGCAACTGATATTTAGACCTGGAAACTTGTGAGAAGTTCAAAAGCATCTAATAAAGCTCTAGTACATACAGTATAAATTGAAAAGGTCTACAACTAATGGTTATTTCAATGACTGATTATTTTTTGGATTAATTGTTTTGTATATAAAATGTCATAATGTCATAATAGTGGGGGGAGAAAAAACAAAAACAAAAAACAAAAAAAAAAACCCATTCCCAGAGTCCAAGGTGACTTATTCAAATTGTTTTTTTCCAACCAACAGTCTAAAACCCAAAAATTCAGTTAATAACAGAAAACAGAAAATAACACTAATTTCTTAGTGCATGTCATTCATACATTTACTTTCTGAATTGATTAAATTCCCCTGTACACTGCCAAACACACACACACACACACAGCAAAATAACAATTGCTTTCAAAATACAAACTTTTGTATAAAGAAATCAACACAAAAAAAGTAATTACAACTTATTTGTAATCAATCATAATTTTATTTCCACTTTAGCTAATGTACTACTACCACCATTGTACAGGATTGCTTTACACACTTGTACAGTATGTACAGATGCTGCAGTGCCATTACCTTAGATTTGCTGGATGGGCCCTTTTCCTTCTCCTCCCTCTCCTCTGTCTCTCCTCTCCTCCTTCGCAGCTCAGCACTCACACTGCGCTCAAGGTGAGACACCTGCCAGAAAGCCACGCAACCACACAGAGCCAACAGCTGGGCCAAACAAACACAGTTCACTGCAGGAGACAAAGACACGTGGACACATTAAGAGTTTGCTGTCAAAGCCAGGAACCCTGGGACAGGTTAACATAGTGTCAATGTAGACATCAGATTAGGCCAATGGCAAGTCAGATTGCACGTAAAACTACAAAGGTCTTCTTGAGAAAGAGACACAGTGGGACTCACCTTGTTCACCTTGCTCATTGGACTCTTGCGATCCATCTTGCATTTGGCCAAGATCTTTGTTAACTTCTCCACCTTCTGCAGTCTGATCTAGTAAGAGGCGAGCACTGCGCTGGAGCAGCCGGGAGCACAGCTGGTCAGGAGATTCAGCCAGGAAGTAGATGAGACGGACAGCCTGTTCCATGAAGCTCTGCCAGTAAGTGTCTTCCATCACCGCACCTGCAGCAGGTATTGACAGACACAGTCAGAGGAAGAAACTACGAGTTGTGACAGCCAAGACAGAAATACTCAAATGCATCACAGCAAAGGGCAAACTTGTCTGCATTTACCTTCGGCGATGGCCTGTGTGAGGCAGGTGAAGAGCTGATGGTCCTGGGGCAGTCTGAATGGGGCGCCTTTTGATTGCTGGTGGAAATTTTTGAAAGGTATGATGTACAGGTGCATGTGCATTCTTCAAACTGGGCTCACTCATTTAATGCAGATCACAAAATTCTGAGATCACAAAAAAAGTCCTTGTGGATATATAGGATATATGGTATTTAACAATGTTTTACAGCTGGGATCTCCAAGACCCAAAAAAGACTTTGCCCTAGCAGACTTATGACACATGCCATCAGTTCAAAATTTAGTTTATAAGTAATTCCTCATTAATTTTGGAAATATTATCACATATGAAGCTGACAAAACAATGTTAAGTATGTTTTTGAGCTATCCAGGATTCCAAACAGAACATCACACTTTAATTTCCCTTTAAAAGAAAAGATTTTGGACCCTGTCACACTGACCCAATGAATCCCTAATCAATAGGCTCAAGTCAAAGGGGCCCTGTGGTTTTCAAGAAATGCTTAGAGGCAAGCCATGCTTTATGTTTTCTTACCCTGACATGGTCAGTGATACTGCAGATGGTTATAACTGTGTCTCTGGCCAGAAGGAAGTCTTCAGTCACTTTTTCTCCAAGAGCCACAGAACAAAGTGTGTCCAGATTACTGAGAACAACCTCCCTCTCTGCCCTGTTAAATTCACATAAATACAAAATAGAGGCACAAAGTATAATTTTTTTAAATTCCCAAATGATCATGTGATTATGCAAAATAAAGTAATAACATCTCTGCCCTACGTCACCCCGACTGCTTTGTGCTGGCCTTGCCGATGCTAGGCTGCTGCCCAGATAATGCGTGTAGGAGGACGGGTTAGGAGAAGCACATAAGATTGAATAGGTTATGAATGCTGCTGGCTGGATGAAGAGAGGCAGCAGTGTGGGTGGACTGCAGATAGTCTCTTTACTCTCTCTCTATTTCTCGCTCACTCTTCCCTACAGCAGTGGCAGTCTTTGAGGTAGATTGAGGGGGAACACTAAAAAAAAAATATATATACATATATTCAGTGAAATGCACTGGCAAGGAGCCTAGTTCTATGGTCGTGACTTTGATTACAATGAAGAGGAGCTGAAGCTGAGCTTGTTTTCTGACTAATGAGGATTTGCTGCATGTCAAGTAGCTGAGGCAGGACAAATACATAAAAGAAAGTGCCTTTATGTGGTGATGAATATTGCAGATTTTACATAATTTAAAAACAAAACCAAAAAAAAAAAAAAACCCTCAACTTTAACACAGAACTATAACAATTAGTTTTTTCCTGACAACAGATTAATTCTTATTTTAATATACAACAGGGAATGAGGTTTGCTCTGAGTGAAAATTGGATTTTAAGCTCAAGTTGAACCTTTTTATATGTGTATTAAAATGCAGTTTATATCTGGATCTGAAGTTCATGTTTGAGAAAGGTGTTGAGTAGGGGTGAAAACTGTAAATTTTGACATTAGATTATCTGATTTAGACCATTTTTACTTCTCTGATTGAAGACCAGAGTCAGATAAGTTCAGAATTTTCAATCAGTATAATCAAAATATCATAATTTTTCAATTTCCAATAAAAATAAACTAAAATGAGGTTCATGGTTAATACTTGTGAGAAGTATTTTCTCACCTGGGTGTTCAGTACAAATGAATGGGAATATAATTAAATTTTAGCAACAGTCAGCTACATGTAAATGCGATTTACTAAACTGTTGGGGACTGTTCAGTTTTGCAGAAACATAATGACTCGGTCTGAAATTTGCCATGCACCTCAGAAGAGCACCAGTTTAATCTGTTCTCACCACTCAACACATCTTTCTCTCATACGTGGTAAACAAATCATAAGTATACACAGTGCCTCAAGCACTACCATTGTTTAGTTGTTTGTTGCCTTTTACAAAATAAGGAAATAAATACAGACTGTAGAGCATCATGTCTAATTATCCTACAACTTGGCATTTTTGTTTTGGTTGACATCCCCAGCTACTCTACTGCACTGCATAGTGTGTGCAAAATGAGATCAGATCACAACGTGGACAGAATGATAGTGAGTAAACACAAGAATACGAAAGTATTCCAGAAACAAATGAAAATATCGGGAGTAAACCAGGACTTAGATGATTTACCACCATGGCTGTCTGAATTTTACATTTCCCTGGCTTAAGCACAAAACAAAAACGTATGCATGTACTGTACTTACTTATTCTTGTGTTATCTATCCTACCAGAGTATGTAGGGGTGTGTCACATTGGGCTTCCACTTAATGCACAGTAGAAAATTTTTACCAAAGTTACTAGCCAGTCAAAGGCAAGAAAAGTGATACCCTTAAATTTAGTGACCTTGCATGAATCCTTTCCGTCAATATGGCATAAGGAATTAATTTCCTAGGAACATAGTGAAAGTGGTCTATGTCTTACCGTGCGGCCATGCCCAGCAGTAACACTGCAGCTCGCCTGCGTAAGCCAGAAGTCTCTCGTTTCCCAGTAAACCTCTCCCACAAGACCTGCACAACAGTGGACTGGAGATTGCTGCCACTGCCAAAGAACTCCTGCACCTACAGAGACAAGTTTGAGTGGTTACACCTTCCCACAAGCCTTGTTTCAAGGTATTTAAATGCAAAATATTTAACAACACCTTAAGAAAACCTACAGTACGCATTTTATGGCTATTATAAATATATCCTTCAATATTTTGCATAGTTGTTTCTTTAATTAACAATCATAAAGAGAAAAGAGCCACATGAGAGTAATAACAGAGTTACTCACTATTTCCTCAAGACACTGGATTGTTCCCAGAGATGCATCCACCATCAGTTCAGAGAGACTGTCCACAAGAGTCTGGGCTTTCATCCTAATAAAAGATGTGACAGCATGAAATAAAGCTCTTCTATTATTTTTAGATATTACTAACATAACAATATGGTATTCACCAATAATTTGGGATCAGTTTTGACTATTTATGCACCAAACAAGGTGATCGTGTAATTTTACATACCTTTTTAAATTCACTGAATGTTACATGAGCTATATTTTTTAGTTACTAATGTTAACCAGCAAGCCAGACAGCCTAACGTTACTGTAATCCCCACAGTAACGTTAGGCTTTGCCAATTGACTTAATAAGGATCCAAAATTTACAAAAAAAATAAAAAATAAAATAATTAGCAGATTATCAAATTAAAATCGATAATAGTCCTATGTTGAAGCACTAAAGCCTGAACAGGACGTTCAATTGTTTTAAGTTAAGGCTCTTCTTACTGTCAAGTATGTTTTACAGACCTGACGGTGTCTCCCTGAGGGTTCAGATAAAGGCGCCTGTAGGCTTGAACAACAGCATCTTTAATGGCAGCATCAGTTGACCAGACAAGAGGCAACATCTTCCTCACTCCACTGACAGAGTTGGCAACACTGAACTCGCACACTGTCACACAGAACTGCACTGCCTCCTGGACCACTAAAAAACACAAAATCTTTTGTTGTAGGCTGTACAAATATCTTCATCTCATTATGGAGTAAATTCAAACAGGGAATGGAAATGCAAAAGTAGGTTTGTACTCTGGCGAACACTGCCTGCTACCTGAAGTGGTTTTCCAATAGAGCATGGTGTTTATAACAGAGATTGCTCTCTCCACTTGTAAGGCGAAGGTTTCTGTATCTCTAAGGTACTGCACCAACATCTCTTGCTTCTTCAGCTCCCCATCCTCCCCCTCTTTCTCTCCCTCTGTCTGAGGGGCTGGAGGCAAGTTTTGGCTGAGCTCAGCGGCATCTTCATCAGAGCCTGAGGAAAACATCAGGTAACTTAGTAACTTGTTCAAATCAGCTGACTTAAACGTTTTTATAATACTACCTGAAGTGAGATATGTGAAATGCCTGTTTAGATCTAGGCCTTTTCTGCCTTTCTAATGTGTTGACAGGCTTTTTAAGGCTTTTCAGATGTTGTGACAAATATATCAGCAGTTCAGAAAGTGGCATTTGTAGATTACAGTTGCAAAGGAAAGAACACTCAGCTGAACAGAAATTAAAGAATATGTCACCAGTAGTAGAAGTCTGTCAGTCCTAATTTGTTGATTGCAGGGTTTTCCCTACCATTCTCAGTCTTAGGTGGGTGATCTAAGTGATTATGGAATTAAATATCTTCATGGACCAATTTTTGTGTGTGTGTGTGTTAAATCACTGCCCCTACTTAAAGCACTGCATTCTTGAGCCTTTATACTGAATTAAAAATTTAAAACTTGGTTTGCCATTTTATTGTTTCTAACAATATTTAAGTAAGGAGCTGCTATGGTTGTCCTCAGATGAGCTGTAATTTTCCCAGTGTGCCTAAACTTTTGTATACAACTGTACATACACTGGCCTTGTTAGATTGGTAGACACCAAAAAGAGACTAGTGTACAAAGGCACTCAGAATTTGATAGCTTTGATAGGTTGTGATGAGTATCACCGGATAGAAATGTCAAGTGAACTTAGCGCAGGCTTTACCTTTGAAAATCAGAGCAAGTGTTTCCATTAGAGTCTCAGGGGTGAGAGTGGAGAGAGAAACAAACATCTCAGATTCAGGGAAGCAGCTGTGAGCTCTTATACAAAGACGCACAGCATTCCTGTGGAGAGGGAACACGAGAGAAATCTCACATATAAAATTGTTGGCTAATTGACAATGTGGGAGAAAAAAAAAAAAAAAAAAAAAAAAATTCTTCAGGTAGTGACACTTAAGTCAAATTTTACCCACACTGGGGATTCAAATCACCTGTATTTGTTGACACGGAGGTACTGAGCAATCTTCACTGCGGTTGCCCTGTCATCGTCTGCGCCCTTTTCTTCCTCCACAGCCCTGTCATCCTCGTCCTCCTGCTGCTCCTTCTCCGTTTCACTTGTGGGCTCCAGCTCTGTCCTGACAGTGATGAGCAGCTCAGGCTCCATAGCAGCCCACAGCTCAGATGCTTTTATCACTGCCACTGCCAGGAGGGAAAGGACCGGAAAGGTGAGGGAAAAAAGGACAAGAAAAACAAACAAACAAAAAAATCCAAATCAGGATGACTCAGGTTATAGCTACAAAAGAAAATTTCAGAGGAACAACTGACAGAAAAATATTTAAAAAAAGAATCAATTAGCAGTAGAACAGAATAGTAAGACAATTGCTTATGGGGTTAAGAATCCAAATTGTAATGTTGGACTCTTGAGTGCCACCATTTGATCGTATTTTGTAACTTTTTCCTGGTGTATCACTGTATTCTCCCTTTTATCAGAAAAATGAGGTTGTGTTTTTTCTAAAGCTAACAAAGAACAAAAGTGAAGGGATTTCTTACAGTGAATGGAATGCCAGACTGGTTGTAGCTTCATTTACCAGTTATTGATCTACTAGTGCATATAATCTGAGAAATGTATTTAGAAAGGATTACGGAAAGTTAGCTAACCAATTAGTGGAGAATCCATAACATAAACCTAAAACTGAAATGCCATAATTAATGATGAATTCAAGTTCTCTTGAAAACAACCAATTACAATACTGGTTTCTCTTATCACATTTACTCCCTACACATGTACAACTACAGTAATTTTGACATCTGGTTCATAGCATTACTTTTGACAATTTAAAAATAAAAAAATAAAATAAAAAAAGACTGAAAGAATGAACTCCCAGTACTTAAAAGTAATTAAAGATTTTTTAAAAAGTAAAATAAAAAAAAAAAAAGTAATAATGCCCTCAGATTACCAAAGAAGCAACTCATGGCTGACTGAACAGCAAAGAGAGATGGGTGAACTTCTTGCCTTTCACACATGTACACAAACGTGTACACACACACACACACCCCCACTGTCAGCTTCATCCCCGTGGTTACTCCAATGTAACTTTAAAGGAATAATTTGGGGCGAGCTAAGTCACTGTAGGCAGGCCCTTACAGCAAAGCAGGAATCCTCCTCTGCACTACCAAGATTACCTGCCAGTCAAGGCGAAGAAGAACCCAACTCTCATTCAGTAAGCTCATATTCGCCTTGGTCTCATCACTGGGCAAAATGTGAATTCAACATGAAGGTAAATAACTTTTCACATCCGCACCTGGTGCTTTTCCCTCCATTTTTTCTTTCATCTCTCTGAGTTTAGCAGTCTCCTTCTCCAGTGGTTTCTTCAGATCTGCGCTACTCAACTGAAAGACAAATTCCTGTGAGACTCTAAAATCTGAAAATGTCTGGTACTCCATTTTTAAAATTGTGTTGGTTTGAGTTACCTTGCAGCTGTAAGGGTTGTGTGCAATGAATGCTGCCAACAGCTGGATAGCACTCTTCACTGCATTTATAGATTTGTCCATCAGTCGCCCCACAGCAAGCTCCATGACCTCGCTATACCTACACAGGGGCAGTGCCTAAACACATAAAGACAGTTTTTATTACCAGGCAGGACTGTCATGTCTTTACAAATATACTATAAGTCTGGAAAACATACTTTGCTGTTGACGATTCTTGTGTAGACCTGCAACACCCGTGCCCTGACATGGGAGTGTGTGTCATGTATATGTTCCTGCAGTGTATCAAAGAATCGGTCACGGTCAGCTTTACCAGACTCATCAAGGCCGTCACCACACAGGACCCGTACAAGGATCTCTCCCAGCACTTCACATACAGCAACACGCATTGTGTGGCTCTGAAGAACAGGGGAAACAGGGAATTAGCCAGCATCTAAGCATGTTTTTCTATCAGTAAAATATTCTGGTTTCTTCTACAATCGTGTAATAATAAATGAGGAGTGACATAGTGGCATTTTCATAGAAATACGTTATAGCAGGAATAACACAAAACACAGTTTGTACACTTTAGTTTGTGTTGAGTCCAGATGAGTTTCTGAAAACTGCCCTCAGATTACCAAAGAAGCAACTCATGGCTGACTGAAGTGCAAAGAGAGATGGGTGAACTTCTTGCCTTTTACACACATACACACAAAACACTGTCACAACACACACACTGTCAGCGTCATCCCAGCAATTACTCCACTGTGACTGTTGAGGAATAATTTGGGTCGAGCCGAATTACTGTAGGCAGGCCCTTACAGCAGAGCAGGAATCCTCCTCTGTACTGCCAAGATTACCTGCCAGTCAAGGCAAAGAAGAACCCAACTCTCATTCAGTAAGCTCGTATTCGCCTTGGTCTCATCACTGGGCAAAATGTGAACTGAACAGTAAGGAAAAAACTTGTGCGGAGAGGACATTTTTCTGAATAGATTTGTCTTTACTAGGACCATTTTCGTCCAGGTTCTTGTGTCAGTAGGGAATGACATTTTGGTTAAGACAACACTCACTCAAGTTCTAAATGAGAAGTTATGTAATATGGCTTTGTCATAGCAATATTTACATTTATAAGTGACAACTTCCACTTGAACAAGAGGAAAGCTGGAGCATATAAAATGGCAGAAATTCATCCTTGAGCAGAAGCATGTCACTTGTTGCACTTAGAGTAGTGCAGGCACTATGTAAAATTTCATTGGGTGCTGTAAAGTCCCTGCTTGTCTAAAAAAATGGTCGGTGTCCATTGGTCTGTTACCCTGTGAAGCGCAAAACCATGCAGAACTCTCCTGTCACAGAATAAAAGTGTGTACACTAAAAAGAGAGAAGCCCATTTCTTCTGCAATACTCTTATCTTCTTTTTTTTTTTTTATAAATGTGTGTTGACACTGCTGCGCAAGCCACTCATAACCTACAAATCTAGCAGCTTAGTGCAATCATCCCCAGTCTGGAAAAACTATTTGAACATCTACACAAAAAGTCTGGATGGAAAAAACAGAAGCGCAGGGAACTAGGATCTGCCCCTGTCAAGCAGTGTGTTTCTGCTCCCATAAGGACTTATTTCATTGCATGAGCAGCTCTGTTGCTCAAACACAAAAAGGCCACCACTAAGATGAGTAATTAATATAGCAGGGCTACTTCTTTACAGTATTACATAAACTTATCAAATCAAAGTTGCAGCAAGCCTCTATTGATTTCAGAACACTAGTTTTCCCATTCAGCAGCTGTAAATGATAAATTTCATGTTAGCAGGACCAACATGTTCAGGTTTTCAGTACCTCTCCTTCCAGGTGTGTGATGAGCACACTAATGTTGGGGATCATCAATTCAGGGACTACGGCACTGAGTTCCGAGAGGAAGGAAGCAAAAGCTTTGACCCCCGACCCCTCTCTGGCAAGCTCCTCGCTTGACTTCTGACCAATCTCCCTATAGGGAAGAGGAAAAATAAAAAGGCACGAACTTCTATGTCATTTGCAGCCAACATATAATATTTCTACAAAAAGATTCACAAAGAGGCCTGCTGGTTGGAAAATGTACTATGCACGTAAATTATGTAGTCTGACCTTATTACTTCTCCAATGATAGCCCTGACTCCATACTCTGTGCACCATACAGACACTGCCTGGGCAAAAACAGATGACAACTGCTCGAAGTGTTGCAGCAACTGGATCACCTTTACACTTGCACCTGTAGGAGTTTAGAGAGAGTATATAATAAAATTAAATGCAGAAGATCGATATGTTCCGTCAGTTATAAATGCTGCTCACAAGTTCAGCATGAGTGAGGGACTAACCCAGGAGGTGATTGTATTTCTTAATCAGCACCCCCAGTAGGTGGATTATGCAATCTCTGGTGGGTTTGCTTTTGACATGGCTGATGGTTGGGTTCTCAAGTAGTTTGTAACAGCAGCAGGTCACACAGCTATAGGTAGAAAGGCACAGAACAAATATTTAAAATTTGATCATGTTTGGCATTCTAAAATCACGATTCAAAAGCAACCTTGAACCCAGATTACGCTTTGTACTCATCCGAAACATGAGCAGAACTGTACAGGCACCATGGTTTCTTGAGGCCTAACAACTGAAAACTGTGTGCTGTTTCGCCAAAAGTTGAAGTTTAAGGACTTTTACTATTCACAAACAGGAACACTAACAACAAAGTCATCTCTCCAGTAGGCAACATTTGTGTCTATGCTGAAAATAAAAAGCTAGGGCTGTGAGGAAATGTTTGCGATGGAAAAACTAAGTGAAGCAACTTAATACAGTTCCAAGATCATCTAACTTTATTTGGTTTGGTTTGACATTATTAATGGAAAAGCAAAGATTATTTCCATATAAACTCAAATTGAAGCTACAGTGTTATCATTGCTGGGAAGTGATCCAGATAAGAAAGTGGGAAATTGCACCAACTAATTGATTTAAACAGCCAAGCCTTAAACTGTACTACTGCCCAGAGCTCCCCAGACAACAGAGTACCTGATGAACTCTTCCTCCACCAGGGAGAGGCTCCAGAGGGAACGGATATCCAGCTGGAAGAGCTGGACGAGGGCCTGCAGCACTTTCTCTCTCTCTGAATCCCACTGCAACAATCCCTCTCCAGCAGCTTTACCTTTTTTACCACCCTGTGGACAGACAAAACCTGATTAATTCAATCAGTGAATTTTCATAGACACTGGACTGTAAAAGCCCTAAGCAAGACAATAAAATGAACTATTTAAAATTAATATACAATATATGCCCTCAGATTACCAAAGACTGTAGTTCATACCTGCCAAACCAACTATGAAGAGACTATAGCCCTTGCCAGCTGATACATATACATTCATACATCTTACACACAAAAACAAACACACATCCACACATTGTTTGACATCTTCTACCTATCCCGTCCCATTGCTCTTGGGGGGCAGAGGTTGTAGAAGGTGACAAATTAACTGTAGGTGGGCCCTTACAGCAGTGAAATAAAGCTCCACCACACTACCAAGACTACCCACATAACAGCAGGCTAGAGCCACAATTTCTCGGTCTGACTGGATCATAAAACTTGCCACGATCTCATCAGTGGGCATTTAAAATGGTTCAATACAGAATAATTTCCTGTAATAGCCATTCAACAAGTACTTCTTAGCTACGTCATCATTAACCATACCTTCCCAGGTGCTGTGACAATACTCTGTCTACAAGAGTAACTCTCAAGGTTCTCTGTGAGCTTGCAGAGCAGGAAGACACTCATTTTAACTGCATTAAGCTTCTCTTTTCGCTCTGCAGCTGAGATGGAGGTGGAGACAAGGAGCGCCGGCAGGGAAGCAGCCAAGCCACTAACCACTGAAAGGAAAAGAAACCAGACAGTACATGATCACCCCAGCATATCAAGGTTGTATTTCTGTCAATTTAAACATAGAAAAATAAAAAGGTCTAACCCTGTACTAGTAATTCCAGTGTATCCTCTTTCACACCCAGCTCCACTGAGTTGCAGTGCCTAAAAAGTAAAGACAGCAGTTTTGTGCTCATACAGTTCTTAATAGAACTATAGCAAGCTATATAAGATCAACACTTACTGTAGCACGCTGTAGCCTGTGTCAAAGTGTTCCAGTATACACAGAGGCCCCTGGCTTCTCAATGCTGCCTTGAATCCTGTGTTAAAGTCAATAACCTTAAGTCACACAAGTGCTAATAAAAATTTCTCACTATAAGCAGCTCCAAAACTTCCACAACTTACAGAATCTATTTCACTACTTACTACTGAGATAGGACGGCAGCTGTTTTGGTGGAACCACATCCTGGACGACGTACTGGTTGATCCCGCCAGTCTTCACCAGGTCTCCTATGCACACAGGTACAAAGAAGTCCCACGACATCCCTGCATCAAGAAAAACACAAAGAGCTTGTTTACTTGCATCATTAACTAACCAGCATTGTAAAGAAGGTACACTACCGGTGGGGCTACAATGTATCTGTACATAGCAAAGTAGGAACTTTGACAATTATATAAAGAAGATATTTTAGATTTAACCTTATCCTGACAACTCACCCTGGTCTGTATGACTGACTTATGAGAATCAGGGTCTTTACAGGTTCACCAAATTATATTTAAGACTTTTGAAGATCTGTTATTTAACAATCATACCAGCTTAAGTATAAAAGCATGATGGAAACCCAGTAGGGGCGATATGACCTACAATCGTTTTTTCCCCCCAGAACTTCCCCGCAGTATTTTACCAATATTTTTTAATAACCGATTCATTCAATTAATATAAACTGGACCCACGTAAGTAGCAGACAACCCAACAGCCTGCAATCACTTAGCTACAGAAAAATATTAGAAATAACTATATTTAATATAGTTAGTTATAGTTTAATATTTAATATATACTTAACTGCAGCCGAGAGACAAGATTTACGACTTTCATAAATTAAAGACTTTTTAAATACCTTCTGAAGACTTTCTGAGAAAACTAATTTCAGTAAGCCGTAAGACTTTTCACGACCGACAGATACCCTGAAAATATAACAAATCTTTCACTTAACCAAACAATAGCCAACAGTTTTGTTGTTGTGAATTAAGATAGCCAGGCAGGCTAAGTTAGCAGGCTAACTAGCCTAACGCTAGCTGGGCTAGCTAGACTGTGTTGCCTAACTTGTCTATTAACGTTATTGTTTGATGGCACAAATTGTAGCTAGAGCACGCTAACAACTCTGTTTTACAAACTTAGGAATGCAATGGTCACCTGTAACGCCTGCAGTCCCGTTAGCCACGACGTCAACGTATGAGGAAAGAAGCGTTGTCTGCTCGATCCACCGTCTGCAAACGGTCTAATTCAAATTTGTTTGGACATCGCGCCAAAGCGACGGAGCTCTGCCGTCACATTTGTGCGCCTTCGTTACCAGGGATTTTGGCCAAACAGCACCACCTTATGGAAAACTATGGACACTACGACACAAAGGTGAGCTGCCGTTGATAAAAACTACAGTATACACAGTATGATGAAAAACACAGACACAAGGAACCACGCAGATTTTTTTGAGGTAGTAGCTGTATTCAAATGATTGACAACACAATCACGCCCTCTCCCCTGTACCAATGTTTCAGCTACAGAAATGACAATACTTTTCACGAAATGTGTTGCTTTCTATACAGCACTCAATCAAATGTTAAAATGAAACGGTTTAACTCACTACCACGGATGACTAATACTGTCAGGATGCAGCATTTGTCTTCATATTATTTTGCCCTCTTGTTACACTTTAAAAAAAATCAAACTAGTGTTCCAAGGCTAAGAATGAGAAACTTATCATACAACAAAGCAAAAAAATATCCATGGCCAACATTTCTTCAGAGAAAATACTAAAATTTTGTAGTTATGCATGTGAATACAGTATAGAGTATCATGGAAATGTCAACTGTTAAACCATTAAGGGCAGTTGTAGTGTTCATTATTCGCTCATAAAACAAAACATAAAAAAAAAAGTCACAATATGAGCACCAAAAGTAACTAAAAAAAAAAAAAAAAAAAAAAAAATCAAAATTATTTTTAACTGTTACAAAAAAAAAATCAGTAATTAAATATAATTGTAACCACTTGGCTCCTTCACACACACTGCACTGCATCATGCCAAGGCAAATTACTTAAATCAAAAGAAAAAGCACCAAATGTTAAGGAAGATGAAAACAAAAAGTTCTAGTAACTAATGAAGAAATATTCTTCTCATTTTCCATCTGATCAGTATCCATGTTTTGCTCCAGGACAACCGGGTTTTTTATTTTCTCTTTCTGTCTTGGGAGCATCTTGGACAGTACCTGCATGGCATAAATAAAAAATGATGAATTAGTAGTTAGGTGGTTGGCTTGAATGCGTAGCAATTCACACTTTTACTGCACACACTGAAAACAGGATAGCACGTTATAGCCTCCATTTCAGTTCAGTTTCTTACCATTTTCCTCTCGGTTTGGTTGTCAGGCCCACGCATGCAAAATGGAACCACTCAATGGAGCACTGGAGAATAGACAAAAACAGACAAAGTACTGTTAGGTGTCCTGCTAATGGAGCAGTCAGTGCAGACAAAGCAACATTATTCTAAAATCACGTGATCAGAAGCAAAATCAATCTTTTCAAGGGGAAACATTACATACAGTATGTGTAGTGTTTTATTTCACCTTGCCATCTTTGACCTTATCCACTGAGGAAGAAGCACAAGACGGCAGGACTCCTAAGCCTCTTATTTCTAGCATCTAGGAAATATATATAAGGGGGAGGGTGTACATCCACTGTATGTATAATAAGTGATTATTGATATATAACATTATAACAATTTCTATTTCTCATATATAATCTTATTTTAATCCTGTCACTGTCAGGATTTTACCATAAAAATATATTGTCATGACCTTTGTGATACGTGAATGGTATTTAATGTTAATGTTATTTAAATAAACACACACATGAATAAAGTCATATGTTGTTTGGACAGCCCGCTACATTAAAGGTCCCATGAAATTTAGAAATTCATTTTTTGTGGCTGCTTGTGTTCCTAAAGTATTTTTCTAATGCAAAATGTCACAAAAGGGCATTTCAGAATATATTTATATCAAAAATCTACCCTTCTTCTTCCTGAAACATAGTATTTTACTGATGGATCTTACTCATGGGAATGTTTACACATTTCCATCCAATAAAATATGACTATAGACTTTAAGGCATTGCAACCAACCAGCAGTAGGAAAAATAGATACAGAATCCATAAGGTACAAAACTACATAAAAAACTATAAACAGACTGTGGTTTTGACAAATACAAATGCAAATGTGTTATCATGACAATCGCAATAATAATTACAATTGTCTTTAAATGTTGTCTTGACTTCATAGTTTACGTTTGTATTGCATGACATACTTTCTTTATATGTATTTTTCTATAGTGAGTTCTGTTCTTGCAATAAACAGTTTCCGTTCAAAACATTACCAGCGTCAATAACATCTGTCTCTTCCGCCAGAGGCCCAAACACACGAACATGGATAAAACATTTTCCACTTTGTCCCCCCACAATGTCAGTATCGTTTTTGTAGCATTATTCCACTTACTTTTAAAATCTCAAATCAAATCCTTCACAGTTTTAAGTCTCATCCAAATACCTTTTTAATGCAGAAACATGTACAAAGATTTGGGAAAGTAACAATCCAAAAGGCATTTGCACCTGAGCCCTAACTGAGACAGAGAGGGGGCCATAAAACGAAACTCACATCAGTGTTGTCACAGCCGATCATCTCGCCATAAGAGACCTGATGACACAGACAGTAGGTGGGTTCGTTGGGGTCCACTGGCATGTCCAGCACATCAGATGGGTGCACATTTCCGAAGTTGGAGGAAGGGCTGTTGAATTCTCCTCTGATGATGGACCAAAATTTTTTAAATGAGACTACTATCATAAAGCTAACTAAGAATTATTAACTTCAAACATGAAAAGTAAACACAACTCCACCACAAGCTGGAAAGTAGATACACAACGTACGGTTGAAGGAGTTTGACTTTCTTCTGTGCACTCTTGGGACTGCCATCTTCATCGGAACTCTTCACTTTAGACCTTGTTTTAGCTGTCTTCTTTTCCTTCTGTCTGGAGTCACCTGGAATAACACAACCACTTAAGTAAATATACAAGTATGGATTTACAAAATCGTCCATATCTTCAATGCCAAAATAAAAAGACATGTAGAAAAATAATGGTCACACACCTTTCTTCCCCTTACTGGAGGTGGAATCATAGTCTGTGCTCTCAATCTGCTTTTCCTTCAGGTCAGCCTCAAACCGAGCCAGGTCAGTGTCAAGACGTCTGATGTGCTTGTCGACCTGCAGAAAACAGAACTTCAGCACACTGATTGTGGTGCATGCGTCATGTACATTCAGCACAGTGGGTCTATATGTCATCCAAGTTATTCTACTCATATTACGTACAGGTGTATGTAAAACGTTATGTTTATTTGTAAGATACTAACCATTTCATAGGTCTGCATGGCCAGCTGCACTTTATCATCTCCAAACTCCTTGCATTTACTGTAAGACTGCTGAATCTGCCTCAGAATAGACAGCTTTTGCTCAGAGGAAAGAGTGCGGGCATTGGCTGTGTATTCTTTAGCCAGAGAGTCTATCTGTCCTTTTAGATCTAAAGGAGAGATAAGGTGTAAAACCTCTTAAACAACATACAAATGTGATATCAGTGTTTACAATTAATACCTCTCTAATGTAAAGAAAATAATTGCAGTGGCAACATATTTAAATATTAGGTGCCTGTTTTTTTTCTTGTTTAACAAGCATGGGCATTCATTTTACTTATGTCTATGAACGGAAAATGTCGGAAATTGCTAGGATAGTAACTAAAATATTTTGTGAATTTAAAGATTCATCGCAACTTATCATACTTAATTGGCAAAAGTTAATTATGACCTCAGGGTTTTTTTCTAGAAATGTTTACAAACTATTAGGGAGTTTGTTGTACTAGTATTTTACTATTGATCGGTGGTTCCCAAACTTTCTTGCTTGTGACCACTTAAAAATGAAGTAATGTCTACTTATGGCCCCCTATAACACATTCTTGCGTTATTGAGGACAAGAAATGTGAGCCGTTGAAACAAGGAGGGGTTTTTGTCTTCTTGGATTGTTTCATTAGAAGAATTTCCAGATGTCTGAAGAGGTTAAATATGCCAGTATTGCACTAAAAAAAAGTGCAAAAATAAAAGAGAAAAGTCAGAAAATAAACTTAATATTGTGGAAAAAAAACAAAAAACAAAAAAAACCCAGTTTTTTCCTTTTCATATCACTTTAATCTCCACTGAGGGGTCCTGACCCCCAGGTTGGGAACCACGGCAGAGATCTTATTGACAATGGATTTACAACATGTGATATAAAAGTGGCGTTAACACGTTTCTTTTCCTAAATGGGGTGCAGATGACTTGTGTTTTCACATCACTTCTGCTTCTGAGTGGACATCAACACTTATTTCAGATTTCTTTGTCTCACCCTCTGTACGTTGATCTAGATCCCTCATCAAATTGAAGTTTCTCTGCAACTCGAACGGCAGGTTTTCTATGCCTGGCGAAGTGAAGGGGAAGAAACAAAGAGTTTAACCCCACTTTCAGTGAGATCAACATGAAACAATGATGGAAGCAGGATAGCTAGCTTAATTTTATGTACGGAGTGATGCTCCCTGTGCCATTAACCCTTGCTTTAAAATTAGCTTTCACAAGTAGGTTATGGCAGCAAACAACAAGCAAATAAACAATGACAATTAACTTTGCTTAAGAAGTTAATTTAAACCAAGTCGTAGTAACTAGTACAGCGTATGTGCTGTACGAGCTCAGACAGCATCCCTTCTTCACTACAGTTCGATGCGATATTCCAGCAAATAGACTGAGCCTACCCCCGCCATCCGTTAGGAAACGGTTACGGCACTGTTTCGCTGACGGGCTAACTAGGAGCCATTATGCACAACGAAACAAAGCGCATAAAAGAGCTAAGTAGGTAGAAATATTTTCCAACATGGTAAAATCATGATAAACAGCTTACTGTCCAAATAATGCTCCAAATACATCCCCGCCGCCATCTTGGAAAATGTAAACAACACAGCTTCCTGTCCGAAATGGACCAATCTGACCGGTTGTTTCCACACTCTTTGACAGCACTGGTGGAAGGCTTTCCAGCACAAACTCCCATCCAAACTATTGTTATGTATTTCAAGTGTATTATATATCATTTTTTATAAATGTAATACATACTAGAAGGCATATGGAGAGCCCCTTTAACATATTAAGACTGGCAGTATATCTGCAGTGTATTTGTGACCAGTCAAAACTTGAATTCATTGATTACATTCTGACTAATGTCAATGAACCATCGAGTTCTATGGAAAATCAGGTTAAAGACATCTACATCTCAATTCGGAATATCTGAAATCTTGATGTTTTTTCCATTTAGATTATGACTCGTCTCTAAAATTCAAGATACCTTTAATGTAGTTTCTGAGTGGAGATAATTTCAATTGAATATACAGATTTCGGTGTTTAAAAAGTTATTACAAGTCAAATTTCAATTGTGAATATCTGAAACTACAGTTATGACTAAGGACAAATCAAAATACATTTGTAGATGATGATCAAGTGAAAGCTCTTAAATGCTAAATGTTTTTATAGCTGACACTGACATTTAGTTCTTCTCATCAAACAGTTAGATGATCTAGGTGTACCTAAAAGACAAGTAAGACTTCCCACTGATTAATAAAGAATCAAACAAGTGATGAGAAAAATATCTTAAAAGATTTATTATATCTCACAGATTTCTCGAAGTTGTCCCCCCCTGCCATCAAATCAACAGACCAAGACAATGAATATTCTGTAATACAAATAAAAAAGGGAGGACTAAACCTAAAAAGAACATCGCAGACCAGTCCAATCCATCTGTACATGGCCATGTTACAATCATGTTTGACGCATACAATTATTGCTGCTCTGAATGGACAACAGAGCACAACAACTTCATCTGAAGGGAAGTGGATCTGAATCTGTAACGAAGCTCTACAAAGCTTTTACATTATCAAGCACACTGAAACAGACTGTATACAATGTCACTCTCCGTTTTGCTTTTGCAGCATGTGCTTCAACTTTTTGAATTTATTCTTTCCCATTCTGTTCTTTCCCTTCATGGGTGATTTTCTCTTTTGAGCCTGCTTTTTCTCAAATCTGCTCCCTCCCTTTGTGTTAGCCTTTGATGCTTTAGTCTCCTCAGTTGTTTTCATTGCAGGCTTCTTGGCCTCTCCCCCCTTCCCAGTCTCTCGATCCATCTTGGCGACCTTTGCCTTTTTTGGTCCAGCAGGTAACTTCTTTTTGCCTTTTGACTTGATGTTTGCTTTTTCCTTGGCTGCTGTTCCATTTGCTTGGGCTTTTCCCTTTGAGCTGCCTGCCTTACCAGGGACAGTCTTGTTGGTCTTGTCACTTTTGGACGGTTTCCCCTGAGGAGATTCTGTAACTACTGTCACCTCAGGAGCCTCTGAATTCTCTTCTTCTGCATTAGTAACAGACACAGAAGGTTAGTTTGTGATAAACAAAGTAACCATCGTAAGAAAGCTGTCTAGTAGTCATAAAAAAAAAAAAAAAAAAAAGTGTTACCTTTCCCTGCTGGCACGGTTGGAATTACATTGGAGAACTTCTTCAGTTTGGCCACAAAAAACCCATCCATATTGTGGGAATGAGGGTAAAATCGGCGAGAGAGTCGCAGAGAAGGATGGAATCTGCGTTCTTTGAACCTAAAAGAATTGAAAAATAAATGTAGGGTTGACGATCAAAGTATTTACCATTTAATACCTTAAATACTCGGTGAAAACACACATTGGTTATCTTAGTTACCTGGTGAAGCCTTCCTTGCCAAAGTCAAGTCCTGTGGGAACTAATTTGACGTTCCTTTTCTTTAAAGCGTAGTCCACCACCCATTCATTCTCCTCGACCTAGTGGAATACATTTTGATCACTACCCAGGCCTCTCTCCTACGTAATCTACACCATACTCATTATCAACGTAGTACAGTTGGCACAAAACTAATTTTGCATTAACACATACCATTATTGAACATGTGCAGTAGACCAGATATCCTCCTGAGGGTGACTCAGCATCGACAGAGTCTATGGCAGATAGAATCAGCTCTTTCTGCAGGTGAGCAGAGCGCTGGATGTCTGCCTCATCCTATCAGGAAGCAGGAGGATCGCAGGAACAACGTATTAAAGCATTATTTAATATCCAAAGTATTTACATAATCTATATGGCTGTATATGTAAATGGTGAATGGTGGTTTACCTTGCTGGTCTTCACAGCTGGATCTTTAGCGATGACTCCTGTGCCTGAGCACGGAGCATCAAGCAGTACTCTATCAAACCCACCCATTACCTGTAGGAAGAGTTTCTCAACAAGTCAGAACACTTTATAAACTCTAGTGTAAATGTAAACCACAGAGACAGTCTTTTTCTGCTGATGTATGAATGTTACCTTTGGGAACTGCCTGCCATCGTAGTTGGAGACCACAGTGTTGGTGACGCCCAGACGGTGGATGTTTCCCACCACACTCTTCAATCTTTCAGCGTTAGCATCATTAGCCACGATCACCCCTGTGTTTCTCATCAGCTGTGCTAAAGGTGGAACATTTACATATATCATTGAGTAAATTTAATTTGCATGTGAGAAGAGTTTGGATTTACCTACATTTGCCCTGGTCTACATTACAGCTGAAACAAACAGTCAATGAATCAATTAGTCAATGAATCGATCCACACAGAATTAATCAGCAATTATTTAGATACTGAATTAAATGTTTCATTTTTCAAGGAAACATTCACTGGTTCTAGCCTCTCAAATGTAATAATGTAGTGCTTCTCTTTTTCATATATGATAGGAAACTGAATATCTTTTGGACTTGGACTGTTTGGAAAAAACAAAGAATATCAATACGACATGTAAGGCTTTGGTAAATTATATTAGGTATTTTTCCTGATATTTTATAGACAAAAAGATTAATCCATCATTCGAGAAAATGATTAGGAGATTAATCAATTATGAAAATAACAACCCCTAGTCTAAATTACAGTTTTAAAAACCTCATAAAATTATTGTAATTGTCAATGATATAAAGTATAACTGCAGCACAACTTACCAATATAAGTGGTCTTGCCTCCTGGAGCTGAGCTCATGTCCAACACTAACTCTCCCTCCTGTGGAGAAAGTGCCATGACTGGCAGAAAACTGGAGGCTCCTTGCAGCATGTACTGACCAGCCAGGTACTCTGGCGTTGCACCTGTTTTAAATACGACAAGGCTACAGTCGGTCTCAGATATTCGCCAATAAAGATCCTTAATGGCTCAAGTCAGATCACTGACATTAATGTACTGAAACTTACCAATAGGTACTGAGGAGTCATAGATCACCAAACCCACTTTAGACCATTTCCCTAGTGGATCAAGATTCACTCCTCTGTTGATCAGGGCCTTAACAAGGAAAAATGTAAACCAACGCGTTCAACATGTGAGCACTGGAAGGGCAGCATTTGAGAGCATTTGACAATAGTAGTCAAGTCATTTGATGAGGAGTTTCTCCAGGTGCTCATTGGCGATTTCTGCATTAATGACATCAAAACTAAAGCCCCACTATTAAAAAAAAAAAAGAAGAAAATATTCTATTGATTTAATTTACATTCCTAGTTCTAATCAAACCAGCTGTATGACGGGTCCTCATATATCTGACCCAAATGCCCCCACTTTTATTTTTCTGAAAATGCTACTGAGTGTAATTTTTGTTCTGCGACTGCATTTATTAAACCCATACTTGATTGTTATTTCCTAGAACAAATAGCTTCATTAAAACCTGCAAAAAGCAATGCTATTACTACTTCATTTGTGCTTTTTAGTGAGTTGACCCAGAAAACCCTAATGAGCATGAAACATATTGTGCATTTTGGGAAGATATTGTAATTGGCAATTCAATCCGTATCTCCCAACCCGATCATCTACCTGTGCAAGGTCCCTCCTCCTCGTTTTCAGTGTGTTTGTCCGAATAGTGATAGGTCTATGAATTTCATTGGCCTCAAGGAAATCAACCAGCTGTTGACAAGAAAAAAAAAAAAAGATTTATGAAGCTCTTTTTCCTGCAATCAAAAATATTTTAGTCATTTTTTCTTTCAACCCAAAATTTCAACTGGGTCTTGACAACAGCCAAATGGTCAAACTTGTACAGTGGCATGAAGAAGTTTGGGCTACCCTGGTCAAAATTTCTCTTACTGTGAATAGTTAAGTGAGTAGGAGATGAACTGATCTCCGAAAGACAGAGTTAACAATGAAAAATTATTTTCAACATTTTAAGCAAGATTAGTGTAGTGCTCACAATGAGCAAAGCTATGTTTTGAGACAAAAAGGTGCGGAATTTCGTGAACAAGAACACCTCTCCAAATGTTAAGCACGGTGGGGTATCGATCATGCTTTTGGGCTTTTTGTTGCAGCCAGTGGCACGGGAAACATTTTGCGCTAGTAGAGGGAAGAATGGATTCAATTAAATACCAGAAAATTCTGGATTCAATCATCACACTGTCTGTTAAAAAACCTGAAGTAACAAGAGGATGGAATCTACAATCTACATGATAAATAATCCTAAACACACTTTAAAATCCACAATGTGGTACCTCAAGAGGTGCAAGCTGAAGATTTTGTTGTGGCCCTCATAATCCCCCGGCCTGAACATCATCTACAAGATGTGATACTTGACAAAGGAGGTGTTACTAAGTACTGACCATGCAGGGTGCCTAAACTTTTGTTTCGGTCCCTTTTACTTTTTTGTTATTTTGAAACTGTAAAATATGGAAATTAAAAAGTAATCTTGCTTAAAATATTAAAGAAATGTGTCATCTTTAACATCATGCCATTTGAAAATCTATTAATCTTTTACTCTGCTTAGCTACTTACAGCAACAGTACAGTACAGTGCCCAAACTTTTTGCCACTTTCATGCCACTGTATAACAGCGTGCATCAGTCAGTTGTAAGCACGATAAGAACATCAGAATTTCTGAGCACATGCTTTCTTCAGTACCACAAGAAAACACACACCTCTGAGAGAGGGAAGAGGTCTATTAATTTCTCAATGAGGAAGTTGTTGTAGCTGTAATAGGTGCAGAGATCCTTCTTGAGGAGAGAGATGTACTCTGCCCTTTCTTTCCCCTCCTCCCTTTTTGTTGAGAAATTACAGAGGACATCAATGTTGTCCTTTATTCTTTGATGAATTGTCTTCAGGTCTAGAGGCAGGACACCTAGAAAATGCAGATAAGAAAAAAGCTTTGATTGTTTGCAGAACAATTAGTGTAAATCTGCTGCTACATGTGCTGCTTCAACACAGTAATCTTAACTGTGAATCACTCACCTTCCTTCTCGCTCTCTTCTGCCCTAGGTAGCCTAAATTTATCCATTTCATCTATGTTGGTTTGTAACGTGTCTTCCTCATCCATGTCAGCATCCGATTTCTCTTCATCATCATCATCGTCATCATCATCACCTTCGCTGTCTTCCTCCTCCTCATCGTAAACTTCGTCACTTCCTACAGCCATGGTTTCTTTCAGCTTTTTCTCTTTCTTGGCCGCACGCTCAATAGGAAGGAGCTAAATGTGAAACAAAAACCAAGGAAAGTTGTCACTAAATTATAATAATTATATATTTACCACATCAACAACCCTTACACTGTGTAAGATACACTCCTAATTTTGTTGTACTAGCTAGCACTAGCACTGTACCACTAGCAGTGTATTAACACATAAATAGTGAAGTGGGAGGAAAACTGAAGTCTCTATAATAAAATCAGGGATTGTATCTGCAAATTTCCAGTTTTGTCAATAATGAAATTTCAACATTCGTATCAGAATTTGGTCCAATTTCAAAGTGGTGGTTTCACATACTTCCTCTCCCTCACTCTCTTCTTCTGCTGCTGCTTCATCTCCACTGCCGTCATCAAGTGTGCCGTAGTCATCAACCATTTCATCATCATCATCATCATCATCGTCGTCATCCTCCTCCTCCTCCTCCTCCTCCTCCTGTTTCACTCCTGATTTTGCACCCTTCTTTCCTTGGTCTTTTGCTCCTTTCTTCTGCTGCTGTTGTTGTTGTTGTTGTTGCTCCTCCTCATCCTCCTCATCTTCTTCCTCCCAGTGATCATCACTGTCATCCTCACTTTCAGGTTCATCAATTTTGCGCTTCCTCTTTGCTGGTTTCAACCATTGACTGTTCTCATCAGTGAATCCTTTAGAAAGAGAGAGAAACAAAAATTAACATTACAAGTATCTCTACTAATCTACTCTCTCTTTTTTTTTTTTTAATATAATTTCTAAACCACCATCCCTAGATGTCAAATTTCTGGAGCTAAATAATCCATCACAGTGAAAATGAAGCCTTAATTTATTTTTGTCAATATCTTTGTTGCATTGTTGTTTCATTATTCCTACATGTGCTTGATTAGAGCGTCTGATATCAGTGCTGCATTAGATTACATTCTGCTCAATATTGATACCCAGTCACCCACAGAATAAATGTCCTATCACATCCATGTCTTCTCATTTGTTGTATCTTTATTATCTGGGACAACAGTTAATTACAAACCAAATATTGTGAAATTCTGTGAGCAGCATCAAGAATATCCGGTGTGTAAAGAAGCCAATTTTTAGATGGTGGACAGAAAACATCACAACCACATTAACTGACAATGATGTTGTTACCTTTCTTGGGCTGTTCCTCAGCAACATCTTCAGGCTTTGTTAAATTGTGGACTCTCTTTGCAGCTCTGGAAAATGACGATATGAATGAAAAACTTGTAAAGAGTAATCTTACTTCATGTTATGTAATCAGTCAACCTCTTACCTTTTCCTGCCTCTACTTGACAGACGTTTTGGTCCAGTTTCCTCTGCAAACAGGAAAAAATAAAAAATAAAAACTTGGTGAACAAGCCTATGTGATGTGTTATGGTCAATATTTCCACAATGAATACATGTGTTTTAGGAGAGCGGACAGAAAGGACAAAATAGTCACCATCAGTTATAAACTTGGCCAACTCGTTCTCTGCTCCCTGTTGTTTCTTGGCTTTTTTCCCCGGCCCTCTTTTCACCTTGTTGGCGGGATCCAACTTCCGACCCATGACTTTGAGCTACAAAGACACCCTGAAAAGCAAAAGAAGACGAGGATCTGTTCACCGCCTGTGCAAAATATAAAGCACAGTGTGTAAGAGCAGAGGCAATTCATTGTCCTTTAAATAGACCACAGTCTGTTGTTTGCCAGGAAAAAACAACTGCAGAACTTCATATCAGGGCTGAACCACATGATGTCCATGATTTCATATACATTTGCATATCTACTATCTCCAGTAAGTTTTCAAACATCATATCTATATATATCTATATCTATATATATATATATATATCTATATATATATATATATCTTTTTTTTTTAGAATATTCTAGTTAAATCTAAGGCAGGTTGGGGAAAAATTGGTAAAAAATGTATGTGATTTAATTTGATTCGAAATTACCTATATCTTAAACAATCTTATTAGCCACATAAAGAAGACAACATACTGTATATAAGTCTTACGAGGGTGATAAAAAAACTGGCACTGTTTAGTTTAGAGCCCCATTAGGATGTGAGAGGCTGTTGAATACTCAGATTGAGGTCTTTGGTTTAGGGCTACGAGGCACTCAGCAGAAATGTCAAAAAATAAAAAAGGTGGAAAGAGCTGTGCTGAAAACAAGTCTGCAGAAGAACTCCATGTTACAACTTCAGCTGTAAGACATATGCACCACGTTATGTCCAGCAAGTGTATAATATTTCCTAAAGAAAACACTCAAACATTCCTCTGGTCATCGTATTCGTTACTTCTATTCCCCAGTAGTTTGTGGCTATTTATCGCTGGAGACACAATTACCCAAGTGTTAAATTATAAAACGACTGTTACTGAACTTTCGCGGTGACAGAGTAACGTTGTTACAAAATAATGAACATTTACACACCGACTAATAGTTGACCTAACTCCGCATGCAGTGTTTGCAAGTAAAGCTAAGACTTCGGTTATTAAACACTGACTGACCGAGTCTTTGCCTTCTGAGCGAATCTCAGCAACAATTCTTCACATACTCACCGATTAATCTGTCACTATTTGTTCCAACTTCTGACTGCTGGTGGAAGATAAAAAAAAAAAAATTCCACACGTGAATTTTCCTTCAACACGTTGTAGAAGAACATCCGGCGCACATGGGTGACGGAGTAATGGTGGCGACACAGGCGCATGCACACCCACAGCCGCACACGCCATTAAAGAGACAGTTTTTTTTTTTTAATAGTTTTTTTTTTTTAGTTATCTATATTAAAAGACAAAAACTAAACACTTGCTAGTGACTGGGAATCCATCTTTTTCTCAAAAGCAAATAATCAAAATAAATTTCCATTTCGTCACAGTCCAAGTATTGAACATTGTAAATGGAAATTACAATCAAATACAACTAAATACAAAGGCGAACGTTACTAAAAATAAAAATTAAATAATTAAATAAGATTAAATAAAATAAAAGCACACTGATTTCTGTGTTTTAAAAATTGTAGTTATAATAATTAATTGTGCATACAATCGTTTTGTTTGGATGACATTTAGGAGAGTTTAAAAAATATATAAAATTATGAAATAAAAGAGAAAATATAAATAATCTTTTAGAAAAAAGACATTTGTGAATTCAAAAAAATATATAATTATTGAATTTACAAAAAAATAAAAAAAATTAAAATAAATCCTTGGGTTTTTACACTCCAAATATATTGTGACATATTTACCAGAAAGTTAAAAGTTGTTTTTATAATTTTGGAATTAACAACAAAAATGTGACCGCAATTTGTCCACAAAATTAAAACTGTAAAAGAAAAAGAGAAAAACTACAGCTAACGCCAACATCATCTAAGCAAGAGGCAAAAACATTAGTGGGGTGTATGTTTTGTAAGATTTTAATGTCTCTCTCGAGCCCATAAACTGTATATAAATTAAATACTTCTTTTATATTTCTATATATATATATATATATATATATATATATATATATATATATATATATATATATATATGTATACATACTTATATATACACACACACACACAAACACACACAAGCAAACAAACACCAACACAAACACTCACACACACACACACACACACACACACACACACACACACACACACACACACACACACACACACACACAAACTAACTCTGAGTCATATACAGTCAATGCTCGTGCCTCAGTTACTATAGACGGCCACTCGTGAACGCGCACGTCTGCCGTGACGTACAGCAACTGCGACAGTCCCGCAAAAGGCATCATGGCGGCACCTGATGGGAAGAAGCGTGGTCTTGAACATTTGGACGAATATGAACCCAAACCAGCCAAACACCTCCGCAGCCTGCATGACCGTATGGCGGAGCGGAGACTGGTTGTTATTCTGGAGGGAGCATCTTTAGAAACGGTGAAGGTAAGGCGTCAGGCATGTGCTAGTGTGTTGTTGTGATGGCAAGCTTGTCAGCAGTGGAAGTTACATCAGTAATCATACCTTTTTAAATTGGTTTACAACAAATGAATTTATCGACAATCGAAATATGTTTGGTTTTCTCCAGGTCGGAAAAACATTTGAGCTGTTAAACTGTGACCAGCACAAAAATATGATCGTCAAAAGTGGAAGAGATCCAGGACACATAAGACCAGATATCACACATCAGGTAATCACTCGTTTCAGAAAACATGTTTATCTCTAAATGATGGCTGCCGATGTCTTGCCAGTATCCTGATGATGACTTCCAGTATCCTGTAACCTTTATAATTATACATAGGGAGTAGAGCCCGTGCAGTATGTCAGCTGAAAGTACTTGGAGACTTTTGAGGTAATTTAGAAAAAGTGTCTCCATCACACAGTTTGTACATCAGAGAGCACTGGCAAGTTCAGTTCAACTATAAAATGTCCCACTCAGTCCATCTCTCAACCACAGTTCTTTAATAACCTGATTTAAGGGATCCTTATAAAAAAATATTTGGTTATCTTACGTGTTTATGTTAAAACACACACACACACACACACACACACACACATATATTTGCTGGTGTATGGTTAGTCTGATTTTTATTACTCTCAAATTGATATTTGCGTATTTGGTAACAGCCTCAAAAGTTCAGTTTCAGTCAGACAGGAGTATTGGTACAGTTTTACTCCCAATATTTGTCTAATTGTGCATTTTGCGTAATAATTCCAATTTTTCACTGAATAAAAGTTACATTAGAAAAGAAGTAATAATAGTTTTAAACTTGCAGTTGATTACATAACACCAGCCTCAATAGCATAACCTGGCATTTTAATAACCCTCCCAAGCACATAATTTTTTGTGCTGATACACAATAGGTTGTTGTCCTGATACACATTAGGTTTTTGGTTTTAAAAATATTTGGCCACAACTGCTTGTTATGTTTCCCGTGTGTTGTGCTTTGCTTAGTTTACATGTGTTTTCTTTGTTGCTGCCAACTACCTATAGTGCATTGTTTTATTCTGTTATAATTGATTAGGGAGATGCAGTTAGATTTTTTTTCCCCCATTTTTGGTGTTTTTCAAGACATGACTACACAACCACAAGTCCTGAGAAATGGCATTTTGTTCATCAAACTTTATAAATAACTTATTACTTAAATATCTTATTTACTTTCACCAGTGTCTGCTCATGCTGATGGACAGTCCACTGAACAGGGCAGGCCTGCTGCAGGTTTACATCCACACAGAGAAAAACGCCTTAATAGAGATCAACCCACAGACCCGCATCCCAAGAACCTTCACCCGCTTCTGTGGCCTCATGGGTAAAGTACCACCTCAGTTGTGTGTTTTTTTTTTTTTTTCTGGTGAATAAATTACGTATAAATTGAGCTGATCGTTTTGTAAGCAAAGTACAAAACAGTCAGTCATACAAACCTGTGTCATAGTTTCTCATCTGCCTTCCCTACTCAGCTGGTCCTTATCTTTCTCTTTTGTCTTCTCCCATCTTAGTTCAGCTGCTGCACAAGCTGAGTGTCAGAGCCGCTGATGGTCCACAGAGGCTTCTGAGGATGATTAAAAACCCAGTGTCCGACCACCTGCCTCCTGGCTGCCCTCGCATCACCACCTCCTTCTCTGCGGGAGAAGCTGTCTGCCCCCGGACTCTGGTGCCAGAGGGACCAGCTGCAGTGGTGATTGGAGCATTTGCACATGGAGCGGTGAGAAATGGCTCTACGTTGCGGCTGATTCACTGCTTTCAGCTTCGGTTATCTGTGTTACAGATCTCTCTGTCTTTTATTAGGTGAATGTGGACTACACAGAGAAGACTGTGTCAATCAGTAACTACCCGCTGTCTGCAGCACTGACCTGTGCCAAGATGTGCTCTGCCTTCGAGGAGGTGTGGGGTGTCCTGTGACAAACAGTTCATGGACTACTGATGAGACAGTAAACTACGTGGACATTTTTTCAATGGACTAAGAGTGGATATGACAGAAACATTGCACCAAATTTCTGTTTCACCAGTGAGGCCACGTGGACTACAGACATGTATCCAGTTATGTGTATGCGAGTATGACGCTGTTTGGCCACCATGTGGAACATACATTAAATTTGTACCCAGTCCTCCAATTCCGTAAAAGCATGGCTTTTTTTGTACCATTACCAATTGTAGCAACCAATTCCTGGAGCTATGCATATCAATACAGTGCCATTAAAATGTATCATTAAATAATGTGCGGTTTGGTTTCATGTAGACTGAGAAGACAAATGTCATTACAACGCAGTGGAGAAAAAAATCTTACAGAGAGATAAAGCACATGGAATTCCCTACCTAACCTAAGCATAAAATGGAAAAAATAAAAAACAAAAACATTTTAACTATCTTCAGAAAACACGTTTTCATCCCAGATGATACATAAAAAGAAAATATAGAATTTCAGTTTGCTCGAAAGATTTCAGTTTATTACTCCTAGCCATTAATTACACACTCTAATAATAGTAAGCCTTTCTCCTGGCAAACTGACGTTGCTGTGCTCTTAATCTTGATCTTGTTTAAGGAAGTCTCCGTCTTGGTGGTTGTCTTTTCTGGGAGGATTTATATGGATGTCGGTTTCGCTTAGGTTGACGTCTCCGAGTCTTTTGAACCTTCAGTGGGCCCATTTGAACCCGTGCGGCTGGGTTTGCTGAAGATCTGCGTTTCTTCCCGGCTGGCTGTAGCGATTTTCTTCTCCTTTTCGGTGTCTTCCTTCTTGATTTGTGCAATGTGCCGGCTGGTTTGTGAGTCTTGCTTGTTAGCTTTTGTGATTTGCCTGCCGGTTTGCAAGTGTTACCTCTTGGTTTGTGTGATTTGGCTGCTCGTCTGCTCGTCTTGCCTTTTGGTTTGTGTGATATCCTTCTTGATTTAGGAGTCTTTATGGATCGTCTCTCTGACTTTTCTAGTCCTTTGGGGGATTTGCTGGCTGTTTTGCTCTGCTTCGGATCGCTTTTTGGTTTTGGGGATTTCACAGTGCTAATCCTTACACACATTGTGTCTGCCTTCATCTGTTTTTTTTGTAGAAAAAGTATTGAAAAATACAAATAATTTTTTAGATTATTGTTGACAAGACAAACCTGTTGTCTCTAACTTGTACACTGAAATTATGAGGTCAAGTCAACACTGCATCATTTGGGAAGAAAACTGCTGCTCTTCTCAGTACGTTCAACCTTTGGCCACATTTTAATACAATTTTCTTATGTCATGCAGTGTTGCATTTCCCTTTTTAATCAATACCAAATGTATTTACAAGTTACCAAATTAAATAGGCAAATGCTCTTTACCCTTCTGTTCAGCCTGAACGATGCATTTCTTGTAGTTTGTACAATTGTCTCATTATTAACCAGCCTTCTGGTCACCACATTCACCCGCCCGTTGTTCTTGGTGACATCGTAGCCTCCAGCAGCCAGCGTCTGCTTGAGCTCCGCCATAGAGATGCCACCTCGGTGTTTGCAGTGGGAAACCACGCTGAGGATGAGCTGGGAGACGTGATGTGAGGCTGACTTTGTTTGTGCAGTGTTTGTCTTGGGTGCATTGTCAGCCTCAGTTAAAATCTGATGCTTGAAAAGGCGAACGGGAGTCTCTGGAAAACCAATAAGGACGAGAGGAGGCTAATTGACATGTCTGAATAATGAATTTGTATCTTATTCCAACCTCCTCACACAAATCATGAATTCTGTGATGGGATAAATGTAAACTTACAGTTAATTACAGTCTAATATATATTTAGTCTTATCAAATTTGATTGCAGTCTCTATCAGTCAGGGCTAATATTGGGGACGCTGAGGTTGTGTCATCTGTATTTTGTTTTATTTTTTTCTGTTTATTTATTTACTTTGTGGTGAATTTTGGGGTTTTAGCAACATGAAGGAGTTTACATTCTACAAATAAAAACTAATATTTCTGAATTCGATTCCAGTAATTTTTTTTTAACTCTAAAATATTTAAATTTGGCCCACAAACTTTAAATAAATAAAGGCTTTAGCATTTTTCCCCCAGAAATTTGTTCTTGACCGTACAGCGAGAGCTTTGAAAAAGCATTTAGCAAGGCTTGATTGCTGGAGAACTGCCCAGAGGACCCAGGTTTACACCATATCATTTGGGTCTACATAATTCTATTAAATGCAGATTTGTCAGAAATGTGCACCAATGAATTACAACATCACCTCTGATGGGTCCTCCATCCTCCACCTTGTGTTTCTGGTCTTGTAGAGGGACACTGTGTCAAAATCTACTTTTAAGACTTCAGTTATTTTAGTTTTTATTGTGGTTGTTCTTTATAAAGTTGTTTTTTTTTAAATGCTTCCACTTTTTTTCTGTCAGTCAAGTAATTAACATTAAGAAAACATTGAGGGAGTATTAAGGAAGTATTATTACATCAGAGGAGAACTGTATGGCTGCAACCAACAATTTTCATTATTAATGGGTATGATAATTACTTTCTATAATAATCAATTGACTTTTCCGTCTATAAATGTCAGAAAATACTGAAAAATCCTCATCATTATTCCCTGATGAAGTTAACACATTAAAAACGCCTTCTTTTTTTTTTGTCTAAGCACCAGTCAAAAACACAAAAATTTTGAGTTTACTGTCATAGAAAATCAGGGAAACTAGCAAATATTCCCATTAGAGAAACTGGTACTACTTAACATTTGCCATTTTTTCCTAAAAAAATTACTTAAAAAATGGATCCATTATCTAAATTGTTACCAATCAGTTTTCTGTCAATTGATCATCAGTTAATCAACTTAATCATTCCTACTTTAGAGCACTGGTTGGTTTCTGGGTGCCAGGGGAAATAATGAAACTATGTACAGTGGGGGTCAGTAGGGGCCCAACAATACATTTTTTGCCCTGGGAGGTTAATCCATCTATGGGAGTTAGACCCTCATGTTAGGAAATAACATTTACATCAAGTATCGCCAAATAAAGTAAAACTTGTTATATGTGTAGGATTTGATACATTCAAAAAGCAAGTGTTTTTTTCTTAAATTCTTTCTGTCTCTTAATTAAAAAATATGTCTAACATCACTGTCTCAGTGGCAAATCTCCCAATGGCCCCTTCTGTCTATTAAGTGATCCCACATGAGTTCTGGACACTCAGGTGCGGAAATCCCCAGTTTTGTTTTGGGTTGCCCTCCAAGCTAGGTTAAGTGTTGGCTGGAGCAAGTTAAGATAGTAACAAAGCAGCTAGCTATCTTCCCAAAAAAAAAAAATTCAAATAGAAAAAAAAAAGAAAAAAAAAAACACAAGAAAATACAGAAAAGTCTGAAGTGGTAAAAGTTGCTTTGACTAGCTAGCTACAGTTAGCATTTAGCTGTCACTCACTGGGCAGAGAGGCCTGTCCCCTCCCTGCGGGCTCCTCCCGGTGCTGGATGGCCCGTTTCAGTAGCCGGCCCAAGCGTTTGGCTCCTGCTTTTCCGAGGCCTTTCCCAGTCGGAGTTTTAGTGGGTCTGCCTGTTCGTTTCACCAGCCTCAACGGTGTATTTCCTCTTGCTGTAATGTTGTTGTTAGCGTTTCCCTGTGCGCCCCGCTCCGAGGCTTTTCTGGCTGTTGTTTTCCTCCGCATTTTTTTTCTTTCTGTTGGCCTATTTCATATTTCAAAAAGAAATCTGAAAAATGAAACTCTCCAGCTGATTGTTGGAAAGTTTGACAGGCACATTTTTGTTTTGTTTTTTTTTTTGAAAAATAGCATTTCTTTAGTTGCTGTGTAACTGCTGTCTACAATCAGTGGTGGAAAGTAACTAAGTACATTTACTCGAATACTTTACTTAATATCAACTAATAGTATTATCTTTTCATGCTACTTTGTACTTTTACCCCGCTACATTTCAGACATATATATTGTACTTTTTACTCCACTACATTTATTTTGACAGTTTTCCGTCGCTAGTTACTTTTCAAATTATGATGCTTTGTTTTAAATTAAACTGTCCAACAGTCTAGTATACATACAAGTAGAACTAAAATGATTGGCAGAAATTCATTGGAAATTTATTTTGATTATCGTTAAAGTCATTTTTCTTGCAAAAATGCCAAATATGCACAAGTTCCAGCTTCTCAAATGCAAGGATTTGCTGCTTTTTCTTTTACAATTCCTTGAATAATAATGATTATAGCACTCAAAGGGGACATTTTACATTGAGTGCTTTCACTGATTGGACTTAAATATTTTTACTTGAGTATAAGGCCTGATACATACTTGTACTTCATCTGTCTTCATCGCTTAGGAGACAAAACTAAACTGCGGCTTAATTAGGAACTCATTTGAAACTATTTGGTTTTAACAGTTTACAGTTTACAAAATGAACAGTGGTGGAAAGTAACTAAGTACATTTACTCAAGAAATGTAATTGGGAAAAATTTGGAGGTACTCGTACTGTACTTAAGTACGTACATTTAATGTAACTTTTACTAGACTACATTTCAGAGGGAAATACTGTACTTTTTACTGCTGTACATTTATTTAACAGATATAGTTACTTGTTAGTTTACAGATTAAGATTTCACATAAAAAGAACATATGATAAGATTATAAAATGCAACTCGCTGTCAAGATTCAATGAGTGGTTTCCAACATTTCCGCTTGCGCTCCCTTATAAAGAAACGCTGTCCAGTTGGGGCCCTTTACCACATTTCAACTCAATATGAGTTGTTAGCAGTTCCACCAGAGAGACGTTTCCCCTCTGAACTTATCAGACGTTTTCATTTAAATGACGGTTGGAGGCCCAGAGAAGGAAAAAGATCCGTTATTTATCTGGTGACCCTTTGGAGGGGCCTAGGACCCCTAGGCTGGGAACCACTGCACTAAACTACCTGACTGCATCGAAAGTAGATAAACGAGCTCCACCTCAAGCAGATACAACAGTAAAATGCTGCTTACATTGTTGCATCCATATTAAAAATTTAATAATGTCATGTAATAATATATCAGTCACGGGACATTCTATTGCAGACAGATACTTTTACTTTTGCTACTTTAAGTACATTTTTCTGCTAATAATTGTGTACTTTTACTTACGTTGGATTTTGAGTGCAGGACTCTTACTTGCAATGGACTATTTTGACATTCTTGCATTGGTACTTTTGCTTAAGTGAAGGATCTGAGTACTTCTTCCACCACTGAAACTGAAACACGAAAATATTTTCTCAAATGTCTGTTTTTTTTATTTAAATAAATACTAAACAGCTTGTGCAATTAATGGGACATGCAAACACATCTTAAAAACAATTAAAGCCAATACAAAAAAAATGTCAGTGTCTCTTGGTTTGTACATACTGTAGGTACACTTTTGTTATATAAACTTTCTTTGTAACAACAGTTTGCCAAAATCCAGAGTATGGTTGGTTAGTGTCTACAACAGATGTGAATACTTTGTCAGACTAGTCAGAAAAAAGTCCTGCCGGTCTTCAGAGGAGTCTCGTCAGCATGTTTGTAATGAATGTTGCTGGGTTTTATTTGGGCACTGTAGGTTTGTCGGACACAGGTGAGATTTGGCGCAAATGACTGTAATCAAAAAGGAGGGCTCCAAGGGCATGAACTCATGGTAGGGGTCAAAGTCACAGTTAACCTGGAAAAGAATACATTAAAAGACATGAGATCAGAAGCTGAGAGGAAAGAAGATGAAAAAACTGAAAGAGAATGATTGACGTACATTACCTGAGAAAACGATAAGAGAAACAGGCGAGTGAGTGAGAATCCTGAGATGGAGGTGTCCCCCGGATGGTTCTTTAGACTCTGATGATAAGCCTGAGGAACGAGGGCGGACAAAATGTGGATGTATGAGCCTAATGGTGTTGTCATACACAGAGACTAAAGCCTGAACATGCCTCCTCACCTGCAACGCTATCTGCAGTGCAGAATACTGCACCCACACCTCCTGCTGCTGCGCTGCTGAGAGAGAAAATGCTCCACCTCTGCTTGCTTTTTCTGTCATAGTGAGATAGTGAGCCCACACACACCCCCCCACAGCATGCACCGTCTCACTCTGAGAGTAGACTACAGCAAAACAGAGACATGGTCATGGTCATGATATTGCAGTAAACAATCTGTAACTGGAGTGTAGAGAATGCTGTGTTTATGTCTGAAAATTAGTATATTTTTATGGTAATTTACTGTGTATATAACCTTAACACAACAAATGCGAGCTTCTCTTACTGTCAGGCAGAAGCAAGTGGAGGATATCTTTGGCGATAAGGAAACCCATTGCACCATAATTCATTGCCCTGTTAAAATACGAAAAGAAAAGAAAGTGTACCATAATGTTCAATAATTATAATAATATATATTTTAAAAAACAGTAATAGAGCTTTCAAAATCAGTCTTCTCTTTACCTGGGATAGTTTGGATGGAAGAGAGGGGGGACAAACATTCCCATGGGAAAGAGGAGCTCATTACCCAGGAGAAGTGGTGTGACAGACAGACTGAAAGAAATGAGAAAAAAGTTTAAATACACGCTTAAAACATTCATCTTCTTATTTTTTATATATATATATATATTATATATATATATAAGAACAAAGCCGACACTTACATATCAAACGCCTCGATCTGCTCAGTCAGGAGTTTTCTGCGCTTCTTTTGCCAAAGGGACAGTAGCTGGACATAGTTGGAGAAGAAGCTATGTGTGCTCACCGACACCTGGTTGTGGAGTCAGATATGATGTTAATGCATACAAATTTATTAGACAAAGAAGTTCAGTGAGTTTAGGTGGGTATAACTAGGGTTAAACTCACTGGGAAAGAGGTTTAACTGGGAAGGGCATCAAATAAAGAGGTTAACATCTTAATACACCTAATCTGTTGGGGCCACTGGAGGTAATGTACCTCAGAAAAAAGCAGGTCAAGCTCAGCTTCACTGGAGATCTCACTTGTAGTCCAGAGTCTTGGGATTAAAGACTGAACCTGGAAGAAGACAGACAATAAATATCAAAATGGTTACAGAATACAGTTAAAAAAAATCAAAGTACAATAACAATTCTTGCTTCTTACCTTTTTCATAACAGACTGGAGAGACTTCTGATCCGTCCACTTGAGTTCATGTAATTTGGACTTGAAGGAGGAAAATATGTTTTGAACAATCTCCTTTGCCTGTTGGACAATGAAAATCTTCAATATGCTGCATATCAGCCTCATAACTTTAATCTCTACTGAATTAATTATGTCCCAAATCTCCAAAATCGCTCCTCACCTCTCGGTGTGCTGTCCTTTCACTGAGAAGGTGTGTAAGAACTGAGTCAAATCCCCTCTCAGTCTCCAACACACAGTGTTTCCAGCGAGGAGCTACCTGGTGAAGAGTCCCACAGAGAAGACGTGACTCAAAGGAATCAATTCATAGGCCTAATTTTTTTTTTTTTTTAATAAAATGTAATGGTTTCATTGTGTTGACTCACCCCTTCAGTGTTACCCAGAGCTACAGATAAATTCTTTGCTGTTTCAGAAAATCTGGAGTCCAGGGCAGGCATCAGGGTGTGCAGCAGATTCAGGACCATATAAGTTTGAAGGGGACCGCTGAGTGGAATCAAATTAGACAGCAAAAGGTCAAAAAAGAAAAAAGGGGCAGGGTTTATGTGAATTTGATTGTGTGTTGCTCCGCGTCACTTACAGTACCTGGTGCTCAGCTCATGCTTGTTCAGCCATTTCCCAATGATGGGGGACATTTGCACCATGTAGGGTAGGTTATGCAGAAGGACATGATCGTCTTCGATTAATCGCAGCGGATGGAAAGCGGCCTGTAGACAGCCCAACCAATCAATGGCAGGGGCCTGGATCTGCGGGAGCATTTACATAAAGAAGATCTATCATTTCAGTGAATTCAGACACGGTAAGTGTGTATAGCGACACAGCCTCCTCCTCCTCCGGTACCTGTAGCTCTTTGATGGTCATGCGCTGATAGAGCTGTCCTTTCGACAGGCGATATTGCAGAGGTGCAGCAGTTACAGCGAGCTCAGAGGACAGAGACATGAACATGCCCACGTGGATCATGCTGCTGCTGTCCGGGGCCCCCAACAGCGCCAGGTATCTCTGACATGTTGCCAAGAAGGGACGTAATGTCTGGATGAAAAGAGACAGGAGAATGATTAAGGAGTGTATTCGTGGGGTTGGATGAATGTTGTATCCATTAAAAGATATTTCTTGGGTCAGTAATGGTCCAGCCAAGTCAACAACCTGAGCTTTAGCTTGAGACTTCTGCGTCTTGTTGTTCCATTCAATCGGGATCAACAGATCTGGCTGATCAATCTGTTGAAAAAGAGGAGACTTGAGTTAAAGTAATAACACAAAGCCTACTTTATTATGGCAGTGCTCCCACCAACATGTTAGGACTTATAAATTATCATAACGGATGCTGGCCTGTATGTATCTTTTGGTCGTCCCACGGGCAATTTCCTTTGGGTCTTTGCCCACATAGAGGTTGAAGAATGGAAAGGTGGCGTAGTCTCTCATTAGCAGGCTCAGGGTGGAGTTGAAATCAGTCTGGTTCCACCGACCTGATACTGCCCAACCTCCCAGCTGCACAAACACACACACACACACACACACACACACACACACACACACACACACACACACACACACACACACACACACACACACACACACACACACACACACACACACACACAGATTAAGAACAAAAAGGGGGTTATCAAAATCAAAAGAGCAGGCCTGAAATATGAAAATAAACAAAGCATCTTTTAACATGTGTCTCTCACAAATAAATGCATCTGTCCATCTGAGACAATCAACAACATGTATGCCAAATCCCAATCAGAGCTCACATTTGAGAAGACTAATATTTGTTTGATAAAATTACTTACCGATTAACAAAAGAGCTGACGATTCATTTAAGTGATCAGTTAGTAAATAAATCGACTAATCATTTAAACTCTAGATAATTTTATGTGGAACAAGAGGAACAAAGGAGGAACCACCACCACTGAGCTTTTTTTTTTTTTTACCCTCACCAAAGAAGATGTGACAAATAACAACTTGTTGTAATAGCACCCCCTTGAGCCAACCTGTGTAACTAATCCTGCAGTCTTCGCAGTAAGATGCATTGTTTCTCTGTATTTTGCCAAAATCTGAGTGTTGCCTGAGAAGCCGAGCAGTATGATTGACAAGTAATTCGCTTTCACCTCTGAAAAGGGAAGCAATAAAGGAGCTCTGACACTGTTTGGGAATTATCAGCCTAGGGCCTGCTTACAAAGGGTATATGACTATCATACTTTCTGGATGAGTGTGAGGAAGGGCTCTTCTCCAGCGTTGTCTATAGATCTTGTGTCCAAACAGGAATGGTAGAATCCTTTGGCTTTCTGCACCGCTGAGCTACTGGCACTGTCGTTTGATTCTGAGAGAGAGATACCGAAAAACACAATTCAGGCCATGCAGGGATGTAACATGCTCTCTTATGCACCAGAGTGATTGGATAAAGCGATACGGCCCAGAGAGGTGTACACTAGAGGGCATTTTCTGCTGCAGACTCCTACCCAAAATCTTCCGGAGATACTGCAGTAGCACAGTTTTTCTGTCCAGTATTTTTCCCTCTCTCAGTCCCCTGTCTTCTCGCTCTTTACTTTGTCCTCTCCTCTCTGGCCACACAAACTTCCCATTCTGATTCTGTGGGTGTCCAGGGATGCCCTGTCCTCTTTGTCCTCCCCCTCTGTCTGGTGAGAGTCTGTCCGATCCACATGTGAACAAGAAGTATTCACAGGGCTCCCTGAACTGATCAGCAGACATGGACAGACGAGCCGACGCCCACTGACAGGCTGGGGAAAGACACGGAGTCACTACAGGAAAGAGTCAGAGAAAAGTCAGACAAAATGACAAGTTCTGAATATATTATGGAATTTTGCTGCACCGTTGTATGTCAGGCCTACCAGTAACTGTCTGGTTATTGCTCCTATTTTGACGATTCTGATGCATATAGTAAATTAGTCCCAGAAAGGCAGCACATAAAGAAAACCCCCAAAAGAGGAGAAGCAGCTTTCTATGTTTTATCCACAGTGGCTTTGCTTGCTGCTGCTGCTCGGGGTTAGACTCTGACGGCTGTATCTCAGGCTGGAGCTGGGTTTGTTGATGGGTCTCAGAGGGATCTTGGGTGGGGAGTGGCGGCTGAAGACCCCTCTCAAGTTCTGGCTGTGGCGATGGCTGGATTGATAGCTGAAGCTTGAAGTGAGCATGTGAAAACAGAATATAACTGGTTATACCGAAATACCATGGCATTTTTGGAAATATAATTTTTTTTGTGTAGTAGCTCCAATTAATTTTTACTAACAGTAGAAATATAGAAATATAAATGATTTGATATTGACAATCCAGGATGAGCCCTCATTCTACCCCTGCGCAGATGTTACAAAGTTGTTTTTTTTAACCTTTACAGTAGGGTTGCAATTGCTTGTCAGTTAATCGATGGTCAATTGACAGAAAAATAATCGGCAACTATTTTGATAATTGATTATTATTTTTTAAGAAAATATGTCAAAATTCTCTGTTTTCAAATTCTCAAATGTGAATATTTTCTGGTTTCCTTAGTCTTATATTATAGTAAATTGAATATCTTAAAAAACAAATAAATAATAATAATAGATAGTGGCAGCCCTACTTTATAGTTAACTCATATTCACCAATGACCCCTCATCGCAGGATGAATATGTCTATGAGCTGTGAGCAGTTTAACCCAACAATGTTCTTCCCTTCTTGGGGTGTTTTATTTTAATAAACATCTCCAGTATTTCAAGCAAAGATCTGAGAAAATCCAGAAAAATGAAGCAAAATTTTGTGTTTCTGAGTGTTTCTCTTCTTTGTCCTGTCTCATTAATCATCTGGTGACACCTTAGATTTATCTTGCATCCCCTAGCTAGGTCCAGATCCTCAGGTAGGGGAGGATCACAAATAGTCACAGTAATGTACATACATATTAAACATCAGGTTATGTCATCATAAATAAATCAGGAATATCACGCAAAACATAAAATGTGCTCAGTATGTAAAAAAAAAAAAAAAAAAAAAGGTTGTACATCAGTGTGCACACTCTGGTCATGTCCCATCATAAATCTTTAATCGAACTGGGCCCACAACAAGTACAGAAGACTTAACAGTGATTTCAAACATCCCTCAACCTGCCACTCATCCACCTCTAAGAAAACACATCCATTCTTAATCCCAGTCAAAGCTAAAGTAATTTCCACACAGTAATTCCTGCACAAGGCTTAGAGGCCAAATTCTGCTCTCACCATTTTCAACATCAAACACTGCTGACTTGTAAGAGCCCACTCTGTTCAGAAACAAAATGACACCAACAAATGTTAAGAGTTGCCACATGCTAAGAAACTCATAACAAAGTGGTTATTCCTGTATTTCTTGTTTAATATCTCCACTGACCTATATACTTCACAATTTTAATATTACTTTAAAGTTCAGTAGAATCACAATGCATGTTAATTTCAGAAAGAATGTCTACAGTATGTACAATGTGTTTTCTTGCTTACTCTAACATTTGCCAAAGTTACTGGAAAATGCTGATTAAAACAATATAAGTTTGTCCCTTGGCATCCAATATGATGTTCGACACAGTGTGAGCACACTATAGACCTCACTCAGTAACTTCAAAACCACTTAACATGGATGCCTCTGCTCTAGTTTCCAGCAACTAAAACTCACGTCAGCCTTGTTACCATGTGAACATGGTAAACACAGCTTCATAACAACGTGGCAAACATTTTGTTTTGGTGAAGTTCTTACCTCAAGCTCTACTGGTGTTTCACTCATTCTTAGTATATGGATGTCTTGCTCTGTGCGGGTTGCATCTTCTGTCTTTTACATTTGATGTTTCTCCTGTGCACCTCCTCCTGCTGGCTCTCCTTCAAACAGCTGTCATCTCAGCTCTCTATCTCTTTTCATCACTCACTTCTCATCTGACACTGATAAAAAAAAAAAAAACTCTCTAAGCTACGTCTTACTCTGCTCTCCAGAACCCTAATAATCAAGCAGAGACTGCGGTTTCGCTCAGGGACGTTCATGGGTATGTTTTGTGGTTTGTGAATTCAGGAGAAGCTCAATATGAAGATTCCAACTTGTATTTTCACTTTTTCACCTGTGTGCAGGATCAAGGCTTGAGAACAGAAGGCTGAGACTGGTAGGTCAAAGCCGACACGTTGCTTTTGCTAACACATTGTTACATATCATTGAATGAGGGCGAGCACTTCTTCCTGGAAAATAAACACACGTAGATGCACACACACACACACACACGTTCGCTGTCATCATTATCAGTGCAACGCATGGCTGGCAACAACTGATACAGCAGTTTGTCAGCCTGGAGGTCATGTAACAGTGTAGCACATCGTTGAGAGTCTGGGAGGAAGAACGTTACATGGATGTCACATGGAAGCCAACCAGAGATAGAATATGTTGGCACAAATAAATATGACAAGCCTTCGATATATTTCATGTATCGTGTGAGTTCATAACTTAAAAATTGTACCACTTAAAGACGAGCGAGCAAAAATGAAAACTTTTGGTATTTAGCATTTTATTTACTTAGTTGTTTATCTTTTGATAAAGCCAGAGGAGGGAGGGATGGGCCTAAATGTTTTTAAAACAAACAATATACACATTCACACTTATCAAACAGGAATTTATAAAAAAAGTTATATGAAAAGACAAGGCTTCCGCATGTAATACAATAAGACATAACACTACAAAACGCCAGATAAATGCAACTGTGAAGGCATCATCATATGTATAATATCACATGGTGATGACAAAGGCAGGGCCACAAAAGTGCAGTAGTTGCTGCAAACAAAAGACATAATACTAGAGGAAATGCCACCACCGCCTACACAGTTAGCATGAAATGCTGAATCACTATTGCCATGTTTTGTTAGTCATTCTGGTGTTATACTGCACCAGGCTCAATGCAAGCACAAGTAACAGCAATTTTTGTATTGAGGAATTCATTTCTGTGGCTGCAAATCAGGCTCAATTCAAAAGGAACAATGGAATACAAGAGAGTGGAGAAGGCACATCGCCAGGTTAAAAATGAAAACAAACGACTGTAAGCATTTATCAATGAAATACAGTACAGTAACATAAGATAAAATAGTGTATAGCCATCATGAACAGAATGAAGTACAAATGGAAAGAATGGAAAGAATAGTGGTATTTACTGTATCAACAGAATAGATCAAGACCAAAAAACTGGACTCAAACACAAAAAAGGTGATTAAAAAACAACAACATATGAACATCAAAACATTGAATCCCATGTAATTCTTTTAGTAACCTCAATCTTGCAAACAGTTTTGAAATATTTGGTCACTATGTTTAAACGTCTGTTGCCTACAGCTCAAAGCTACCACCTCTACTGTTATCCCACTGATGATTTTAGCACTGGTACACATGTAACCTTAATACATAACAGAAAAAAGGTCCTTACATTATATTATTTAACGCAGAAGATTCCAAGAAAAAGAATATCAATAACAATACTATTATGTTTCTAGATTGGTGTCTACTCAAAATTTATTATGTGCAGGGGCTTAAGAGTCAAAGTGACGCTAAAATTATATTTTATTTCACTATGAAAGTGTGCAACAATCACATATTAGGTCCTGTTTTCAGCCATGACGCTGATATTTTTAACTACACTGTTTTTTAAATTATGAGATCCCTGGAATGGAATCTGTGCTAGTCTGTTTGCTCATAATTTGTGCATCCAAAAAGCATGTATCTAAAAATACTTAACACTGTTCAATCAGCTCTAAAGTATTTTTTGAAAAGAAAGCAGCTTCATTTTTTTGTTCCAATCTTGCCCTTATACAGTATGATCAAATAAAGAAAGCAACGAGGCGTAACTCAATGCATGCAATTAAATGATCAGATTCACATCACAAAAAACTAAGAGCAGCCTTCTCTGTTTTTTTTTTTTTTGCAGTCAATGTTTAGCACTAGATGACTTTAAAATGCTATCAGAGTAGATTGGCAGATATAAAGCACTATCTAGGCAGGGAAGCATCATCAAACAAGCTTGCAGGCACAGCAACTGCCAAAATGTTAAAGATTTGCTCTATCAACAGCCAACCAGAGTGAAATCTGTGGAATGGTCAAATGGGAGGTTCTTCATACTCACCCTATGCTAAAAATCTGTGTCACACACAGATGTGCTAGACAGATTCACAGGGAAAGAGACCAGCTAGTGAAAGTTTAAGACAGAAATGTCTCAGTCCATGGCACTACTAACAATACTGAGGCGAGAGACAAAGAAAGGCAACTTTATATTCACCAGACTGTTCTTTTGACCAAACTGTTCTTGTGCAAGTTATGCTGTAAATTTTAGAGTAAACGTAGAAATGGCACAAAAAAATATGCTCTAGCTCACAAAGAAGGCTAGATGGGAGATTGGAGAGTTAGACACTGGGAATAAAAGATGATGGGAGTCTATTTCAATGCAGTACATTACTTCTGCACTGAAGTGAAGTTAACACAGACAAGGAACTACTACACTGTATCTGCATGCAAACATTTTCACTCAGCACATTCACATTCACACCTGCGCACATATACTGACTAAAGCCCTGTTGCAAAGGCAAAACGGTAGCCGAGTGAATCCTGTGCTTTTGGATTTGGTTCATAGTTAAACAGAGTGATGCTGCTTCAGCCAATCACTGCGCAGCTCGCTTGGCTCGCTGGGTGTGGCACTTCATACACAGGATCCTACCATCCAATGGATAGCAGCCATTTTCATCCGCCTCTATGGAGAGGGGGCGAGCACAGTCCTACAGAACAAATGAATACATATATTTATTATCAATTTATTGAATACACTACGTGATGTATATTTTGATAACATTTTGTACAATAAATGTCTTACCTCACAACGGTAACACTTGAGGTGGAAGTTCTTGTCAAGAGCCACCACTCTGACTGTCTCCTCGCTGCCTGGGGCTGGAACAATGGGCTCATTACAGCTCACACACAGAGGGGAGAAACGCCTGGAATAGAGAGGTGGAAAAGTGGCGGTTTGTTGATCAGTCACTCTCACATATTCACAGTCACGCTACACCTAAAGCAACATATTCCAATGAAACCAAATCAAATTTGTTGCTTCTGTGCCTGGTGGTTGTGAGGATTAATCAACTATGTTGAACCCAATTATTTCATCCACAGTTTAGCATGCTGTGTAAAATTTTTTTTATCACCAGGAGATTGAGAAATAAGTTTCAATTGGTCCAGACCAAGTGAGAGACGAGTGTTGCTGTCTCTTCCCTCCACGCCAACTGAGTAATCCTGATACGTTAAATAAAAGGGATCATATAACTGGATAAATCCAAACGCTGCTGTAATTGATATGCCCCCAGAACATATGCTTGGCCAGCAACCTCCTTGTGCTGAGAAATTATTTAGACAAAAATCAGGGAATTTATTGTTCAATTACCATAAACGATGGCAAATAGATTGAATTGCACAGCAAACTAATCCCTTCTCTTGAGAAATTAATAAAGATGTAATATTTCATTATTTTATTAATAGATTACCTGTGGTAATCCTGGACACAGTACGGGTTGTTGTTGTCATCGGTGATGAAGGGCGCCCCCTCAAGTACGCAGGAGCAGGTGCTGCAGCGGAAACAGTGGGCGTGGAAACACTGGCCCACAGCCTTCAGCACACGGTCTGTGATCCTCTCCCCACATCGGGAACACACTGCCAGGGAACTCTGAGCAAGAAGAGAAGGAACATAAGATGAAAAAGAGAAAACAAAGTAATAACCTAGAAGCAAACTTGCAAACAGTGTAGTCGCTGTGTCAACACTGTTCAGTACTTTCTAGACATAAGTATTCAGTGCATATTTAATAAAGATAATTGGTGCTTACTCAAGTCTTTTGTGTGCTTTCATATCTAAGTTTAAGTGTAACACAAAAAAAATGTTATTGCTTTCATTATTAGCTATTTACTAGAATCATATTTTATCATGAAACTGTACCATAATGTAAGTGTGTAGCCACAATAAATTCTAAGACGAACAGAGTGTCCTCAAACAGGTTCATGTTCATAATAAAAACAACACAAAAAAATATTACGTGTTTTATTTGTGCTGCAATCACCAGCTCCGGAACTTAATATTTTCATCCATTCGCATACTGAATGTGCATACTTCATGCTGTTACATATGTAGTACTACTGTCTCCTTGTGTGTCCTCACCACGTAGCAGTCCTCACACTGAGGTGAGCCATCCCTGTCGTAGAACTGCATGCCCTGCAGGGGGCGATGACAGCTCATGCAACAGAAGCAATTGGAGTGGAAGAGTTTATCCATGGCTCTCACTGCTGGTTGAGTACGGGACAGCGCCTCGCCACACTTCCCACAAACCTCTAAAATGGGAGAAGAGAGCCGCAGAGAGAAAGAAGGTTAAAAGAGAAGGCTTAAGAGTTGAAATAGAGTAAGATTATTTACAAATACATCCATCCATCTTCTGTGTGTGTTAATAACAGCATCATTCCTTAATTAAAGAAGATAGCACTGTATTAAGTAATTTCCACAGATATTAAACTGATCATTTTATGGATTTGTCCGATTGTACCAACTCTTTGTTGTGACATCAGTTTCATACAACAGATGTAGTTTAGTGTCTATTAAAATGATCGTGAGCCACCACAGTAGTAAACAGGGAATCCTCACAGATATAAATATAAGCCTACCACAGGTTAACTGTGGAACACAAAGAATAAATTGTGAGTAGATTTTAATTTCAATTTTTCCCTACATTAATTTCACCAATAATATTGCAGTCATCAATCAAAAAAGATGAGCTCTTACTTTTGTTGACACTATATCACACTCTCAACTCTTGATATTTTTGCAAAATTCCGGATGTGCATACTGGCAACTACTTAACGACTGTAATTAGCAACAAAGACATCTGTCATTAATCTACATTAGTACAGAGAATTGTGGTGTGAGGTACAAGTGTGCGTGTTAAATGATTCTCTGATAAACATATGAGAGACAGAAAGTATGACTGTATGAGTGGTGGGATGAGAAATTAATGTCTGCATATCACGGAATATTAATGTGTGTACCTGTAGGAGGGGAGGTGATGACAGGTGCGTGTGTGTCCATGTCTTTAATGAAGTCCTTGGTCATTCTCTCCAGTTCCTCCACTTCCCTCATGTTCAGAGGAATGCCTCCACCTGGGACGGGAACTGGGCCCGGAGGTGAGGGCTGATTACATGCACAAACACAAACACACGTGCAAAAAGCAATGAGTATTTTGTATTTTCAGCATTTTGTTATTTACGATTGAACAGTTTACGTTTGAAAACATTGTTGGTGCATGTCCAGCAAGGCACAGTTCTCATCTTTTGATTTATATATTTGTACTTCCTGGACCTTTCTACTGTTTATGCAATGTAAATACAGATCTCTTAGTAATTAAAATAAAGTTGGAACATACCGCTGATGCAGGAGGAGTTTTCATTGGTTGGTTAAAGGAGGATGGTGGAGATGCCATCGTCTTGGGTTGAGGAGGAGTAACAGCTGCAGGAGGGTTTTGGTTTGCATTCACTTGACTGGAAAAGGGAGAACTCTTTATGTGATTAGAGGCTGGGGCAGCGGCCATGCTGTTTGGCGGAGTAGGAGGTGCAGGGGGAGCTGCAGGAGGTGGAGGGAAAGAGCTGGTGGCAGGGGGAGGTGACGGTTTTGGTGATCCACTGACTTGTATGGGGGTCTGGTTCAGATTCTGGTTCAGTTTTTGTGCCAGAGAGGCAGATGAAGTTGCCATTCTCCCTCCAAAACCAGACTTGGGTGCCACAGCTGGGGCCTTAGCAAACGGCTGAGCAGCAGAGTTTGGTGCAGAGTTGTGATTGGCTTGACGGTTTGTTCTGGCTTTGAGTTCTTCGGCCCAAGGCGCTGGAGGTGGGCGGTCTCCCATCTCGGGAGGTGGGAGGAAGGAGAGGGCTGGTTTGGGAGCAGTCGGGGGAGGAGCTGAAGGCTTGGGTGCTGGTGCTGAAGAATACTGGCTTGGTAACTGAGGATAAAACAGCAACATTAACAACACGTAAGCATAAAATGAGCTTCTTACAGATTATTTTTACCTCAAAACAAACCACACAGAAAGACAAATTCAGTGTGAGGCTGTTTTGGACATGTGTTGAATTTATTCAGTAACATTAAATTTCCATTTACCATAAACTATAACTCAACAGAGGGAAGTTCATATCTAGTGTATAACATTTCACACTGCAATGCTGCAAGCAGACACTTTTATTATGTTGAATGAGGTATTTTGATTAAAGCAAACACTGAAAGTGCTCCAAAGTTTGAGCTTATCAGAAGTGCTTCGTCTTTGACATTTATTTTGCGGTTTTGAGCCAACATTATTCTGCCCTGATCCAGTACCTCCCAGTTGGATAAAAACACTCTCCATTTATGGCCCTCTCACTGGGTCTCTGGCAGCACACTCTGGCTTCATCACACTCTCATGCTCCCCACTCAATTCTGTGTGCATCTCTCTCTCTATGTGAGTATCTCCTCCCTTAGTGTGAATCCCCAGCTACCTCACTTTTTGTTTTCCCTTTTTGTTCTCGTGTGCTGTGTGTGCAGTTCTCTTATCATTGAGCTTTCAACCTGAACAGATGAAGACTAATAAAACCAACCTAGCATCTCTCACAACTATTTCCACTGACCTACCTTGCTTTTTCACTTTTCCTCCGTCTGACTCATTTTCTTTTTCTACAGCAAGCCTCCTATGAATCAAAGTCTGCAATCATTTTCCCTCTCATCTGCTCTTTAGCTCTCCAGAGGACGTAGGTCTTTCTAACGATACCCTAATATCTTATGTTTGTTACAGTGTATTCCCCATCCTCCTTGCTTTGTACCTTAGGATTAAATGGTCCCCTGGTCTCCATCTCAGACAGCAAGTCAGTCAGAGAGTCAAGCTGTTGATCGAAGCTAGTCTGCTTCTGCATCATTCTCTGGCAGAGGAAGGTAGAAAGAGGAGCAGTCACAAAAAGTGCATTTCTTTACATTACCAAAATAAAGCAAAGATGCATGGATCAGTCAAGAAGAGAAAGCTGGATGATGATGAGGAACTGTTACAGACTCTAAATACATATTAGCAAGATGTTATGTTTACATATATATGTTTTATTAAGACTCAAGAGTGTCGGGTCCTTTTAACTTTTCAAAAATGGAGAATGAAATATAACCGAAGTCTCAAAAATGTTGGTGCTTGAAAAGTTACTTGGAACAATTACTGAGGTTGGATACCCAGAATGAAAGGATGAATGACAAACAAACAAACTTAATGATGTGATTAATGATGACTATGAAACAATAAATGAAATTTTAATTTTATTTCCCTGGTTGGATGAGAGAGTAACGAATGTTGAATTATTTAATTTTCGATACATTGGACTGTTTGCTCTTTCCTATTTTAAACAGGGGGTATATTCCTGTCAAGCCACGTTCTTAATTCTGTATTTTTTAATACATTGGCTAACAAAATCTAACCCCGTATACTGATGCATTTGTAGCCTGACAGTCCAACTGCAATTAATGGAGTCCTAGAATATACATGTCTACAATAAACCTTTCATTGCATGTCTAAAAACTGTTTCAGTGACATAAATGTGCAATAATCCTGTTAGATGAAACTGGGCGATTTACCCCGGACTAATGCTAATATAATTTGTGGGAAAATCTCAAAAAAAATGTATTTCCTGCCAACACTCCATGGACTCGCTATAGTCCCAAAACAGTGTCTTCCAGTGTCCTAGCTGATTATCAAATTACACCTAAATGCAGTTACATGCAGAGCAAGGAAGACACATGCAGACAGCCAAAGCAACTTAAGATACCATCGTGACTTACCGGTGGGTTCCCAGCAGCACTGGGAATACTGGTACCGGAGGCAGGGAGAGGTGGAGGGGGTGGGGGAGGAGGGGGGGAGGAGCAGGTGGGCGGACAGGTACTCTCCTCAGGGGGAGCTGGGAGGGGCAGGTCATCTGCAACTGGAGGTGGAGCAGGGAAGGCGGGAGGGGGGGCATCAGAGGCAGTGGATGTGGTATGGCATTCAGGGGGAGGTGCTGGCAAATCATCATCCAGTGGAGGAGGAGGAGGGGGTGGGAAGTCTGACAAAAATGAGGAGGGTTGTTTGGTTAAAAGCTGTGACAAAAGGATGTCTTCATTCTCAGTTTTTACTAATAATCGAGTCCAGTTGCTTTGTCCTTCATTAAATCAGATATACTGAATACCTTAACAACATCATGGTTTTATAGCAAAATTAACTAATAAGACAATACAAAAACTGTGGGTTGAATTTGGCCAGTTGGAGACCCATTTGACGACCTTTAGCTGTTCCTCTGATGGCTTCTTAACTTTAAATGTCTAATTAGAACTTGAGTCAAACGGTAATGGTGTGTCCTGCCTGTCTCCAAGAATCAGCTCAGAAATCTAGTAAGATAATTAAGCACAGTTCTAAAAGTGGCACGGTATGATACTCTGTAACTATCTCAACAATTAACAAACATGTCCAAAAGGCAGGAAATACAGCACAGTAATGCAGTGTCTCAGAGACAACTAGTTGGAATCACTGTATCACACAACTAACCTGCTTTTTCATATACTCAACTGTGAAGCTCTGCATGTTCTAGTATAAGAAGCAGCAGGAGGTGGGATAGGGGAGGGCTGCTCACTGAGTGGATATAACTTAAGATAGGTAGAAAAATGGTTTACAAAATAGCATAAATATTACAAATACCATCACAGAGTAAAGATGGTGGCAGAGGCAGATCTCCCACTCGACCAATCACACCCGTGCCTATTGGCGTTGGTGATGGAGCTGAGGGAGGTGTCTGGCTTTTGGGCCGAGGCGGTGCCACCGAGGCAAACTTCTTTGGCTGATTGTAGAAGGACGGGGTGGTGACTTTGAAGTTCAGAGAGGATGTCACCATGAACGGCTTGCTGCTGTTGGAGTCCTCCATTTTGTGTATTTATCTGAGGACGAACACAAGAAACATTATATACATCAGTTAAACAACGTACAATGCGATATAAATTCTTACAAAAAGGTATGAAACAGGTTGCAGTGAGGCTCAAACAACTGCAGTGTCTTACTCTAACACCCCAAATGAAACCAACATAAATCAGCTGACTAAAGTCAAAATGCTTGCATTCCTTGGCAGCGTATGCATGTCAGGTCATCTGCTGGAGAATTGGTGGTGATGACACATCGACAAAACATTTGGCTTGTCACAGTTCCAACCTGCACACTCATTATAACCAGGTTTAGAGTTTGTAGTGCCTCCACACTGAAAAAGTGACTAAATGAACTACATTTAAAGATGTCAGTATACATCTAGACTAAATTTTGAGTGGTAATGATGGATAGTTGTCCCCCAGTGCATTGCAAAATGGGAACAGAAGAGCTACTCATTGTTGTGATCTGAAAGAAATTGTGGATCGTGGTGAAGCGGCTGCAGAAATAAGTCAGAAAATAACAAATAAGAGTAATAAATCTTGGGGACAACTTTTTTCTTTCATTGTTAAGTTTCCAGCTTTAAAATGGCAGGAGCTTCCTAAATTTGCAGTGTGATTCAATCTGTGCATATTGTTTAGCATTTCCTATTACTACAAAGCATTGACTTCTTTGATTTTAACTGCCAAAAACAGTGTACTATGCAAATTGGTACCCACTGTAAACTTTATAACTTGAGAACAGCTGTGTTGACCCCTAAAGCCTTAGCAAAACTAATAAAATGGAGGTTTACTGCTGCTCACAGTGTCTCTTAAAATGTAGTTTGGACTATTTCTAGATTTAGTGTAATAGCAGTAAAAAAAGAAAACAACTCTTGGGCATTCTGCAAATCCAGTGTTAATAAATCCCTTTATACACAAAAGCCTTGGCAAAGGGTCTACAGTGGAATGAGAGAAAAGTGTGTGAAGATTTCCTCAGGCCATGTATACAGAGCTGACACAGTAGACCTAGTGGCATTCCCAGATGCCAGAGACAATTTACAATATTTAACACATGGCTGTTTACAGTGACTTAAAACACACTGATACCAAGGTTTGTAAGAGAAAGACCGGTTTGAAGCAGGGGAGATAGCAACTATGATAACATTTTCATGTGAGGTGCGTCAGAAAGAGGGTGAACTCAAATATTTACCTCACAAATGCTAGTGGTTAAACAAATGTTGATGCTACTCCAGTATCTCTACTGAGATTCCTCGCAAAGTCTGGACACATTTCCCTGAGGGCCACCGGACCCCAAACATGACTTTTAGTCAAAAGCACGGTTGTTCTTACTGACACCACAGCCCCCCCTCCTCTCCCAACACACACAAACACATGCACACACACATCAGTACACGCACTGGCTGTCTTAACTCACACTCTGCTGCTGTTTACCACACTATTCGATCCTGAAGCTCTGAAATAGTTGCATATGCCTGATAACAATAATAATAATAATAATAATCATCATCATAAGGATTAGACCTGTGGCAGTGATTAATGCACCAATGTTTGGACTATTTATGCAGCCTTTAATAGGTTGTAAAACATAAATATCATGCAGCCATAATACATAACCTGAAACAGAATGAATTGCAGGTGGTAAGAATTAGAAAAACTGGAAGTAGCATTTTCCAGGGAACAAACAATATGTATGTCTTTGTTGTGTGGCATTTATCCTCTACACCCTGATGAAAGTTACACAGCACTGTTGCCTCCATAAATGTAAAAAATACAGTAAAGACATGCATTCATTGTTTGTATGCTTTACTAAAGCAATAATAGTGCCTCCTAAAAGATAATTTTGTAACTAGTTGTGTATTAATACAGCTGTCTTTACAATAACACAAGCTTCCCTAGCTTTAATATTTTTGTCACAGCATAGGAGTTGATGTGTACAGCTTTTCCCATAAATAGGGAATTATTATCCCCCACATAAATACTGATTACCTCTGAAGGGGTACCAACTGTCTTTTTTGTTTTTACTGTTGGGATTTGAAAAGGAATTGTAGTTAAACTTACTGATTCTTTGCCTTTTAAAGTTGTTACACTTGCATATCCCCGATGCACATAATGCTGAGTGGTTGTCAACTAGACCCCTCCAAAAGCCACAGAAAAATATGATTGAACCATTTAGATATAATTGAGTTAGCATTTGGAAAACAACCTTTCCATTAGATCAAGTCTGACATAGCCTTGAAAATTATTATGTAGATGGGGCCTAGCTCACGATAAAACGTAAACCAACCAGGAGCGGTCTGGCTGTTTCTTCCTCATTCCTCTTTGTTGGGACACACAGGCAACACTTCAAGTTCTGACAAGATGAAAAAAAACCAAAAAAAAAAAAACCAAAAAACAAAACAACAACCTTACAGCTCCTTAAAGTACCTCTGGTGCTAATGACATAATTATATTCTCTGATGAGAAAGCAGCACTTCAGCTTTTTGGGTCAGCTTCTTTCAATGCAAGATTTACTGATGTTAAACTATTTTAACCATATATGTCCAGGCCAAGGCCATTATACCCTTTGGGCGTAAGGAGGTGTCAGTCAGTCTAAGCCCACCCATTATGAGTCACGGATTTATTAAAACCTTTGGCGACATACTACTTTAAGCACACAGGGACATGATTCAGCCTTTTTATTAATGATCAGATAGCTCTATATATGTATGCACAGTACGTATGTAATGGTATGTATGTTTTATGATTTAATTAGGTAAGAAAGTATATTTTTCATACATTTCAGTCAAATACCAGTTACAATTGGTTGTTTTGTTAGAGCTTTGGAACATTACTAGACAAAAGTTTGACTAGACGAATAATTCCTGATGATACGTTTGACTATAGCAGCATTATTGATTGATCACAGTGATCAGAACAGCTAAACACAACTAGTTTTACCCATCTGTCTCATCAAAGGGGTTACAATAATCAGTGGAAAAAAAATCTAATCACATGAGATCCACACTCATACTGTCCTTTAAGTGCAGGAACAAAAGCATCAACCTACAGAATCTTAGCTCAATTTCACTGTCCCACTTTAATAATTAAGAAAATTGCTGCATGAATCAATAAGGGAAGATGGTGAGGCTCTTGTGGAGAGGCAAACTGCTCTGCTTTTTGGTGTAAATTTTGCCAATAAAATAACTAAAAAAAAGAATGAAAAGTAATGTGTTTTTCAGTCTTTTGGGAAAATAGCTGGCTACTCATTAACCCAACCTAAGTCATGTTGAATGGAGTTGAGTCTTAATACAAAAACAGACTGACTGGTTACGGTCAAGATAAAGCTCTTGGCTTTAAATGAGGTTGGTATGTCTGAAAATCAACAGAGTGCTCCAAACATAACACTTGGATCTAAATGGCTTTCTAAAAGGAGTGCTTGACAAGGGTGGGTACAGACTGTGATTTAGGTCTTTTCATTACAGTCCTTTAGCTACCCTCCTTCTGTGAGACAACATGCAATAATCCTCTCAATTATTCAACAGTGGTGATCAATTGTGGTCGGCTTCCATCTGTTCCTTGATACGGTCCTGAGGGATTTAATACGGTGAGATCAGCTACACACTCAGCCCCAATGATTGCACTTCAAATCTATCTTGAAACCTGATCCTTGAGATGAGGGACCCTCAGCTAAGGAACGTATCTGGCACTAAAACTCAATGACATCACCTTTTTTTGCTTTTTTGGTTACACTCCAATAAGCGCCCTTTCTCTACATTTCCTCTTTTTCATTTTTTGCTCCCTTAATGGAGGACCCAAGTGCTTGTCTTAAGTTCTGGCTTACTCTCACAGTCTGATTTAAACCATTTTTATCTCTTCTATTCTTGCGCATTCCTCAACTTCTTATTGATCTCACACCCACCACTTGAACTGAATGACATCACTTGAGGCTGCATTTAATCATTTCTACTTTACAGCTGTGATGGAGGATAGCATTGTGTAGCCTCTACAGAGGGCCCCAGCCTACAGTATATCAAAAACTGTACTATGTAGCTTTTGAACTTTGTATAAACTCCACATGGCTTTTACAGGCTAGAAAATTGCTCTTCAACCCTGGTTTGGGAACCACAAAGCAGTTGGTTTTCATTTCATCTTATCAGGGACTGAATTACACATGGGATGGAGGGAGAAGGTATTAAGCCTAATTGCCTTGTAGGATATAAAAACCAGCAGGGCTGTGCCATTCAATGGCGTGGTTGGAGAATCACTGTCCTTGAAAACTGTGAGACTTCTTCAAGACATGAAAACAGGGACTTAAGACTCAGCATTTGAAGTCCCAAATGTACTATTAAACAGTTCAAACAAACAAAAGTAAAACTAAACTCTTTTGCAGCACACTTTCTGTTTTATTTCAGTGTTGATAGATTCACATGAAGACACAGACTTTGTTTTTTGTTGTTTTTTGGGGGAAAAAAAGGCTTCTCTATAATGCCACAATGTGTCACAAAGATTCAGTAAAAACATTTAGGAATGTCCTTTACAAAACAACTTGGGTAAAGATCCACAATAAGTAATAAACTTACTACTGCATTGCATTGGAAGTACAAATAATAAGAAAAACAATAAGAAAAGAAAACAACAGAAAGGTTTTTCCATAATTATAAAGCAGGTTCCTTATCTGTAAACCTAATAAGAACTTAAATTTCTGACAGTACTTCCAGTAATTCCTTCCATGTCTGGTCAGTCATTTATATCATTGACTAGTGTGTTGTTTATGAAACTCTCTATTGTTCTGATGTTAACAGCACACACAGTTTCTGGGAAAGCGTGTATAGGCCGGGGGGTCACCAATGCAGAGACAAACAACCCTTTTGAGTCCAATCTTACAGGTCACTGGACATGCATTCAGCACCAGTGTTATACTCCCTCTCGAGTAGGCAACATTTCAAAACTGGTAATAACAAGAGCCACTGGGCTGTGTCAAGCTCTCACCTGAACAGTCTTTCTGCTTGAACTGAAAAACTATAAAAGGATGTAGGCAAAAGACAAATCACAAGACAGTGAGAGACAAAAATCAAAAAGCTAAACATGCAGTGATTTGAGGAAATGGAATGCACTAAAATAGCTTGTGTGTCATGACTCACGGAGGCTACAATAAAAAGAAGGATTCCTCGTCACTCCTGTCATAAGAAGGTAGCCTAAAGCCATTCATAGATCATCTTCATTCACCATAATCCCAGTCTGTTCAAACAGAAGCACCACACAAAACGCAGACTAGAGCCTTCTTGCTATAAGTTATTCTAAAACAGGGCTTATTGTGGCTGTGGTTTGAGGCTCCCCTCCTTTCTAGCTGATGAAAAGGCAAATCAGACAGGCAAGGCACAGCTGTGTGGCTCACACTGATAATCACAGGATTATAACATTCTCAGAGTTGTAGCAATTCTATGCTAAAGTGGCCTTAATTCTCATTTATTCTCCCAACATCCATTAGTATCCTGGTTTTGACTCTTATTCTGGTTTTGATCATATTCGGGATATATCCTTTACATGGAACATGAGAAACCTGTTTATTCATGTCCTTGTATACATGCTGCAATTGTGTCTGGATTTCTCATCGTCTCAGCGAACAGAGATCGTTCAAAAACCTGGATGAGGTGTTTACATTGTGGCTGCAACTAACAATTATTTTCATTATTGATTAATACGACGATTATTTTCTTGTTTAATGGATTAGTTGTTTGTTCAAAAAATATCAGAAAATTGTGGGAAATGCCCATCATGAACTCTACAAATGTCTTGTTTTGTGCAAATAAACAGTCCAAAACCCCAAAATTTTCAATTTATTTTGATAGATGACTAAGAAAACCAGAAAATTTAAACATTTGTGAAACTGGAATCACAGAATTGGTTAATCATTATCAAAATAGTTGGCGATAAATTCTCTAACAATCAACTAAGCGATTAATCGACTTATCGTTGCGACTCTAGTTTATATGCCACAGTATCCTGGTATCTATCAGAGTACTTCAGGTAGCATGTCCAGGATTCTCAAAACCGGGATGAAATCTTATCCAGGTGCATCAACACATAGCCAAAAATCTGATGACCAGGACAACTAGTGCGCATGTAAACGGTGAACTGGTGAATACGTTTCAAACAGCCATACATATAGGCCTCAACAAGGGCACAACAGAACAGTAAAAGTTGACAACTGACAACACATTTCTAATTACTTGGCAGTATCAAGAAGTTGATACTGTAGCTCGGTGCTCCACCCACATTAGAACGCCACTGATTAGATAGGATTAGCCAACTGTTAGCTAACGTTTTGAAAGCTGACAGCAATGGGTGAATGGTCACAACCACAGCCAATTAATACAGACAGCTAGGGCTAATTAACCCTTCATTATGTATCTAGCTGTATTCATAATTGTAAAACAAATTGAGGTTTCTAGATAAAGATACCCAAAAAAAGCTAACGTTGCAAAACCATATCAGTTTGACGTTTATGCTAATATTAACCGTTAGCTTACAAAAAGCATTAACGTTCGGATGACGTTAGCTTGACTTATTTCCGCTTGAATCAGTTAGCGTTACAGCTTTAACACACGTTAGCTAAAAATTACTCCCACTAACGGCTGAATGTCAACTGCCACTCACCTAGAAGTGTGGCCGGGCACCGTGTGTGATATCGTTACCTCTCTGGCTTATCATCAATCACACCAACAGCTAGGTTAGCTTAGGTGGGACCACTCGCACACACCCCTACCACCCTCCTAAGCTTCGGTTAGTGGCTCGGTTTCGGTGGTGAAACGGACGTAACGCCGCCCCATTTTTTTTTTTCTTACCTCATACGGCTTCTCTGAACCCTGCTGTCATCAAGTTTTATGTTTGCTACACCCTGAACATAAAAGCTTACAGCTGCACTGCTAGCTAGCAAGCTTAGTCAAGTTTTTAGCTGGACTTCCTCTTTGAGCTTCCGCGTTGCTCATCCCTAATCATCGGTTTCCATCAGCCGGCGTAGCAACCTACAGTACTTTCAGGGAGATTTATTCACACACACTAAACAAATACTCCTTCAAGGAGACAGCCGAAAACCACCCACTAAGAGGTATCTTTCAGCCAGAGTATGCAGTAGCTTTTACATGTCATTTAAAACGCTACACCAGCTGCCATGTGACAGATGCCATGCCCTGAGTAGAGTTCCCATTGAATAATCAAGAAATCTGTGCTATCACGATACTTGAATTGACAAAAGACGTTACCTTATTAGGTAACCTGTAGCAGTACACTGCCCCCCCTCCAAAAAAAGTAAGGATATGCCGCCACCACCTCCTATTATCCCGATTCACCACAGATAAAATCACTTACCCTGTTAATGCAGCTGCAGTGCGAATCTCCCTTTTACTTCCCCCGCTTCCTTTTGTTCTTCTTCCTCTCTAGGTGCAAGCTGAGTAAGAGTTGTCTGTAATGGTAACTTCTCTTTCTCTCTTCCCCTCTCCAGCTATTAGACCCTCCCCCTGTGCTTTTCGGTCTGGAAAAGGAATGACACCATCCTTCCAAACAAGTTCTTTCTTGTTTGACTTTGGCTCAGGACTTGTGTATTACTATGTAAACAGCACCTCTCTCTCTCTCTCTCTCTCTCTCTCTCTCTCTCTCTCTTCTCTTCTCTCTCTCTTTGTGTGTGTGTGTGTGTTCATAACTGTCCAGTCAGACTCCTCCTCCTCCTCCTCCTCCCCTGCTCTCTTTTCTCTCTGGATTCTTGCAGCATTCTTCATTCAATGACATCAACCCTGTTGCCTCTCCTTGTAAGGTCAGACTGAGGGAATGAGGGAGCCAGAGGGAGGGAGAGATAATGGGGCTAGAGGCTTGATTAGATACAGACAGCGAAAGCGGTCAGGGGTTTTAGCGCAAGGACGTAAAGTGGCTGAAGAAAGTATGTTAAAACTGGTCTGGCTTGTGCTTTAATTTAGTTTGAGAAAAAACACTTGTATAAGATTGGTTTTGTGTCTTTCTTTCACTTGCCTCAACAAGAAAGCTGAGGATCAGACTCTAAAGGCATTACTCTGTCTGTTGCCAAGTGGGCTGCCACATCGTTATTTGCTTTGCACTGAGGCAGTAAACATGCAAGGAGTTAGTACACGATTAGTACATGCGATTATAGAGAGTAAATATGCGCGCGCGCACACACACACACACACACACACACACACACACCTCACACTCTTGCGTCTCATGTAGTCCACACCTTTGAGTCTTATCACACATTTTAATTTAATTAAAAATGTCATTAGAGTGAGACTGTTTCACCTCTTCCTAATACAAATTAACTCAAGAATTCATGATTTTTACTAGAATTAAGTGTCACTTTTGCGATATTGATACCTTATTCTGTATTTAGAGCTGAAATGATTAGAAGATTAATCAATTAGTCGATCAAAAGAAAAATTATCTGCAACAATTCGTTTTCAAGCAAAAATACCAAACATTTGATGTTTTCAGGTTCTCAGTTGTGAGAATTTGCTACTTTTTCTGAATATCTTTAGGTTTCTGAGTATTGTGCAGACAAAACAAATAATTTCCTGACGTCACTTGGGGCTTTAGGAAATTGCGACATTCATTTTTCACTATTTTCTGACATTTTATAGATGAAGAAAATTAAGTGAGGAAATAATAAGCAGATCAATTGATAGTGAAAATAACCATGTTTCTGGTTTTTCAGCATATATAAACAAGGGAAACATTTTTAGTTATCTCATCCCACTCACCGTTTTGTCTTCGTTGAAAGCTGAATGTGAGGCTAAATAACTAGTAAAGGAGATATGTTTCAAGGGAATACAAGGTGAGTAATACTAATAATGTATATATGATCTGATTCACTCCAACCTCATTTAGATTGTCAATGAGGGTGAGTCACCTTTTGACACCCAGTTTTACACATTGCAGAGTTGCATTGGATTCAAGTTGTGAAACCACAGGTCTTGGTTGAGTTCTATTACATGCAAACATCTGTAGTAGCTGTTGTGTAGCTTGTTGCTGCCTGATTCATGTGTGTGAACTACAGGGAGTGGTCATTGAGGTCTTTGATAGCCTATTGTCCCACAAGGAATGTTTCCAGTCTCTCCCCACTTCCACTGGGACAAAAAATGTGTCGAATTTCCACTCAGAGCGTTCCACAGCAACTCTGGTGCTGTGCTGAGAAAACAAAACAAAAAAAGCACCCTATCCTGGCTGCGGGTGACATTCTCATGTAAGAAGAGGTGTTTGTTTGTCATTCCAAATTCCTGCCGATCCATTAGCCTACTTTCTGTGTGACCAGTGAGGGGAGGTAAGGAAGCTAAAGTGACACACGTGCAACGCTCTTCTGCCCTTTTTCAGCCAGCTGCAAACATTGGGTGGTAACATAGTGACTGAAGTTTGGAACGTTTGGATCAGGCAGGGAGAAGGCAGCTTTAGGGTCCAGTCAGTCTGGAGGTAAGACAAAAAAAAAAGAAAGAAAAAAAAAAAAAAAAAACAGGAGGCCGTCAGAATCAGAGCCAGACAGCCTGGAATGCAGCCAAACCTTGGAATGAACAGTCAACCCCCCCCCATTTCTCCTTCCCTCTGTCATGCTGTAATTTTTCAACACTTATCTCCCCCAATCCCTCCATTTCTCAGTATGTCCTTCATACGCTGCACTTTTATTTCCCTTCCCATCTCTCTTTCCGCTCCTCCCTCTCCACCCCCTACTGCTCGTGTGAGTCAGTACCTGCTCATAATACCACTGGGCTCAGAGTTCATTTCCTAATCTTGGATAATTTCCAGTTCATACAGTGGTATACCCTCTCTCTCTCTCTCTCTCTCTCTCTCTCTCTCTCTCTCTCTCTGGACAAAGTCATCTTCAACAAATGAAGAGTGAGAAGCCATTTGAATAGAAGTTAATTTTTTTAATTGCTCAAACCCAAGCAAATGCATTTAAGGGCTGTAGTCTGTATAAAGAAAATTATCTGTGCTCTAACTGAGCAGTTATAAATTAAAACTTTGTATTGCTTTCTTCTTTTCCTCTGTTGATATAATATGGTGCATGCACATATCTCTTCATGCAAATGTCATTTTTAAGCTTTCACATTTTAATGAAATACACCAAGCAAATAGATAAACAGACATGGTTCCAGGCCTTCCCACCCCAGCCCTCCAAACACAAGACACTACAAAGTTAGACAAAGATTTTTATATTGATATTCTTTCAGATATAACCAACAGTGGAGGAAGATAAAGTAAGTACATTTCCTCAAGTACTGTTCTTACGATAAGTACAATTTTAAGATGCTTTTACTTTACGTAATTATTTCCATTTTTTGTTAGTATATGCTTCTAATCCACTATATTTCAGCGGCAAATATTATACTTTTTACTCCATTACATATTTCTGGTAACTTTAGCTACTTGTTACTTTGCAGATTCAGATTATAATACAAACTAAACTATAATCAACAATAAATGTGACATGTTATTATAGGAAAAGATAAGATAAGACTATTGATCCCCAGGTGGAAATTCACAAGGTCCCCAGCAGTGTATGGAGTAGTTCAAATTAGCTCCACCTTTACCAGCTGCAACATTAAAGTGATGTGCAAATTAACATACCAATAATTATAATCCCATAATATCATATACATTCAGTTTCCAGTTTATTAGGTACACCAAGCTAAAACTTATGCAGCCTAATGCAACAGCTCTGCAATAAATCCTCCCTTCACGAAGGTGAATTGAACAATATACTGTTCAGTTTTTGTTTGAGAGAAGTGCTGATTCAACTTTATGGTCATTTTGGAGGCTTTGTCGTGCTTCTGAATTGTATTGTGTTATACTGGCAGATGTTTCTGTTATTTTGTCCACCGCATTATATATCAATGAGGGTAGGCTAAATAGGTTTGGATTCATTTAGCTTCTGGTGTGTGAGATAGAGCTGATGAAGGATGTTGTAATGGAGCACCCACAAATCTTCTCCCTTATAGTATCAACATAAAGTGTAGCCTGCGATGGAGGTAGATAGTCGTGAAAAGTAAAAACCATTGAGCCATCAAGCAGAAATTCAAGGCGTATTTTAGACACGATAAGAATCTGCATACTCGTGACACGACATGGTCTCTCACTCAGCACCCAGAGGAAAAATGTCTCTGCTGCCAAACTGGCCTCCATTCAAAGCCAGTGTTAGACTGCAGTACTCCAATTCCCCCAGCATGTGTCATACTGATACACATTACTGTGCCACACACAGCCAGACTAAAATGCCCTAAGGGAAGAAGAGTCCCCCGGAATCTCTGAGCGCAAGCAATTCCACTTTGGCTAGAGATGTGATAAAAAACAGGAGGGTATGTAAAGTGGAAACCCATAGATACTGACATGGCTGTAAAAGAGACTGATAGGCTTGTTGAGGAGAGCGGAAAGAAGCATCACCAAGGATAAACAGTGTAGCATTGGTGGTGGTCTAGACGAGGAGGGCTGGAGCAAGAGAGAATGTAGGGTAATTGCAAGAGAGAAGGAATGAGAATTGTAAATAATAGAGGAGAGCTGGGAACTCCTCTTACGCAAGGTTTTTGCCCTGTGTAAGAACTGGAATGCAAAAACACATGCAGATGTCATGAGTGCAGAGATTCCATACCACCTACACACAAATATAAAAGACCCCCAAAAAATATGTGCACTGAAGAATTCCAGTTAGGAAAAGTAGCCTAGAGCATCAACTAATAATACACATAAACTCCATCTTCCACTGGCGGAAACAAACTTAATCACATAAGCACGACCATGAGAGAACACCTTATCAGAGAACGCCTCTTTTCATAAAAAACATTTATATATCTCCCTTGTCCCCACCCATCTCCTACGTCCTTTCCCTCCTCAAAACAAACCACAAGTTGTTTCCCTCCCATCGTTCTTTCCCCCTTAATCTTTTTTCTCTCGTCTTCTCTTGCCTCCATCCACTCCTTCTTCCCCACTTACATATTTTTTGTCCTCGTTCATGTGTTCACACCACGCACACACACGCACACACACACACACACAAATACACACAGAGGCGCACAGACACACACACACACACACACTGACACACACACACACACACATTCTCTGTCTAACTAACTTCGTGGCTCCTTGGGGGCAGATGCATAACATGTGGTTCCAATTAACACATATATTAGACAAAGCTATGTAGAAAACAGTGGACTGTGACAAATTAGACAGTGGGTAGGAAAATGGTATATTTTGGAGGAGTTTAACCAGTCTGAGCTAGTTTTTTTTTTTTAAATCAAAAATGGTTAGACTATCTTTCGAATGACTTTGGAAACAGGCATTTCCATTCATCAGAGCAGAACGCCTTTACAGTGCCAGAACGAGATGGTATTAAAGCTGTTATTCATTATCCTTGCGGTGCATCCTACGTAACAGCCAGGAGCTGATCGACAGATAGTGACAGGTACATGAAAGTCACTGATTACAGGAATGAGGTGTGTGTGAGTCCCCAAGATAATATTAAACAGATGCTGTTGCATTGAAATTCAGTGCCACATCATCACCCCAGATAAGAAAACAACAGACGTGCTGACAGGAACATGACAGAAGTCGTCTGTGTCATGTGTTGCAAAGTGGTTTCATGTCATGGTACATACTTTGTTAGTGTCGTTGTGAATGTGTCTGTTTAAGAGTTGGAAAGAAGCGGACAAAGACGGTGAGAGGCATTATCTTTGTGAATGGCCCATGTATCACGACTGAGATTAGTGTCAAGAATTTCTTCCCTCTGTGGTTGACCTTGTCTCGCATTGATGGTCCTTATCATAGTTCACCATGTTGTCACAGGTGTACTGTATATATATATATATATGAGGCATATGAACATGTGTGATACGGTTGCAAGTAACAATTTTTTCATATTTGATTGATCACATAATCTTTAAGATAAATCGATTGATCATTTGATCAATAAAACATCAGAAAACAGTAAAAAAAAATGCTGGTCAAAATGTTCTAAAACTCAAAGTGATATAATAAAAACATCTTGTTTTGTGCGAACAACCGTCCAAAAACAAGTGATATTTAATTTATTGTGATGTTAATCCTTAATTCTGTTAATTCTGTCGATCAACTAATTGCAGCTCCAGTGTGTGAGTGTTTTTGCGTCTCAGTAATCTGACCTAGTCTGTGCACAGGATTAAATATGTCTCACCTTTGATACAGAAGAAAACAGAAGAGAACCAAATGTGAATCATATTGACAAGGAAAGCCAGGTAAAGCAGAATAGATACACAAAGATTAACTAAGGATTTCAGCAAAAAGCATAATTTCCTATGATGCCGTGTAAAGAGAGAGATTTACTGAAGCATTATAAAGACGTCCACACAGTGGCTGAAACAGAGTGATGGGTGGACGGAGGGGGAATAGAGAGCCAGAGATGGAGACATGACAATAGACAATAGTCTACAGCAGCTGCTACAGCAGCAGTTACACACATCAGAGGGGAGTAGTGTTTTGTTTTTTTTTAAATCGGGTTCAGGGAATGTGAGTGAAGCTGACCCCTGCAGCCGCCCGCAGCCCCAATGGGAAACCACCAGAGAGAGCTCACACATATCTATATATAAACCCACTATGCAACGATTGGCTGGATTATGTGGGATTTGTTATGTCTGGCAAATCACACATCTACTGTAAGCCCTTTATTGCTACATACATATCACATCCATGCCTATTGATCTCTCTTTGCATCTATTCAATTCTTCAACTAAGTGACTAGATTGTCTTTTTCCTCCATCCATTCTGTAGTGCTAATTTAGATTTCACACAGCATGATCTTGCACATGACTCAACTGTTCTTTGCTTTCCTTCCCATCATTCCTCCCATCTGCCCCGTCTTTTTCTCTCTGTCCTTCCATCTGTCCTGCTCACTTTCTTTGCTCAATGTGTGTAAAGTCAACAAAATAAGAGTGGCTACACATATACCTCCTTCCACACATTATCTGTCACTGTCCAGACTGCTTTTTGCGTCATTTGTGGGGCAAACACTTCTAGAAACAGCAAACATAAATTTGTAATCAGCAAAGAGGGGATCAAGGGGCTGCCCAGACTGAGAATGACTGATAGGGGTAAGAAATACAGGGAGGTAGGATGAAAAGAGCAAAAAAGAGAGCAATTGTTGATATCAAACTTTAAGTGAGCCATTTGGATTGATACGGAAGGTGGAGGGTTTAGGTGTGGTGATGTTAGAGATATAGATACAAGTCAAATGAGAGAGTTAGATGAGAGAGATGAAGATAAGAGAGTCACTCCTCTTGTTGTTTTTTCACCAGGCAAGAAGGGAGCTTGGTTGGGAAGAAGGCAAAAGGAAAAAGAAGGGATAGAAGAAGATCTCGGAATGTGGATCATAGTGAAAAGAAAGCAAGAAATAGGCGCAGAGATGTCTGAGGGGTGGATCAATACAGAGAGACAACAGAGAAAGAGGTGGAGACTCAGCAGTGGCTTGACTGTTAAGGAAAACCCTCTGCTGTTTTTTTTTCTCTGAAATGTTTAGTATTAGTGTATGTGCGTGCAATTTTTTTGAACGATCTGTGTGAGAGAGGGAGGGATGGATGAGGGGAGGAGATGGAGGGCGATTTAGAGGGAGATGGAGAGGGGAGAGGCGCGAGGAAACCGCTGCAGTGCATTGTTAGGCTGAGCGCACGCAGGAGAAGGAGACATTGAGAGAATCCCCCATTTTAGCCCAACAATATTACAGCAGTGCAGAGATATCTACAACACTGGGAGCCTGTTACTCTCAGCACTGTGCTATTGATCTGCTAGTGGCAACCCAATACATACACAGTCAATCTAATTGTTGTTTTAACCTCTCATTAGATAATTGCCTGTGGTTGTTATGATCTTCCTGGTTTACAAATTATCCAATCATATTCTCATTGTCAGTCTCAGATTGTTCAAATAAATGTGATAATTGCTGCAAATTGAATTGGATATTATAAATCTAATGTTACAGGTAAGATATTAGTGATATTGATACGTATTATTAAAAAATAAAAATAAATAGGCCTATGTCATATCTGTTTTAAATACTATTAATAATGCCTCACATCTTTATTTAGTCCTAATCTACTTCCCTCAGGCATACTGACTTACTAACCGGATCTCTTCTAAGACACTGCACCGGAGAGAGATAGAGCTGGAGGGAGAGAGAGAGAGAGAAAGAGAGGGAGGGAGAGAGAGAGAGATCGAGCAAGCGCAGGAGGGAGAGAGAAAAAGAGAGAGCACAGGAGAGCAAGAAAAAGAAGCTAAAGCCGGGAGAAAGAGAGCGTCGCAGGAGGAAGAGGGAGAATGCACGGTGTCTGGGTAACACTTCCACGCTTGTGTCCAGGGCCTTTGTGAATACACCATGGGATGCATCGGCTCCAGGAGACTGAGTAAGCTCCAGCTTCTCTTCCCCGCTCTCATTGCGGGCTAAAGAGGGGGGTGGGTAGGGGTGGTGGGGTGAGGAGCAGGACGGGGTCCCTGCAGGAGCGAGGGTTTGTGTAGGGACTACGGAGAGGCTTTGTATAAGTGTTGTATGTGTGTGTGTGCTGTTTGCCTCTCTTTCAGTGCAGTGTACTATATAAGCTGTGGATATATAGTCACAAAACCTGTATACAGTACACAGGCAAGATGTCAGAGGCGATATGTGTTAAAATGTGCTACTGAGCGTGTGGTTACATCCCCCACCTCCCTACTCCCCTCCCTCCCTCATCCCATCCCTTGATTTATGATGCTGTTTGGCAGTATGTATATGTGTGTGAGTAGGAGGTAGAGAGGGATGGAGAGGAGGGAGAGAGAGGCGGGAGATGTTAACGCTTTGATAATGCCTATTTATAGGGCCGCATGGCTTGGAGAAAGAGAGGAAAAAGAGAAATGGGATAATGCCATTGTTTGGGGCGTTTGCACAGTTTGTTATTGTTTGCATGAATAATAGGGATAGAGAGGAATAAAGAAACAAGCAGCAGAGGAAGAATTTCAGCGCAGGCAGGCAGGGAGGAGGAGGGGAGACGGACGGATGGTGATGGAGAGAGGGGAGAGGGAGGGGCATATACGTGCAGGCGAGGGTGAGTGGGTTTGATGGGAGTTTGTAGGTGAGGACCTTCTTGGATAAACCTATAGATGACATGTTAGGTAAACCAACACCAGGACTGCTGCTAAGTGTTAAGAGACCGGGAGGGGTTGTATAAATAATAATTTTAGCAAAACAATCAATTGTTTGCACGAATATGATTCAAATATGTTGCAGTGCACGTTCAGCTCCTGCACGTCTTAGTATGTAGCATGAATCACGCTCAAGACAAAAATAAACACAGACTTCCTTTGGTGTTAAATATTTATGAGCCACTTAGCACATCAGGCTCTTAAACATATTTATGGAAAGACATCAGTCTGCACACATATTCAACGTGTCTCTGAAGAAAACACAACCTTTACAGGGGTCATGAATGTCAAAAACAGGTTACAAAAAGGATCCCAAGTGTGCTTCTGCATGAACCCCCCCCAACCCCGCTCCTCTCGTTGTTGACTCACTGTAAATTCTTGATGAAGAGGATTTTAAAAATATCTAGACTATGCAAGTGCTGAAAAGAGAGTACTACGTGACACAGTTAGGAAGGCAGGTGTGAACTGAATACAGCAGTAGCAGCAGCTCGGGCTGCATTTCAGGGCAGGAGAGGAGGTTGGGATCCTTCTGTCAACACTCAGGTCCAGACAGGAGAGACCCCACACGCCTGGCAACTCCAGCTGCTGGAAATAATGTGATTGAAGTAGACACAAGGCTTTGGAAAGGTGCCACATTAATCTGATTGCGAGCCACCTGAATACTGATGCTCATATTTTATATAAGTGACCACAGAAGCTTGAGAATCCAATAAGGCTGCTCTAGTAATAGCAGCAACATTTTCTAATCAGCGATAAGTGATGAAGAGCTGTGATAAAGGTGAATATGCATGAGTACGCATCCAAAGTACGCTGTATGCTGTCAGTCCCACGTAGTAAATATTGTAGATCCCCTTAATAGAATATTTCTCTTCATTTTGCAAATGTTATTCTAAACTGTGTGCACTATAATCTAACATGAACGTGTAAACGAACAGCACTTAAGAGAAGGGGAGCCCACGCGTTTTCAAGCAGCTTGTGGGCCTGAGCCTGTGATTCTCTTGTAAGCGACAGAATCAGCATCAGTACTGCTGGTCTAGAGGCGTGGTTGTGTTTATCCTGGGTGAGAAAGGCTTTAGTGTGTGCTATTGATCGGCCTTCTCAACTGCAGTCCAAGCTGCCAAGCAGAGATCAACAGGAGAAGCAGCAGGCAGCAGGACTGGATCTGTTTCTGCACGGGAGTAGCCCTGATGGGTTGGTTGACATACTGCATGGTGTCCTGCAGGAAAGTGAACATTTTACTGTGTTTTGGATGTCATAGGTAATGTGACGCTGATTAAACTATAGTGGCATCTTTGTAGTAGTAGAAGTATTTATAGAAACCTTTATTATCCCCTGTAAGGACAATGCGTCACCCATCTTTCTTCACATTAATATCACTTGTTATTAGAGGTCTACACAGTGGTTTAAATTTATTTAAGGAGAAAGCCCTAAACATCATAAATTCTGGGCCAGAAACTCAAGATCACGAAAAATGTTGCAGACACATGCAAGATGTTAATTCACACCCAGCTGGAAAACGAGAGCTGACATAAATACCAGTGTTGGGTTTAGTTCACTGTCATCTTCAGCAGTGCAGAACGCGGTTTGTTTGGAGTTTAAAACTATTTCTTTTTGCGAGTAAAAGATTAAATCTACCAAGAATTGATTGAAAATAAATTCCTTATCCTGGCAGTAGGTACATTGTACTTTTATGGTTATTTTGGGTTATGTTTTAAACTGACAGAATAGGAAACACACTGACCCCAACCCCTTTAACATCTGGTTTAGCCCGCCACCACCGCTGTTAGTGGTTCAGGAGAAGACAGACGGAGATGCAAAGGAGATGAGAATTCTGCATCCATCACCCCTTCAGAGAGCGAAGGCCTTGAGATGCAATCGATGGGAGATGCACAAAATAACGACAAACAGTATCTTTTCTCTGTGACTGGGCTTGTGTGTCGTATATAGACCATGCATGCTTAATTGATTGGAAAATTCTTATATTAATTCTATATTTAGAAAATATTTAGCATTGTTAAATATTAACTGAATATTAACCTCTTTTTTAAAGGGGTTTGTGGAAAAATATTTGTGGCAAGATTCTGAAAAAACTATCCATTTGGTGTTGGTACCAAAGTTTGGGTATAGTATTGCTGATATAGAGCGACTTTACACAATACTGATCACTTGTGTCTGTGTTTATGTATGTGTGTCTGTATGTTCACATGTCTACATTTGGGTTTATGCTTCCTCCTGCCAATGACCTCCAGTTTACATCCACCTCTCATATGATTGTGCTCCAGCTGCTATATTTATGTGCATGTAGGCCCATGTGTGGGTGTGAATATACAGTAGTATATGCACCACTGTTGCCTCAACACTTTGTCCCATCACTATGTTTCCACTATTGCATTACAGAGGGGGATTCCCTGCCATAAAATTAAAAAAACCAACACCCACGCTGCACCATGCCTTTGCACACATTCAGTCAAGAATTGCTACCATGTCCTGAATTTGCCGGTTCGCAGTCTGCTTGTAAACTGGCAAATCTGGCAGACTGAGGTGGAAACTGATTGGCCGGCTCCTTTTCCAGGTTGGAAAAGCCTTGTGCACATGAACATATTCAAGGTGAATGACTCAGTGATGTAGTACCTCAGAGATATGATGGGACCTGATGACCCTTACCTGTGTGAGCATGTGTCAGGGCATGTTTGCATATGCTCATACATCCAAGGACTCCAGTGTAGCATATACTGTATACCATAGGGTCTTTGCCTACAGATTTATGTGTGTGAGTGCCTCTGTGTCATATTTTCTAATGTGTGCTGTTATGCTTTGCCTTGTCCTGGATGCCAGGTAAAAGCCTTGGGTCATTATGGGCAGTGAACTGATTCAAATGTAAATGGTTGTGTATGTGTGCATGTCCTTGTGCATATAATTTTAAGCCTGTATGTGTATGTGACAAATCAGAAAAACAAGGCCTGTGTGTGGGCACATGATGGCAGACATTTCAGTAAACAATGTGACTCAGACACGGAGTGAGTTGTGAAATTGAAACATAATGCTGTAAAAGATAGAATTTCATCTCTACAATTTGATCTCTGTGTGTATGTTGGTATGTAAGAATGTGTGTGTGTGTGTGTGTGTGAGAATTTATGAGCATTTGTAGATGTGCTCAGCGTTAGTGTGAGAGTAGTGCTGATTGTCTCAGTGTTATCTGAAGCTAGTAACCACTTCATGCTGATAAAAAAAAGGCCATGTTCAAAGACAAGAAGTCTCCTTTGAATATCAAAGAGCAAGGAAATAAAGATTTCCTGCAAACAAAATGCTATCTTCCGCACACTTTACTGGTTGTTTCCTCCGTCTCTGCAGGATTTCTTCACTTCATCTTAACAGAATGGAAGGATAACAGGATAACCGCATTTTTCCCATTTCAGGTCTAAATGTTCATTATATATTTAGCAGGCCATTAGGTTGTTTATGGGAGTGATCAGGTTTATGTTGCTGGAGCTGCAGCAGCCTGTGACAAGATACTACATGCTGTAGGTTTTTAGTTACCTCAATCAGGGCACTGATGACTGCTGTATCGGCGATAAAGACCCGCACAGGATGGCAGCCACACTCATGCCTAAACAGATTAATGAGGCGTGTCAGGCCTGAAAATGACAGGGGCATGTAGATTGGGCATGCCATGTCACCAGGTTAATGGCAGTAACTCATGCTGGGCTTTAGTGTCTCCGTAAGTGTATATCAGAACCCCTGCATGTGTGTGGATTATGTCCTGAGTCACACTGAACTCTATTTCCCCTACCAAACTCTCCCAACCATCTAGGCTCTGGTTCTCAGCTGTGTTCTTGCTGAACTCTGGAGCTCAGTCAGCCAGCATCTGCTCATATCCCTGTAAGAGGGCTGCTCTCCAAGCCGGTACCCCATCGTGGCAACCAGCTTTACTGCAGCTGTTGTGGTAAACAAGCACCAAGCCCCCTGGTTCCTCGCCGTTACTGCCGGAGGGCAATGGAAGTAAAAAAGACAGATGACACTCAAATGCTTCCCACTTCAGCGGGAGCCATCAAGCCACTACAGTCAGAGCTGGACTTGACAGTGCAGCCGCTGCAGATCTTTGGCTGTTAGTTACGCACGGCTGCATCTCTCCCTCTTTTCCTCCTACATCCCCCTGTCCTCCCTCGCTCCTCCTCACTCCTTCTCCTCGGCTGAGCTAAGCCTGGCTCCCCTATGACCGCAGGGGGGTATCCAGCGCCGCACCGCTGTGTGTGTGCGGGGGAGGAGGGAGAGCGCCAGGGGAAGAAAAGCTGGCTCAGAGCTCTGGTCATGTGTTCTGTTGTTGTTGCTTTCTCCTCAAGGAGGGATCCTGCTTGCCTTCTCAGGAGCAGAATTACACATTTGCTTACTGTGCTTCTGAGAGCCCAAGAGCATCACCTACCCGAGCGCAGAAATACTGAGTGTGCCATGGCTTCAGAAGCAACTGAGTTCCTGGGTAATGACTTCTGACCCATCATCTATAGAGATATTCTGAGAGCTATAAACATCTCTGGCTAATAACAGCATGATATAGATATTCAAGCTTTGATGTAATCTCATATGAGGCTCTCAGACAGTAGATATTATACATACAGCTAAATAGTTACACACTCTGTACTTAATGTTTCTTTGTGTCCATTGCTGTTCGAAGGCTGGAGGGCTTCCCAATGGTAGTTTGTACTGCTGCAGTCCAGAGAACTCTTGAGCCATATTGTGATTCATGTGGGAGGAGAGTGACTGCTAATCTACTAATTGGCCAAACGAGGCTGAGGGATGGCGAGGGGAGAGACTGAGAAAGTGAAAGCGAGGGGAGAGAAACAGAGGAAGAGAGGGAGTGGCATTGTGTTTGTCCCTATGCATTATACTGTATGTTGCCATAGGCCTGATGGATGTGGGTGTGCTGATATGTTCATGTATAGTTTGTGTTTGCGGGGCATATTTTTAACCAACACGAGGAAGAAATCTGGGACAGTCTCTCCCGCCCAGGCAGAAAATGAGACATCTCTCTGTCTAACTGATATCAGCCAATAAGGAATCATCTCACACCGCACTCCACAGTGCCAAAAATCAAACACGCTTGACTAATCCTTCTGAGGTCACACAGAGTTCATTTCTAATAGTGTAAATGGTGCTTGAATTTAATATGTCCGTCCCCTCTGAAAATGGCAAACCCTGATGCAAAGTAGTGTCTTCTAGTGTCTTTACCCCTACAGCTGGCGGTGCCCATCAGCTGATGTATTTTCTTTTCCTGGAACGACTTGTTCGCACTTGCACAGTTTCTAACACTTTCATAGAAAAAAGGTGGATTTGCAGCGGAACAGGGAGGACCGTCAACAGCTGCTGTTAGTGCCCTTAAACACCTTTAAAGCATTTAGACTGTCAAAACAACAATTGGCTGTGCAGACAACATTTATTGGGATATTTTTGCCATTGAGTAGCATATTTAAATTACTAGAAGTACATTATATTTCCGAAAAAGCTTTGATTTCAAGTTTCAAGTTTCAAATGAAGAAATATTTTCAATCTAAACATTAATGTTACATTTTAGTGTCAGAACCTTAACATCAATGAGCAAAGCCCTGTATGTCTCACCATTTTACAACAGTCGGTCGATAACAGATTTTGAAGATTCAGTTGTCATTTTACCAGTTTCAGTTAACTTGTCCAACATATATTTAATATCAAAGTGGCTCTCCAGCAACTTAATAGTACGCTTCCATAAAATTGGCAGACTTGTGAGAGACATAAAAAAGAGAGATAACTCGACTGTTACTCCCAAGTACAGGTCAAGCTCCAAAAAAACTCTAGCATCTTTCGCAAGAGCGTTCATAACTTTTCTCGTAAATGGACATGTCTTCAAACTCCACACCCCCATTTTGTAAGACAAGTTTTGTGTTAAAGATTTTTACTGTAAAACCAGGTTGAAGTCAAACCTCCTCAGCTACAGAGGACATTATACATCTGTTTTTGTAGCACTTCCCATGACTAATAGATTGACTCTGAGACATAAAATCAGTGGAGGGTCCCTTTAAGGTAAATTTACCCTGGCAATGTACAACCGAGCAGCTATTTATACATACAGTAACTTCATGTACCCTCTGTGGTAATGTCCGGAGGTATCTAGAGAAACACAGGGGACGCTAACTATTGTAGAAATACACAAAGTGGGTTAAATGAAATTGGGTCAAACAAAACGGGAAATAAAATGCTTAATCGGGAAAAATGCATTAAGGATCACAAACTAATGATATATAATGATTCTCTAACAATCTTTGCAAATGAAGAAAGCTGAAATTAGGACATCCGGGGTGTGTATACTATATTTACTGTACAAATTAAGCAAGGTGGCCCTGATTTGTAGATGGCACACCCTTCCATGTGCAAGTAAATAGGGTCAGTTTCTGGAATGAAATCTGTCCCTTGTCTCCTGCCCTTGCGGTATCTGATGCGACTGGATGAAGTTCAGGGGGAAGGGTAATATCTGAGAGCCCAACAGAGACGGAGTCGAGCTGATGTTTTTGAATCACTGGGTCAGTGGGTCAGAGGCATCACTGGACATCCACACAGCCAACAACTCTCTGTGTTTCTCAGAGCTCCAGAGGAATCATTCATGATTGCCAAATGCAGCTGTGAAAAATGTGATTGGCTCAGCAACACACACACACACACACTCTTACACAGACACACAGAGTGCTGAGACAGGAGTGAGGCCCTCAGAGATTTTCCCACACAGAGCAGAGACCCTCTGATACAGAGAGCGGCCACCTAGAGACCGAAACTGTGTTTAAACTCCATTACCAGTACAGTCTTTCTAATTAAACCAATATTTTAATTAGGATTTGGACAAGCAAGAAAGAGGAGGGATAATAGCATTCATTTATCCAGCAGAGAGTATGTATTTCAGATGACTGGATGAATGGTTTTGTGTATGATCATCCACTTAGTTTGAATAGTGCATTATTAAGCACTGTGCAGGTGTCACTTTCATGTAGAGAAAGTTGAATAAGGATAAAAAGACTAGATTAGACCTCAGAAAGCATAGACTCATACACGGGATGCCCTGGAGTCTAGACATTGGAGGTGATGGTGGAGTAAAGGCTGCAGGTCTTTAATTGAAACTCTCAGTTAAATCTCCTGGACATCCTAGAGGTCACAGTGATGGTGGAGAAGTGGGGAGTTGAAAAATAGTGAGACTGTCCTCCCTTAAAAAATGACCCCGTAGGTTGTTTGTGCAAGCAGCATATTACGACCCACAGTTACGTTTTATTGTTAGGTGACATTTAGTGGTCGTATGAGACAGCATCAGTCTTTTCAGCGAAAGCCCCAAAATTACACATTTACGTTCAGGTGACAAAGCCCTCAATCGGCCGTAGTAATTATGATGGGAGGAAAAGAGGAGGTCAGGTGACGTTGTTACAGAGCAACAAAGTCTGCGTAGGGAGGAGGTCAAGGCGGACGGGTTGGTCGACAAAACATTGGACTTTAACATGTTTTTTTTCTTTTAACCTATATATAACCTTAATCACGTGTTTATTACTATAACCATGACGACGAAAGTCCTCTAACCTCATCAAAGTCCTTATTTTAACCCAAACCATGATCTTTCCCTAAACCTAACCAAACCTTTACCATCGCATTTTTGCATCATAAAAGGGTTAGTTATTTATTTTTCAACAGTGATTTTTAACAGTTTAACTGTGACATCTCCTGCCGCCACAGGGGTTCTGTTTCAGGAAATGCTCCTTGGTTAGTGTGAATGAATGGTGTAAATGTAAATAAATCAGAACACAACCATCAAAACAGCAACCAATAAATGTATAGCACTGTGATGGGAAGTAACCTCCTCTCTGTTTCAGTGTGGTTTAATGAATTGTTACCCTGTGTTACTAATGAAAGAAAAAGGAGTAATTTTAGGAAAACCCCTAATGAATTTAAATAAGTTTTGGACAACCTGCAAGATTTCATGGAAGAAACTAATCCAGTTACTGAGAGGGTGTGTTGAAAAAAGAACTGAAGTAAAGTATTATTTGTTGTGTTTATTGTTGTTGCTATTTTTATCTTTAATTATTATTATCACACCCGAGAAATGAATTATCGTAAAGGGGAGAGATACTTTGGGTATAGTATGTATATTTGCTTTTCTTTTTGGGGGGAGTATATAAAAAAATTAAAAAATTAAGAGAAAAAAAGAAATGTGAATGTAGGGACAGTGTGGGAAAACGTGGCGGAGGAAATTAGAACAGGAAGAAATATCAGAAATTCACCCACAGAGGAATAAAGGCTGAACATTAGAGAAAATAGCTTTTTTCGTGAAGCAAGGCTTGGTGACTTGGTTCGAGATTTGTTTTTCATCACTTAATTGAGTTAAATAGAAAGAATAAAAACTGATATTTCTTCTCTCTCTCTGTTTGTCTCTCTCTATCCCTTCCTTTACCCTGCCCTCAGCGGCAGATGGCGTGCCAGTCCAGAAGGATGGGGAGCAGGTAAGTCCACAGCGATCCCTTTGGCTCAACACTCCTGTTGACTTTCTCTGATAGTGGACTGTTGCCACCTGAGGAACCAACATGGCTGCTGATTGAAAACACAGGCAGGTTTCACAGAGAGCTACATGATGAGCTTTTCATAAGCAGCTCACCCCACTAGCTCTCTGTAACTCCAGGTGCTTATGCTAGTGGATTGGTGAAGTAGCACACATCTCGTCGGTGTCAGCTGCTCGCCTTCCACTACACCACGGCGCTCATGATGGGGTGGCGTAGCTGGAAGACTGAACTGTTGCTGGTTTGGTTGACTCATTGCTGTTGCTATAACTTCTGTTGCTTGATGTCCATCCTGCATAGTAACTGCTCAGTCCTGGTTCAAAGCCAAACAGCAGAGGCATCACCCCCTCTTTCTCCAACTTCTTACACACCATCACTACTGTATATCCTCCTCTCTTCTCCTTCCCTCTCCTCTCTCCTGCTGCTATACTGATCCCATGCTCTAAAACGGATCCCTCTGAGACAGGACACAGGATAGGGAACCATTTTGGACTAAAAAGTTGAGAACTCTACTTTTCCACACTGTGGACCGATTACATAATTTATTTATGCGTCGCACCCCAGAATGCCCTTTGGTCCTACGAAGAGAAAAAAAAAAAAATAGCAACCACACAAATACACATCAGCATTGTGCGGGCTATTGGAAGCAATATAGGAAAAGCTGCTTGAAGGGGCCCAGCTCTACCACCCAAGTGTGTTGAGTTTCTCATCACACCCACTCCTGTGGAGGGAGAGGAAGAAAGAAAGTGAGAGGGAGAGATGAGCGGAGAGCCAGAGAGGGAGGAAGTGGGAGCAGAGAATAGAATTACAAGAAAAAGAAGGAGGGAAGAAAAGAACGGGAAGAGGCTGATATTGATTAACATGAGCTATCTGGATACATGCTGCGTGTAGCTAATGGAGATAATGAACACTGCCCTGGTAGTCTCACTCCTTCATTATGTCATTCAGCATTAAATTACCTGCTCTTTACATTTTACAGTCTGTTGACCATTGGTGGAAGTATTAAGTAAAATTTCAAGGTAGTTTTGCTAATGTTTTTACATGTAGTGCTCCTTTGTACTTCTTCTCTGCTATAATTCAGAGAGAACTATTTTACTTTTAATTACATTCATTTGACAACTATAGTTACTTTAGTTACTATAGTTAATCTACCAGCACCTCGGAAACTCAATAATCAACATGGTTCATCTTGTTTATTTTGTGCAAAAACCGAGAAAAGAAAAATGTAAAAACGTCAGAGGGTGTTATATGCCAGACTATTTCTTGGCCGGCTGCAGAAACTGTCTGGGGTATCTGCTGGTTGCCTGGCAAACTAACAGTGATGACCAAACTCCAGGAAGAAGGTTTTTATAAGGATTAACCCAAGGAGATGTAACGTGTTAATGAGTGAGCTTTAGAAGTACTGGTAAGTGGGTCCTCTCTCTTTTGGACAGAGCCGGGCGAGCTGTTTCCCTCTGCTTCCAGTCTTTACACTAAGCTAAACCAACCAGCTGCTGGTTGTGGCTTAATATTCACAGTACAGACATGAAAGTGGTATTGATCTTATCATCCCATCCCCATCAGAAAGTAAATAAGCAAAAAATGTCAAACTATTCCTTTAACTAAAGGATCTAAGCACTTCCTCCACAACTGTGGTTTACATTGCAGGGATCCGAATATACAGAGAGGTGGGCGCCTTTGTGACAGATTTTAAACTAATTTGAGTAAAGTGAAAATACAGTTTGGAGAAAATACGTGTACGAAATGCTGGGGACAAGTGTTATTTTTCCAGGTATGTTTATTTACTAAATTATTTTTCCTCAGCCTCAACTGTCTGTTTATATGAACAGTACGGTGAAAACATTTCAGCACAGCCGCTAACGCACCAGTGTCCCCCGTCTAGTTAATGTTAGTCCAGCTGATAGAGAGATCCAATCTATCAGGCCGCTAAGCAGGCTGCTGCTTATCTGCTTTTTCCCCAGCATCTGCCTTCACACACACAAACATTTAACACACACACTCCCCTTCCTCCTGTTAGCCTCAGTCCCCTGCCTGTCTGCAGCATCAGATACTGTTTGACACTGCACTGACATCTCTCTCTCTCTCTCTCTCTCTCACACACACACACACACACACACACACACACACACACACACACACACACACACACACAATATTTTCTACCGGCTTTCAGTGTTTTTGGTAGCATGTGTAACCACAGAGGAGAGTCATTCATCTGTAGCATATTCACTCTGCCATACATAACTAAGCAAATATAAACTGATCCCTGTTTAATCCCCTCCCTTCTCCGTGTCATTCTGGTCCTTGACTCTTGCTTTTCCTCATTCCTGGAAAATCCTGTGTATCTGTCTCTTCTTTTTTCCTTTCCTTTCTCTTACTCTGCATTTCCAATGTGTAACCCCCCCCCCCGTCCCTCCTCTCTTTGTCTACTAATACCCCCTCCATGCATGTCAATGTTCTCCGTCCTGTCACTCTCTTACTCTTTCCCCATCCCTCTGTCCCTCTGTCCCTCTGTCCCCCCATTTCTCTTCCTCAGCATGGACGTTCAGAATTTTCATGGGAAGGAATTAATGTAAGTGTTGTGACACCATTCCTTCATCTTCTACGTTTCTTTCTCTATATGTTTGTTTCTTTCTCCTGGTTTGATTTAACTCACTCTTTAGCAATCAGCTCTTTCCCCCTCACGGCCTCCCTCCGCCTTGGCTTTACAGACGATCTCTTTCGGTTTTATCGTAGTGGTGCAGGGTAGCGAGCACAATTAGAATCACTTATTGCTACAGAATTTTAAAAAAAAGTACACAGTAACTTGGAATCAAGATTTGGGTAATGCAGATTTTATCTTTTGTATTAACCCAACATCTCCATCACTTCTCCTCTCCACTTACTCCTCTCTAACACACACGGTCTCGATGTCTTTGTGTGCCCTGTCACTCCTGCCATACTATCCTTTTCGCCACGCTTTCCCCCCTCCTCCATTCCTTTCTCTTCTCTCCCTCCAGTTGTCCATGGAAGACACCACGTCAATCCTGCCGAGGCTCAAGAGGAACTCAAATGCCTATGGCATCGGGGCACTGGCTAAGTCTTCTCTGTCAGGTGTGTCAGGTGTGTGTCTGTGCTGTAACTGGTAAACCGACCCCATGTTGGCTCTGTCCTCAGTGGGCACTGGAGTCAGCATGGTACCCGTGACGGGTTCCCCTGTATCACTTCCTCTCCACACTGTGATAACACTCGTCAATGGCTCCTCGTGAGTCATTGACGGAATGAATTCAGCCTGAAAAAGACATCACACACACACACACACAAACACACACACATACACTCACACACACAATGTATCATTATACAATATGTTGCTCTAAGACAAGGTGAGTGGTTAATGGGGAGTGTAGTTTTTTATGTTAAGTGGTTGTGAAATTGTAGTGTCCTGTGTGCAAGCCCATTTCTGCCAATGCGATGAAAAAAAAAAGATTCTGTGAGTGATTATAATGAGAAACTTTCTCAAAATAATGACGTACTTAGCTTGCAATAATGACTTAGTATCTCAAAATAATGAGAAACATTATTTTGAGAAAGTTTGTCATTATAAAACTCACAGAATCTTTTTTTTTTCATCACATTGGCAGAATTGGGCTTCCATAGTCCAGAACAAGTATTAGTATGGATGTTTTGAGCTGTGTAAAGTGCTGTGTTAAACTGAGTCAAGTACAGTGTAGTGAAGTGTTTTCTTTTAGTGCGGTGTCTTTGGTTTAATTCAGTTGTTTTGTGCAGTGCAGTTTACTTGAGGGCAGTGAAATGTATTGCAGTACAGTGCAATGACATGTAGCTGCTGCACTGTATGGTGTGGTACTGATTTGTCCTATAATTCATTCCTATAATTTATTCATAAATCTCATCTCCATGCGCCAACATCAGAGAGAGTCACAGAACCAGGGCTGCACAGTCAGTGTCATCATATGTTGGTCACGTGAAATATGGAGCACAGTCATTATGCAGATATCAGCTGGTATTTGCTTGGTGGCAGAAAAGGAATTTCTTACTTTAAAAAAAAAAAAAAAAGTGTTCTGCAGTGTTTGCATGAGTGAAGTTCTCAGAAAGACGAGGAGGAGAAAGAGAGCAGTTTTCTGCTTATGCAGCGCAGCTTAGCAGAGGTGTGAAAGCTATCATGTCAACAAAGCAACCTCTCATTACTCATGCCACACAGCCGCCTCACCCCAATTAACCTATTCCATCCCATGATGCACCTTTGTCAGACAGGACACGTCCATTGCCCCCTCTCTAGCATGAAGTGTGAGCAGGCGATGGCTTTGTCTCATTAAACACATGAATGTCACCTCCACAACCCCTGTCATTTAACTATTCTCGTAATCCATGTTCATGAAGACCCTCATTAAAATACAGGCATTTGAATAGTAGGATTCAGCTGATAATGTTTTTTTTTTAAATTTACACGGGCTTTATTTATTTGAGGTTACTAATAGAGAATATTTCATGCAAATATTCAATAATAAAATTGATAATTTATGTGCCTGTCACATCCCAGAAGTTTTCAGTTATTCACTGAACAAACTGAATAAACAATCAGTGTTTCACCCCGAATTTTATTCTTAATATCAAAACCAAATTTACTAAATGGGAGAGATAAAAGGCAAAAATAAAAAGGCGATATTGCTTATAACACTGTAATATTATCATACACATTCATACATACTTGTGTGGAATCTGATCCACTATGGCAATGGTTAATAATACAATAACAACGCAATGAGATGAGCTGCATCATAGGACGTCAACACTGATTGCCTGTTACATAATCCCACCTGCTGAACTGGTTTATCAGTCCAATCCTACTGGATATCCATATTTTCATTGACCATCACAGCTCCCATGACCAAAACATAATAGACACTTGACAATAATATTACTCTCTTATTTCTGTCCCTCCCTTTTCTTTCTCTTCCTCCATCCTCTTTCCGCACCACTTAATCTCCAAACAATAAACCCTCTCCTTCAATCTCTTCCCCATCTTCCCTCAAAATTCTGTTTTCATCAACTCATCTAATTACCCTTGTATCAACCTCTAATCTTTCATCTCCTTTATTGAAATCCCTCCCCTTGCCATACGTTCCATTCTCCCATAATTTGCCTGTCACTTCCTCCCTCTGCTGCCTCCCCTGTCCCATGTCTTTTTCTTACTACCAGGGGTGACGCGTTCCATGAAGGAAAGAGTGACCAAGCCCACGGCCATGGCTCAGGGTCGCGTCGCTCACATGATCGAATGGCAAAACTGGGGCATGCAGACGGTGGGTGCAGGGGGCATCCCCCAGTCCCGCATCTCCACCCAGGAGCGGGAAAAGGAACGGCGGCTGGAAAACGATGCCTACAGTGACCTCAGCGACGGAGAAAAAGAGGCCCGATTTGCTGCAGGTTCAGAAACACACACTCCCCCCACACACACACACACACACACACACACACACACACACACACACACAACCAGAGAGCCATGAGCGTAGGCACTCCACAGAGCCTGTCAACTGTCAACAGCAGAATTCTGTGCTCATCAACTCACTTTGTGGGATTCACGCCATTTATTCAGCCAATTAAACAGGATGCAGTTCCTCATGATGATCCTGACTTGTCCCCTGAATTCTGACCTAAGGTATCCTACAGCAGTTTGCGATCTCAGAGGCAACACTTCTAGCCTGGTCATCGATGGATGGAGAGAGCCCGCGGTCGGGCTCAAACCAGGGCAGTGTGGCTCATCTGAGCGACGTCAACCAGGAGAGCATCACGAGTCGAGGTAAAGGACTTCAAATATGACTGCAACTTAAACTCAAAGTAGCTCATGTTTCAGAATCTTATAATCATTACACATGGTAACTATGTGGTCATATGGTAGGTACTTCAAAATAAACTGACAACTACTATAAGGAAATATGTCATGCAGCAGTGTTGGAAGAAGTATTAAGAGCTTTTAATTACGTAATTGTAGCAATATGACACTGTAGAAATGTTCACTACAAAGTTTTGCATTGAAAATTTTACTCAAGTAAACATACAGTAGCCGAGTAACATTACCAAAAAAATCTATTTAAAGTGTCAAAACACAAAAAAACCCCTGTCAGTGTTACGTTAAATTACTGAATTATTATTACTGATGAATTACTGAGAATGCCGGTTTTTATGTTGTAGCTGGTCTAAGTAAAATTAATTTTTACCACTTTATCTACTATTGGGTAGTCAAATCTAAAACAGCGTGTCATATTTAACAACCTGATCAGGAGTTAAAATTACAATATTTTCCTCTGAAAGGCAGTGGAGTAGAAATATAAAGCAGCATAAAATGGAAATACTCATGTAAAGTACAAGTGTAGTAAAAGTACTTAGTTACTTTGGGCTAATGGCACACACTATATTTAGTATTCAATGAAATAATACAATTATATAAATTTAATGTATGTTATAAAGAGTAATAATACTGGAATGCCGCCAGCGAGCTTTAAAACAGCTGTGTTAAATGTTGTTTTTGTTTGTGTAGGCGCAGACAGGCAGCTTGCAGTATAGCATGTGTCACGTTGCTTAGTAATGAGAACATACTGTTCCATCTCCTCTCTCCATGCTGGAGGGTTCCCTCATTATTAATTTCACATTTTCCAGCAGGAAACGTCGGAAGGTAAACCCACCCCCAGCATCTCTTTACGTAGTGATTTCGGACATTTTTAGTCCACAGCGATGTATTCTCCATGCAACCATTTTCTCCTCATGAAGTTCGAGGTGCTGACAATTATAATGAGTTCTTTGTTGCTGTAAGATAAACCTCCTTAAGGTTGCAACACTTCATTAATGCATTTGCATCAAATTATCTCATTATTTTTAAGCAAATAAACTTTTAGCACAGGTCAAGAATGTGTGTGCGTGTTTACTCTTGGGCCCAATTTATACCCTTCTCTTGAGGGAAGGATAAACTGCACAAAATCAAAGCGCTGTCTGCGTTATACAGTTTGACACAAGTGGTGAATCACCAGTGCAAGGTGTGCCAGAGAGTCTCTGCCATAACACTTATTCAGCCAATGCACAGATTTTTCTGATTGGTTTTTGGATCTAGATCCCAGTCAAGCAAATCAAAGCCAAAATTCAAACTCCATTAGTCTGCCCTGCTCAAAGTCTCTTAACTGTATGACGACCAAATTATCCAAGTACAATTTAACGTATGATTTACTCTTTAAACCTTAAAAATGATGTTAGTATTGTTACAGGCTAAAATTACTGGTCATTAGAGGCTGGATATTTCAACCTATAAAATTCTGATGTTTTATCTGACCAACTATAATCTGTTTGTGATTTTGTTCCATAAAGGTCTGAATTAAAACCAAACAACAGCAGCATAGTATCAGGATTTCTCTGGTTTTATGTTTCTTGCCATTATATCAAGATGATTTAATCTATTGTGCTTTTTTGGCCCTGAAACTTGATCATAACTCTGCCATACTGTCTTCCCGTTTTCCATCAGTCTTCTACCAGTCTGAAGAGCAATAATAGCAACTGTGGCATTTTTCATTTTTTTCAGATCAAATATTACACCACTCGTCAGCAGAGGTTTGGCCTCACACATACGTCTCCCAGGGCCACTACTGCCTCTCCTCCTCTGATGCCTGGGATCCGATCAACAGCGATCCCTCTGGTGTGGCATCTCCTCCCGCCGGCTCCTACGTTATGGGGACCGACGGGTACGACGGGCAGGCGGCAGCTCACTTCATGTCGCAGCAACAGCAGCAGCAGTTCAATCTCCAGCAGCAGAGTCAACTACAGCAGCTGCAGCAGATCCAACAGATCCAGCACTACCAGCAACAGCAGCTCCTGCAGTATCAGCAACAACAGGTGGAGTCTCAGATCTGTGCGTGTGACTGAATGCATGGGTTAAACCACAGTGAGATGCTGCAGATTTACTGTTGCTCTAAGCCGCTCCAACAACGAATAAACCTTTGAGCAGCGGAGCAGTCGCTGAGGATCAGGAGGGCACGACATTTCTAAAGCTCAGGGCAGAGACAGGTTGTGCCTTCAGATATCCCTGTAACTCCTCGATTTATGAAAACTTTTCAAAATCAATAAGATAAACTTATAAGTCACAACTTTGAACATGTTTTTCATGTTTTACAGAAGGTTATTACAATTTCCTAGAAGGGAACTGATATTTAACTGTAAATTCATAGTAAGGTTTCTATAAAGGACTGTATAATTTGTTACTAATTACAGGGAAAAGTGTGTTTTAACAGTAATCTTGCACTTGATTAATTCAAAATTAATGCGTAACCTAAAGAATCTTTTAGTAAGTTAAGTGCCTATAAAACATGCAAGAATGTAAATGTTTTCAACAGTAAAGAATCGAATTCTTCAACAACCAACATATAAATAAAATTAAGTTAAAATAACGACATAATGTAAATGGAGCATTGATTGTGTTGACTGAGCGAGTGTTTTACTCACATTCAAAAAAAGCAGCGTTGATCACTGTTTAATCAACAAGTGCTACACTGTTAACCGTTCACTGGATTGGCTTGCTAAAGTATTTTCTTGGCTGCTAACACCGAGCCTTGTAAATTTTGACAAATGCTAGACATCGTGTCACCGCTGACATGGCAGGGTGTCATGGAAGATAGACTCGAGCTGGAGAACTGGCTGCAAACAAGCAACAGATCCCAGCTCTACATTTTCTTCCTCACTCTTCACTTTCTCTGATCGCTGTCTCGTCCCTGTGTTTCTAGTCTCTGGAGCACAGGCTGCACAGCGCCAACCACTCTTTGCAAGTGACGCCCAACAGCACCATCCACAGTCTAGTCCATACCGTTCACCCTCCGTTAGTCGATCTGTGGAACACAGGGCAGATGGAGGCCTATCAGGCGGAGGCCGGAGGCTACATAGGTGTGGCGGCGGTGGTGGAGCCGAGCCTCTGTGTCCCCTCTGGAGATGACATGGTGGGAACAGAGCACTCCCCACTACTGGAGCAGCAAGAGGAGGAGGAGGACGAGGTCAAGGTGAGGTGAACATGGGGATTTGATTACTTTAGATTACACCTTCATGATTAATATTCGATCTGTGAAGTGCTGATCAAACACTGTAAAAGACCATACTACTGGTTTTATTCCGTTAACTACAAATCATGTATCATTTGCCTTCATCATACACTTATTTTCCAAATTATTCCAGGTTTTAAAGATTGATTTTCAATCATCTAGACATGGGTATGGGTTGGTTTCAGTTCATGCCAGTGTGGTAAGAACTACTGCTGCAATGATTCATCGATGCATCAACCCAAAATGAATCAATATTTTTGATGACCCTTTAAGTCATTTATCAAGCAAAAATCCAAAGATTCTCGGTTTCCACCGCCTCAAATGTAAGGATTTGCAGCTCTCCTTTGATTTATATTGTTATAAAGTGAATATCTGCTGGCTGGACAAAAACAAGTCATTTGATGACATTTCCTTGGTCCATGAGAAAATGTGATGGGTGTTTTTCACACATTTAATAGGATAAACAATTAATCAAGTAATCTGGGAAAATACAACATTAATCAATAATGAAAATAATCATTAGTTGCAGCAGTAGAAAGATATTAAATTGCCGTGAACAGTCACCTTTACCATTTGGATAAAGTGGAGTAATGGCTTCTGAACAGCAACCTTTTAAAAGGGACAGTTCACCAATTTCCACCAACTCAGCCTCTGAAAACAGTTGTATAATGTGTTTGTTTTTTTTGGCTTTGGAGGCAGTTTTTTAAAATTACAACAAAAAAAAAATCCCTGGCTTGACCATATGACTGAAAAAATTTAAACAGAAAGCCTGTATTAGATACTGGAGGTGGTTGGTTTTTTAAAGAAGAGGGCATTTATATGCAGGGGCGATCTAATGAAAGGTGCTTATGAGGTGCATTATCGGAACTGTAGGATCCAAGGTTTTTGGAGCTTGACTCATACTAGAAACTAAAAATCACGATATTTTGGCCTCTGCTGCTTCATTTGTGATCTTTCTCTTTCTGATCTATTTCATGTGAGTCCCTCAAATTTATGGAAATGCAATACTAACTCGCTAAAGTACCCCTTTAATGCACAAAACTACCAATTTTGTATATCCTCTTCATGATGACCATGTTGCTGCATTTAATTTCCCAAAGACATAGCCCATGAATGCAAAGCTTTTCAGCAGCTGACTCTGAAATCTTGGATTTTGAAGCTTCCTGAACACACCGACAAGAAAGAAACTCAACATGTAAGTTCGGTCTTGACCTTGGAAACAGTAGTTTGACAAGAAATTCTTGTATTAAGGCTACTCAGCTTACATGGTTTTCCAAAAGTATCACAAAAGAAGAAACTGTCCCTATTCACAACTGCATCACCATAGATTTAATCAATAAAACAGAACAAAAAAGAAACAAACGTCTCAAGAAAGCTTGAATTGTTTTGGCTTCCTGGAAGATAAATCAGCCGATAAACTTACGGACAGTTGGCAGTGATGTAAACAATTTAAGACTTTTGGTTGATTGAATATAAACCTGCAAAGCCATCAGTACAGACCACTCTTATATTTAGATGGTTAACTAGTCATTTATGGTGCAAAGCTATAGCTAAACTGCTTCTGTATGTGACCTAAGTTGACTGAACCTGCTGTGTGTTTGGCTCCGTCTGTCCTAACCAGGAGGACGAGGTGACACTGTGCATGGAGCCAGAGTCAGTAATGTTGACTCCACCCACACAACAAGGGGATGCCTCGGGAGGCAGTAGTCCGGGGCAACCGCCGGCAGAGCCAATCACAGAGCGGAAGGCCTCCGATGTCACCTCCGGCCTCATTCAGACACTCGAGGAGAAGGAAGAGGAGGAGGAGGAGGGGCCGGCTGCTTCCATGGCAACCAACTGAGTTCCTGGCTGTCAAGAGACTCCTTATTACAAACTGACCAGGGAGTGAGCGAGGAATGAGCGTAACAATACAATATATATCTATTAATCTGTTCCTTTTCAGGTATCACAAACACGACTTTTTGGTTGCGGGATGAATTCTTCAGAGCGGTGAGAGTCAGATTTTGAAGTGGACTCTTAATGAGACATGAGCTGATGCATCAAAGGACACATATTTCTTTGTAAGCCTTACATCCCAAAGGTAAGAGGAGTGAGGATGGAGAAACTGAAGAGGAGAAGGAGGAGGAGGAGCACAAACTGACAGAGACATTTCCATCAGTGAAATGAAACTAAGTTGAGATGAAGAGGAGGGGAATGGAAACATGCATGCTTTTTATGAAGACAAGCAACTTGACTCCGTCATTGTCTTATAATGATAATGAAAATCTAACATAATAGAACATTATAATAAGAATAATTTTGTAAAAAAGCAAAAAAAAAAAAAAAAAAAAAGCAAGAGAAAAACCTATGTATAAGTGTATGATAAGATGTAACAGTTTTCCTCTTGGAGAACTTCTCTGTTTACAGCTGTTACTCAACATATTAGATATTGTTTAATCAAATCAATTCCCCTGTTGCATCAAACACACACAGTATACTTTAATAACGGCAGCCCAAACAATTCCACGTGTCATCAAAGTAGGCTGAGAAAATGTCAGCATTTCAGTGAAATGCAGTTTTACCCTCTAAAATTAATTCTTCTGTGATGTTGTGGCACCAGGATGCCTGAGGCACAACCCAGGGACAGGCCTGTCCTGCTCACTGCTCACTGCACACACTAAACACTGCACAGATAAGGATTGTACTGTAAGATAGTGTGCTTCCTACTCTGTCTCTCTGTATGCATGTTCCTTCAGAATACTATGGCGTACCTGTACTATACAGCACTGTATAGACTTTGCACTGAACCGTAGTATCCCGGGTGGGGCCACAGTGGACCTGGGGTGAGCTTGAGCGGAGAAATAAAGACAGAGCTGCATAAGCGAATCTCTTTTGCACTGATGCAATCCAACAGGATCAGAGGTTGCCTTTGGACTGTTGATGTTAGCCGGTTCCCACTCCGAAAGCTTTCAGCACCACCGACAACCAAAACCGAGCCACTTAACAACATGAACCCTCAGCTGCTTTTTTTTCCCACAGACGTGGTCGCGATAAATTGAGGATGATAACCACTATTTTGAATGTACTGGAAGACAGATGGCAGTACAGGAGCTCAGTTTTTTGACGTCTCTTCACCGTTCACATGGGGTAGAATCAAGCGCTTTCTTAAGAAACAAAGATAAACAAATGTGTGTTGAAAATGGATTCGCTGCTCACTCACCTAAACCACCACTGCACACACGCACACACACACATTTAATATCTAAATTGTAACCAGCAATAGGCAGGCAAAACACTGGCTTCCCAACAGACCAGTGTCAGCTCTGTCGTATAGATGTAAATAGTCTGAGTACATAAAAATCGCCTCTTGCTCACAGTCACAACTGTTCTAGTACAGTATGATTTCTTTATTTTTTTAAACCTCTCAGTCCCACTTTATTTCGGGATTGCTCTCTAGCTCACACTTTAGGCCTGAATTTTGTTTTTCTTACGCGTACCGCCACACAAAGACAAAATGAAACATTGGAATGTTTGTGTTGTAAATAGAGTGACCGCTCATAGTGGAGGGCGTTTCACTCGGTGAATCCATCAGCGGGGAAACCGATTACAGCAGAAGGTCTGAGTTCACGGGGGAAAAAATCGCAGCCCACGTGCCGCTCAATCAGCCAATCAGGGAATAGAACACACGACTAGGACTGAACACTAGAGCTGAATAGAACAGTGTCTTCCTGCTCATCGTGATTACTGTGAAGCAGCTACCTGGAGTGTGATGGTGATTATTATGATGTTTGAGGAAGCATGTTTTCATTGAGTTTTAGTTTTTCTTTCTTTCGCCTGAGGAAGAATGGGTGTTTTCAATCGAGAGAGGAGTTAAGAGACACACAGTGAAGTGGACTTTTCTGTGCATATATCTACTGAATGACTACAACAACAATATACAACTGTTTTCATCTTTTCCCTGTTGGGGAGCACCTTCTCCTCTCACTTTGATGATTGTGTGAGAACCTTTTAAGATTTAAAAAAAAAAATGTACGTATATATATATATATAGATATATATATCTATAGATATATAGATATATATATAGATATATATACACATACATACATATGGTTTATTGACTTGAATGAATTTATTTATTGATTGCTTCTTTATGCAATGTTGAGGACAATGTTTATTTTTCTACTAACTTGTTGATAACCCTTCCAGTATAAGTTAGAATAGCTGTCATGGTTGTAAAGCAGCCTTGTTCTGATGTGGTTTTGAGCACTTTACTCGAAGAAAAAAACCTTGGTAAGAGATAAGAGATGGATCGTTTGGCAGCTCTCAATGATAACAAATCTATCATCATTTTATTCCCCTTCAAGAACCCCGGTTTAGATCGTAAAAACAGTCTAAGAGGGCTCAAAACTGCACACAGAATGTCTTTACACAATGGCATATATTCATTTATTTATTGAACAATTACTTGGTGGGGAGGAATAATGTGACAGCTTGTACAGAGTCTATAATTTCATGTAGGTACAAACCCTCCTGGGAGCAGTATCTTTTTCTTTATGAGTCTCGGTTTTAAAGACAATGTGGTGGAAAGACAGCTGCTTTATATATTCTTTGATGGTAATAACTGTAAATCTTATTTGGGCTCGACTGTTTGGTAAAAAGAGATATTAGCTCAGAAGGAAATGTGCATGGACTCGATTAAACCAGAAAAGACACTGCTTCAGTTTGGGTTATACTATTACTTTTTCTTTTCTTTTCTTTCTTTTCTTTTGTTTATCAAAATCTCAATGAATGAATAAACTAATAAGAAGAAACCAAATACATTTCTTTGGATGTTAAGGTTCACTGATCACGTCTTTGTTAACCGACTGGTTTGCAGTTGAGTTCCACTTTTTGTATAATTCTACTGCCATCTTCGAAGGGTTACAGTGACTTGTCTGCAGGCATGACGCTCAAGATCTGCTTCTGGTCCTCTGCCTTTCTCCTTTTCTCTCTCTCTCTTTCTATCTCTTTGTATCTGTTCTGTATATTTGTGTCTGTCTGTGTGTCTGTCTATCAGTGTTCAGTAAGTTGTCTGCTGTCTTATTGGAAGAATCACTGCCTGGGAAAAAAAAAAAGAAAAATAACTGAAGTTTTCACATCAACCAAAGGGGATTTGAGGCAATCAGACATGTAACATAGATATAATTTGGAAGTGTGTGGCAAAAAAGTAACCGCTGTATAAAACGCTGTATAAAATTGGATGGCTTCTGTAAAAGTCTGTATTAAATTGGGTTTATTTCTTGGAAATGAGGCAGTGTGGCCAGTGAAACCAGTGTACTCTCGTAACACTCACACCTATGCATGCTTGTTGGACGGCTGTCACAGGATGGTTCTTCCACGTGGTTCCCCCTCTCTCTCCTCTTCTGTCAACAACTCTCTGTTTCTTCCCGTTTCTCTTCCTTTCCCCTCTTTCTCCTGCACGACAGAACCTCCTACGCCCCCAGAGGCTCCTTTACCTGTCTCCTCTTCTTTTCCTCCAGTGGAGAAAGAGCAAATAAACAAACAAACAAACAGCATTTCTTGTGCATATGTGTGGATATATTTTAACAAGGCGTAAATAATTAGATCTCTCTAGGGCCTTAACACATGTGATATGTCTTTTTTTAAACAACACTTGGCAGCAGCTAGTGTCTCCGGCCAGCTCATTGGTGCTTGTCAGGCAAAACAGCCTTTATCAAGGAACTGGCAGCAGTGTAATCATGACTGTCACGCTTTTCCAAAACCATTCCTCTCCAGTCCTTACCAGGACTATTTTATGCCAGGAGAATATTAATGACAAATTCTCACAGACAAGCCTCCTCTTTAGGGACTAGCTGCTTATTTGTTCAAGCTAAAATAGGAATCAGAGCCTGAAACACACGCTTGAACTTCCCAGCACAAAAATGTTTAAGGTTTGATACTCTCTTTTCAGGTCTGAACGCTGGAATGCTATCACTAACATGGTGATATTAGTCATGCCAACGGCGCATCAATCAATTGGTCAACCAGACTGAAATATCTCAAAAAACTATCAGATGGATTGTCATGAAACGTGGTATAGATATTCTTGTCCCTCTCAGGGTGAACTTAAATAACTTTTGCAATCTCCTGACTTTTCATATAGTGCCACCAACAGGACCAAAATTGAATTAGTTGTTTATGACTTAGAGGGAATTGGTGAGGGTGTGTTGCTTCATGTACCGATGAGATGTGAAATACTATCCAAAAGGCCTCTTTGAGTAACAGATATGCGAATTTTAAGGCTTTATATAGTTTTTATACTCAGACAGGATTTTACAACTCAATTCAATTCCATTCAATTTTTTGAGTAGCCTCAAATCATAACAGAGGTTATCTCAGGGCACTTTTCATATAGAGCAGGTCTAGACTGTACTCTTAATAGTTATATTTACAGAGACCCAGCATTCCCCCATGAGCAAGCACTTGGCAACAGTGGCAAGTAAAAACTCCCTTTTAACAGGTAGAAACCTTGAACAGAACCCAGCTCATGGTGGGCGGTTGTTTGCCTCGACCGGCTGGGTTGAAAGAGACAGAGAGAGAGAGAGAGAGAGAATGAGAGAGAGAGAGACAGGGGGCAGGATGGAGGAAAGAAGACATAGCACAATACAGGTAGCGCATAAAGATGTATAATAATAATGAGACTAATAATTAGTAATTAAATAATAGGGCTAATAATAATAATACTAATAAAACTAAATATAACAATAATAATGTTAATAATAATAATTGAAGCAGTAGGTGTTGAGCAGGATCATGGGGGCAGTATGTGGTTTGCAGTCATAGATCCACACTCTGCAGCGCCAGGGGCAGAAATACCTGTAGAGAGCGACAGAAGGAGAGAGGAGAGAGACAAGAAGGCACAAAACTATGGGAGAGAGAAGAAGTCAAGTTAGTAACGAGAATTGATGCGATATTAATGTGTACAGGTGGGGAGGGAGAGGAGGAGAGTGGAACTCGGGGGTTCAAGCCAAGCCTGACCCAGCCTGAACTATAAGCTTTATCAAAAAAGAAGGTTTTAAGCCTACTCTTAAACTTGGAGGGTTGTCTGCCTCCCGGACCCAAATTGGAAGAGTGTGGTCCAGAGTAGAGGAGCCTGATAACTGAAGGTTCTGCCTCCCATTCTACTTTTGGAGGCTCTTGGAACCCCAAGCAAGCCTGCGTTCTGGGAGCACAGTGTTGTAGTGGGTAATAGGGTACTCTCAGTTCTGTAAGATATGATGGTGTCTGACCATTAAGGGCTTTTTAGGTGAGGAGGAGGATTTTAAATTCTATTCTGGACTTTACAAGGAGCCAATGCAGAGAAGCTAACTCCAGAAAAATAAGATCTCTTTTCCTAGTTCCTGTCAGTACTCATGCTGCAGCATTCTGGATCAGCTGTTGAGTATTTAGAGACTTGTTGGGACAACCTGATGATAAGGAATTACGATAATCCAGCCTATAAGTAACAAAAGCATGTACTAGTTTTTCTGTGTCTTTTTGAGACAGGATGTGCCTAATTTTTACAATGTTATGCAGGTGAAATAAGGTAGTCCTTGAAGCTTGTTTTATGTGGGAGTTAAAAGACATGATCAAAGAGAAGTCCAAGATTCCTAAGGGTGGTGTTGGAGGCCAGGGGAATGCCATCTACAGTAAGTACATCATTAGATAATGTGTTTCTGAGGTGTTGCGGGCCAAATACAATAACTTCAGTTTTTTTTAGTTTAACAGCAGTAAGTTGCTTGTCATCCAGGTCTTTATGTCTTTAAGGCAAGCTTGAAGTTTAGTTAACTGATTGGTTTCATCAGGCTTCATTGACCAGTACAGTTGGGTATCATCTGCATAACAATGGAAGTTTATGGAGTGTTTCCTAATTATATTGCCTAGAGGAAGCATATATCAGGTGAATAGAACTGGTACAAGCACAGAACTCAGAACACAGTGTGGAACTCCGTGACTGACCTTTGAGTATATGGAGGATTTATCGTTAACGCGCACAAACTGAAATCGATCGATAAACAGGACTTACGGCGATTCCTTTAATGCCAATTAAATGTTCCAGTCTCTGTAAAAGGATGTGATGGTCAATAGTGTCCAATGCAGCAATAAGATCTAACAAGACAAGGTCCTTTGTCCGATGCAATTTGAAGATCATTTTTTACCTTCACCAGTGCTGTCTCTGTGCTATGATTCACCCTAAATCCTGACTGAAAATCTTCAAATAAACTATTATTATGTAAAAAGTCACACAACTGGTTGGCAACAGCTTTCTCAAGGATCTTAGAGAGAAGGAAAGGTTAAATGTAGGTCTATAGTTGGCTAAAACATCTGGATCAAGAGTAGGCTTTTAAGAAGGGGTTTATTTATAGCTATTTAAAAGGAGTGCAGTACATAGCCTGTTAGTAAAGACGGATTGATTATATCTAGTTAAGAGGTGCTAGCTAAGCATAAAACTTTAAGCAGCCTAGTTGGGATGGCGTCTAAGAGACAGGTTTATGGTTTAGATGAAGGCAATTTTGAAGTAGGTTGGCAAAGGTTGATGGGAGAAAAACTGTCTAGGTATATATCAGGTTTTACAGATGTTTCTAAGGTTCCTGTGTTCGAAGATAAATCAATGCTGGTTGAGGGCAGGAGGTGGTGAATTTTGTCCCTAATAGACAGAATTTTATAATTAAAGAAGCATATGAAATCATCACTGCTGAGAGCTATAGGAACACAGGGATCCATAGAGCTATAACTCTCTGTCAGCCTGGCTACAGTGCTGAAAAGAAACCTAGGGTTGCTTTTATTTTCCTCTATTAAAGATGACTAATAGGCTGCTCTTGCATTACAGATTGCCTTCCTATATGATTTAAGACTATCATACCAGGCTAAGCGGGATTCTTCCTTTTTGGTTGAACGCCATTTCTTTTCAAGTTTTTGTGTAGTTTGCTGTAATATGTGGGTTTGGGAGTTAAACCGTGGAGGTAGCCTCCTTTGTTTTATTATCTTCTTTTTTAGAGGGGCCAAAGAGTCGAGTGTAATTCTCACTGCAGCACTATCAACAAGATGATCAATTTGGGAGGGACTAAAGTTAGCAAACAAGTTTTCTGTTATATTGTGATATAGCAGTGAGTTAAGTGCTGATGGAATCACTTTCTTAAATTTAGCTACAGCAGTAACAGATAGACAACTAGAAAAGACATTTTAGCCTAATGGTGTGTAGTCCAGCAATAGGAATTCAAAAGTTACCAAACAATAGCTCGACAAAAGAGGATTCTGGGGAAAGACTATTAAATTATCAATTTTGATGCCACAAGTCAGAACAAGGTCGTGGGTGTGATTAAACCAGTGAGTGGGTTTATTCACACTCTGAGCGAAGCCAATTGAGTCTAATAATGAGACATTCAAAACTCTAGAAAGTTTTCAAACTGTCAGCTATTTCATCTTTCGTCACAACAATCGTGAGCTGAACAGTACAAATACAGCGTTCATGTTACAAAGTAGCATCCCCTATCAAGGATGCACATTTGCATGTATTTGATGGCCACTGCAATGCCTTGCTGGATGACGCCACGTTGTGGTCGAGTAACTGAGCTAGGTTTAACAGACCCTGCTTTTTTTTCCCACACAGGGCTAGTCGGTCTGAATGCAGCTCCTTGCAAAGCTAATGACATTCCCCATCAGCCTCAGCTGTACTTTGTGTTTAGTGCTAATTAGCAAATGTTAACCTGCTAACACACTAAACTATAATTGTGAACATGGTAAAAGTTATATTTGCTAAAAATTAGCATGTTAGCATGCTGACTTTAGCGTTTAACTCAAATCACCGGTGTTGTGCTTACATACAGACTCACAGAGTAGCTAGCATGGCTGTAGCTTTTTTTTTTTCTAATCATCATTTTTATTGATGTAGATAATTAAAATAAGCTAGTGGACAAATTTAATATTTATAATCTTTAAAAATTACAGACTTGTATAAGGGATTTGAATATTTACCGTACAGCAAATATATGATAAATGTAAGTTATAATTTAAAATTAACTTCAATCAGTAAAGTTTAAATTAATTAAGTCTTTCGTCAATATATTATTTCATTATCATACTATTCATTGCTGTCAGTTAATTTTTCTCAAAGGTAGTTAATGAAATTACCAGACATCGATATATGTGACAGTTACATTCAACATTTCCAAGATATGGATGGACATTAAACATTAGTGACATGTAGGACTGGACATGGTTGCCCATCTGCAGTTCAAAAGACACAGGAAGGCACCTGAGATTCTGAAGAGTGTAAAAGTGAGATTGTTGTAAGAGTAGAAAAAATATCCTGTACTACAAGTTTCAGGAGCTTTGCACCAGCTCATCCTGCTTGCTGAATGTTTGTGAAGGCTGCAGTTCGGCCCGACTCCTCAACCCAGAGAGCAGTTCTGTCTCTGTGGAAAAGGAGTGAAATCAGAGGAAGGTAAAAGTCTTTTCTCTTAAACTCAGTCCTCCTATATGGGCTCGTCTGACTCCTCGCTCTCTCTGTCCTCCTGCAGGGAGGACAGCTTGAGGACAGGGCTGGTGGGTGACACAGGTGAGGCAGGAGGTGAAGGTGAGGTAGGGGATGAGATAGAGGGGGACGCTGGTGCCTGAGGAGCCCCATCAGCTCCTCTTGTGGTGGCGGAGCTGCCACTGGTGCTCCCCACGCTGCTGGGGGAGGAGGGAACAGTGTCACACCCAGCAGCTCCTCTGGAAGACGACGCTTTTCCTTGGGAATCCTCTTTGGACTCCTTCCTCACCAACTCCCCCTCATTTCTGCTCCCCTCCCCCCACAGGTCTCTGTCCCGAGTGGGGGAGGAAGGGGCGGATGAGGGAGGCTGGTGCTTCTTGGTTTTCCTGCTGGCATCTCTGAAGCTGGCGAGAGGGGGTCGAAGCCTCACCCCACTACGAGTTGAACCCTCTATAGCCTTCTGTAACTATTAGAAGAGAGAGAAGAAGAGGTTGACACAGAAGCAAACCACAAAGCACAAAAACGTGTTGAAACGATAATGTAAGATTACTAAAGTGAACATTGAGGGAGTTGAGTTGTGAGGGTGGTGAATTGAATAACCACATGAATCAGAGCATAAAGCATGATGCACCCTGTGAGAGAGCGACGGCCCACAACGTGAGATCACCACGGCTCGCTGTCATGCCGCATTACAGGATCAAACCGAGAGAGGTGACAAAAAACAATGCAGATAAAGAAAAAACATTGAGAACCATTACCTCTTTCAGTGCCACGACACCCACCAGCTTTCCAATACTGGTGACATAGGCGTGACTGAGACCCAGCAGAGAGAACAGAGTGTGGGTCTGAGTAATGACAGAGAGAAGGACATGATCCAGTCAGTGTTAAATGTATTGTGCAGTGACAATGTTCTGCTTGCATGGCTGCACTGTTCCTCGTAAACAATTTCTCTGCAAGGAAAAGAGGAAATATATGGCCTGGCTACATAGCATGAGTCACAGCATGAAATTCAAGTTTCACGATTCAAAGCTTTATGGTCGTATGAACAGAGTACAAATTGCAGCAAGCTGTACAATAAAATTGTTAGTTTTCTGGCCTCACTGATCACCATTAATAAGAAATTTTTTTAAAAAGTTAAAGGAGTACTCCAGCAATTTAGTATTCCACTTCCATAAGTTGGGGACTGACACGACACAGAATTTTAAAAATGATTTAAGTGCGGGTTTCTTTTAAACTTGTAGGTAGTATGTCTTGACAGGAGTTGAATCAACCAATCGGCTCACTGGACGCGCAGATCTGCACGATGGGTTGTTGAGACTTGGGAGGTGTGACGTCGGATCCTCTTCGAGCCTCTGTGACCTATGTTTACCCATAACACAAACAAATATATTTGGAGAGACATAATACTTAATATGTAAAACCGGTGGAGTGCCCCTTTAAGACACTGAAAAAAGAGAGTTAGTGCAGAGGAATATAAATAGAACAAATAAGTAATTAGGCAAGTTGAAGAATAAAAATAAATAAGTATAAAAGAAAAAATGAACTTTTTTTGTGTTTTAAAGGGATACTTTGACATTTGGGTGATACTTTTATTTGCTTTCCTGCCATGATTTAGATGAGAAGATACTATTCTCATGAGTGTATGCTAAATATGAAACTACAGCCAGGAGACAGTTAGCTTATCTTAGCATAAAGACTAGAAACAGGGGAAACAACTAGCCTTACTCTGTCCGAAGGTAACTAAATCCATCTAACAGCACCTTTAAGCGAGAATTCAGACCCAAAACAGCGCAGGGGGGCTGCACTGGTTAGGGCATGTTGTTTAAGGTAATAGTGAGACATGAAATTCAATCCAGGAAGTCCAGTTTGAGTCACGGATTATTGCTTTTATAAAACGCCACAACCCTTCACAATAAGAGGACTGCATTTTTTCACACAGGGCCCAAGTTAGTCGAAAGCTCACTAATTCACATGCTATATCTTGTTTGTTTAATTGGTACAAGAAAATAATAAAAAATAGCGTACTTCCCAAAATGTTGAACTATTCCTTTAAAACCTGCTGCTTGGAAAAATAAAATGGTATTTGTGTTTGACTAATCAGTGTCTGTACACGATCTTTGCATGTGTTGATGTGTCACTAAGGTGCTGCTGTGGTCACCTTGTGCAGCGAAGTTCTTTCCACCAGCTGAAATGGGGAGGGATCTATACGTATCTGCTCCATATCGACTGGTTTGTCCAGCGCTGCCTCTTCCCAGGCTTTGATCTGCATCAGCAAATCAAAAGAATGTGAGATAGACTCAGAGTGTACAGGGTTTTGAAGTATTGATTTGGATGGTTTGATTGTCTCATTGTTGGCTATGTGGATGCTGAATCAATAGTGTACAGTACCTCCTCTGGTGACATGGTGTCAGTCAGTGGAGGTGGCATGGTGTCCTGAGGAAAGAGGGGTAAAAAAAAGAGTAAGGGATGGACGGATGGACAGATGGATGGACATTCAGTTTAAACAGTCAAACACGATGATAAGATGCCCCCTGGTGGTTTCATTGCTCTGCAGAACATGTCAACTCCTCTATATTTGCATCATGAAATGCTCCTCCCTTCACATTAGCGAGGTTGGCTCAGGCTACCATGTTGGACTGATGCCCCTGTCTGAACTGTCGTTGCCAACTTGACAGCAGATCACTGAGGCGCTGCTCGTTTGAGCATTTGGGGTCAAGGTGATAAGTGTGTGATGTTGATCTTGGCGGCGTACCTGAGTTTCAGTCTGGCCTGATGAAGACGTGGAGGAGAATAGTCTCTGAAGGGTCCTCCTGACAGATGGCAGCTTGCGCTTGTCTGAGGACATGGCATTGCAATGCATGTTAATGGAGAGAGGTATTGACATTTGATGGGTGAACTTGTCTTTATTTGCAGAGGAAGTGCTATGCTACCTAAGCCTGTGTGGTTGGTGGCGGCCTCCTGAAGTTTGGGGGACGGGATGGGCCCATTGCATTCTTCCTGGACTGGAGCCGTCTGAGGGCACAACATACTCAGTAACTGTATGATGAATTTTTGAAACTAAAAACTTTCCACTCATAACTGTAAAGTAATTTATGGTTTGTTTTTTCTACCTTGTCTGCGCTCTCCTCTCCCCCATCCTCATCAACGAAGGTGAAGGACTCCCAGCTGACTTTGGAGCCCTGGCCCGGTGAACTCTGACCTGTTTCAAAGACTCGTCTCTCTGGTGAGAGCCACCAGTCTAACATGGCCTGAAGCTCTGTTCTCTCGATTGAGCCCAGCAGAATCATGGATTCTGCAGAGGGAAGTGTTAAAGGAATTTGGGGAAATTATTTAATTTGCTTTTCTGGCAAGGGTTAAATGAGAAAATTGATGTTACTCTCATGTCTGTTTGCTAAATATGAAGCTAGTGCCAGGTGCCAGGTGATTAGCTTAGCTTTGCATAAAGACTGAAAACAGGGGTAAACAGCTAGCCTGTCTCTGCCCAATGGTACAAAACTGGTCAAAATTATTGGTACCCCTGAATTTAAAGCACATAATTCAGAATATTTTAGAAAATACCAAATACCAAAACCAAATGGAACAATTCTGTATAACTATAATATTTTAATAAATTGTTCAAAGTTACTTAACAAAAGAAAGAAACTAAAACAAAACTTACATAATAGTTAAATAATACAAACCCAAAATGTAACCCAGACACAATTATTGGCAACCTTCACTAATATTTGGTTGCAGAACCTTTGGAAACAATGGCAGCCTCTAAATGTTTCTTGTAGTCATCTAGAAGCTTCTTGCACCTCTCTGCTGGTAGTTTCTGCCACTCTTCCATTGCTATGCATTCAAGCTCATTTATGTTTGCAGGAGCCGTTTTTGCAATGGCAGATTTCCACTCTCTCCAGAGGTTTTCAATGGGATTTAAGTAAGGACTCATTCCCGGCCAGTTTAAAACAGTCTATCTTTTCATTTTCAACCATTCTTTTGTGGCGCTGGATGTGTGCTTTAGTTCATTGTCCTGCTGAAAGACCCAAGGCCCTCGCCTTAAACCTATTTTTCTGACCCTGGGTAACACATTTCGATCTAAAATGGCATGGTAATCTTCTGATTTTTCATTCCTTTGATACATTCCGTGCCTCCAGTACCAGAAGCAGCAAAGCAGCCCCACAGTGGGACAGAGCCTCCACCATATTTTACTGTAGGTAGGGTGTTCTTCTCGTCGTCTATAAACAAACTTATTCACTACATCCCCAAAGAGCCCAACTTTGGTTTCATCTGTTACAACGTTATCCCAGGTCCAGGCTCTGCCAAATAATACATTCCCACAGGAATCAAATGCAGTAATAAGTACACATTTTTGACCATTTTAGCTTGACAGTGTGAATTTCAAACATCTAACACTCACTTTGTCAGAGGAAGGAAGGGATGTAATGAAAAACACCTGCATCCACGTTGTAACTTTGTTACTGGATATGCATGAATCAAATTGTTTCATATATATTTCAAGTTAATGCACATTTTCTCTCAACAATTTGAATTAAAGACATTTAATTATGACCTAATAGATAAAACATTATTTGACAGTTATAATCAGCAGCGCATCCACCCTTTACACTCAGAAATGAAAAATCAAATAAAACTGAGGGAATGATCAAATGGCGCTATCAGCACACTTTATTTGATTAACTTTGACTTGACTGAGTGAATCTGACACCCATTCAATGAGTCCACATTTGAAAACCTCGCTGGAGAACAATTTTCTATTACTGTCTGAAATGCTATGCCTAAAAACAAACTTTTCTTCAGACTTTGGATAACTTATCAGCATTGATAAACCGGACAAGGAATACTGGATTGTTTTCATGCCGTACTTTGCCTTAGAAATCATTACAATGTCTGGTAGTTTCCAATTTAGCTCTGTGTGTTCCGACGACAGGCATGCAGTTCTCGGCAGGCAAGCAGAACTCGGCCTAACACCTGTCTCAGAGTATGAAAAAATGGGCCTTAATTAATTTCTGCTTTCTGGTGGTTTTATTTTTTGTTATACAAAACAGAAAATAAAAATTAAACCATTTCTTAAATTTCCCTCATCCCTTTTTGATGATGAAAAAGGAAAAAAGTCAATTTTTTTGTTTTCTGAAAGGAAAATTGAATGACCAAAAGATACATGGACCCTCTGGGTCACTTATTAACACATTATATCTATTTTCTTTAACTAGTATAAAAACGCTGAAGAGAAAAAAATAATAATATTTGGGGTTTTATGGGGGGCTAAGTGTGGGACTATTTCTTGGCAACAAGCAGTCTTCCTGGAGTCTCTATGTTAATATGTTATTACTGAGCTTCAGAGATGCTGGTGAGTTTTTTTTTTCTACGTTTGGACAGAGCCAGACTATCTGTTTCCCCCAGTCTTTATGCTAAGCTAAGTTAACCTTCTCTTGGCTATAGCTTCGTATTTACTGTCCAAATGTAAGAGTTGCATCTATCTTCTCATCTAACTCCCTGCAAGAAATCAAATTTTCCAAAATGTCAAAGTATTCCTTTAAAAAATAGACATATTACATGATATGATGACAGTTAATAAAGGTGAGTTAGGATCAAATCTATGGAGAAAACACACGTAAAGGACTTAAAATTCAAGACTTTTTATTAACTTGGTCCACCCATTTACCACTGAGCATCTATAAGGCAAGATAGAAGCAACCGTTATGATGATGTAAATTGCTCTACCTGTAGAGTCTACCAGCGGGATGGTTTTCAGGGTCGTGGTCTCTAGCAGATGGTTCAATTCCCGAAAAGTGGATTGAGAAGACAAGAACTTCACTTTGCGCACCATGATGTCTTCCACAAAGATGTTATACTTGCTGTGGAGGCAGAGATGCTACAATAATTACCATTTATCTTACAGTGGCAGCTGTACGGGAAACATAAATGCACAAAATAATTGCTGCAAACTTTACCTGATGTGCCCGAGGGCCAGCTCAGGCAGGTAGGGCAGCTTCTTCACCTGGATGATGGAGTCATAGAGAGAAGGCTGCAGACCCTGGGCCACCATGTTTGCTAGGATGACCGCCACCATCATGGGTAAAATGTGGGAGATTTGACCAGTCAGCTCAAAGCAGATTACTGCTGTGGAAACTGTGTGTGTGACGGCTCCCGTCATTGCGGCTGCTCCTGTTAAAGAGCAGTGGGGAGGATAAAGAATATGTGGTAAGGGTGAAGTATGATTAAATTGTATTATTGTAATACTCCATCTGATTCTTCTGTACCTGATGAAGAGCCATGGTTGGGCTTGTAGCATTAAGTATCCTAATGTAACAAAATTGAAATTTTAAAAATAATATTGAGTGTTAGAAATCAAAGGGTAAAGCAGTAAAAATATCCATCTATCCCATCCAACCAGTCCCTCTCTAAATTCCTTATACTGTGGAGGGTCATGAGGGGCTGGAGCCTGTCTCAGCACATACAGAGTGAAAAGTGTTTAGTATTAAATACGTACTTATAATAACCTCCAGTTAAGTTAAAATCTGCTCACTTTTGTTGTGTCACACATTGAACAGGGTTACCACAGTGAGTCACACATCAAATTCAAGAGTTTTCAATGACTTTAAAGGTTTAATTTGTGGTAATTCAAATGTTTTTGGGTGGGGTTACAGATTAATATTCAAAATTACACAGCACAGAGGCCTCATTTCAGCCAAAAATGCGACCAAGTCAAGTAAAAATGGCCAAATTGTACCTAAACTGCTGCTATATGTACATTATATCAACATATTTGCACTTGGTTGAGGGCTTTAAATGCCAGGACAGATAGAGCACTGGAAGAAATTAAGCACTTTCAAACTCACTTATTCAAGAAATTATTTCATTCTTCTCAAAACGGCAACTCTTCAATAAGACTTTAGGGATATGGGAACCTGGGTACACCACTAAAGATAGACTGACCAATGACAGCGTAACCTCCTGGCAGGATGCGGTAGACTATCCCGTCAAACAGGATTCCATTTGGGAACAGAGTGGCCATGATCTCTCCTACAAGGCGACCGAAAGCAGCCCCTTGAGGAGAGAGATATGGGATGCTGGTAAAGACAAATTGGACTGAAGCTCAGCAGAAGATACTGCACTCGCATTACAAAATCCTCTTACCTAATATGAACACTGGCATAAAGGCGCCCGAGGGGATGGGCATCGTGGTGGAAACTGCTGACATCCAGAACTGCAACACAAAGACAGGATAAAGGGAGGATCGAGACTAGTCCCGGAGGTTTTCCATGCAATCACATATATTTAGAGGCAATACCTACAGCACAAAGCAAGAGCGAGGGAGAGTTACCTTCATGATGAAGAAGAGGAGGAGGACGACGAAGACGCTGACGTGAGGATGCAGCCATGAAGACGAGCGACCCAGGCCGGGTGGAGCAGGAGATCCTGAGATTTTGGTCCAGGTGAAATTATCAAACAGGGAGTTGATACACTCTCTGGGCATCAGCTGCCAGAAGGAACAGACACACAAAGAAAAACTGAGGCACAAAGATTTATGTTTAAACACAAAACTGATCCCATCCTTGTTGATGTCGTAGTTAAGTGGCCTGACAAATCATATACAAGAAAACTTACAATATGCAGATACATTATAAAACACCAAAACAGCTGCACAAAGGAAAGGAAATTACAAAAATATATACAAAAATTTTGAATATGTATATTAATATATTAAGTATTTTAAGAGAGAAGTACAACAACGGAAGCAAAAATGGCTGTAAGGATTTGAATCATAGGAACAACTGAACACCTAATTGTGAAATTTAATCACTACTCTGCAAAGTAGTACTGGAAGTATAGAGTTGTGCAATTTCAAAAACTTTATTTTAACAATTTGTTTAGGGTTCACATATTCACAAGTGGTCAATATTTTACAAAATATGTTCAAGTTGTTCAGTTTCAATTAGTACTTTCTGGTTAATTCAGTAAGAAAAAGTAAATTTTGAACATCTGGCTTACCAAGAATCACAACTGAAGCCTGCGTGGAACAGATTAAACTTCTGCACTATGGGTTATACTCTGTCATTTATTTATTCCAAGGAAGAGAAGGTTAGATTAGAGATGGTTAACCCTGCATTCTTGAATTCTTCATCTGAATTTGTGGGAGAAAGTAAACAACAGAACAACTGAAATTGCACAACTTGAAAGTGGAATTCAGACCACATCAATTGAGTTTGCTGGTTTTCAAAGTAAAATATTTACTTTGAAATGTTATATTCTGTGAATTCAGTGGTATTTAAAGTTCAACATTAAGACACTTCTTAAAAAAGGATCAAAATCAATGCAGCAGACACCTGATCCCCGACACTTCTGTCAGAGATTCAGGTGTTTTATGCTGGTGGCGGCTAAAGTAGCCTTGAGCCGCTAACCCCAAGCAGAGATAAGGGGCGGGCTACAGAGTTCTGGTAATTTCAGTTCTTCTTCTGTTTCACATATGCAGTAGTACTCCCCAAGCCTTTTTTCGCTTGCATATATAGCATAAGATGACAAAACCACACAATGTAGACTCTATTGACCTCCTTTTACAAACCACAAATACTAATGAACACACACCGAAAAGAGGTCAGAGAGCATGAGATTGATTCTGTCTAACCTCTCCAGCCATAAACTGTCCAAATCCAGGAGGAAACGTGAAGGTGGCGATGATCAGTGTCACTGCACCTGGATAGATCAATCGACTGGGAGTACAAACATATACACAGTCATTAAAAGGAAGCACAACTTATTCCCAGAACCCTGCAACATAACTATGAAATGGATGCACGTAACAGTAATGAACGTCTGAATGTGAGTGTGCACCAGCACTGATTGTACAGCTCTCCTGGTGCTGCTGCTCGCTTCTCTCTAATGGTGAAGACTAATGTTCCCTGACTGTTGGGTCTCAGAGGATAAGTGAATCTCCCCATTGACTGAATAACTGGCTGAAAGGTTGTTAAGGCTTTGCTGCTGTCCTGGCCAGTGTTGTGAGACTGATGAGTTCAGAGAGTGGAGCTGTGATACATTAAGAGGAACTGGATTTGAATGTGTAAATGGTCTGAGTTCCTGGGAAAAGCATCTGCTATCAGAATCGCAGCGGTTTAAGAGCCCGGCGCTGCATTAATCCACAGCAGCAGTTGAGTGAGTCAGTGCACAGTCCTGTTTGTTTGTGTGTGTTTGTGTTTGTGTTTGTGTTTGTGTTTGTGTTTGTGTTTGTGTTTGTGTGTGTGTGTGTGTGTGTGTGTGTGTGTGTGTGTGTGTGTGTGTGTGTGTGTGTGTGTGTGTGTGTGTGTGTGTGTGTGTGTGTGTGTGTGTGTGTGTGTGTGTGTGTTGGGATCTCACTGCTTGGTTAGGAAGCGTGTGAGAGCTGTCGGTCTTCTCATGAAGAGAACCACCTGTCTGTTCAGGTAGACGAAGAACGCCCCCAAGAAGCCGCATGAAATCCTAACACACGAAGCAAACAGTTTGTTCAATCCTTGTGGTCTAGAATAGCAAGAACAAGTTTACATCTTAACTCTTAGATATGGACACGACATGTACTGGCAAGAATTCATCATTGGTATGACCACTGTATGTATCACAGTAGACCAAAAAGAGATACTATACTGACCCATGTTCCATTTTATTTTAAGCTACAAAACAATATAAAAAAAATTATGGCAAAAATAAAAAAGAACACTTGCATCTCTGCACATACACACACACACACACACACACACACACACACACACACACACACACACACACACACACACACAAACACACAAACACACACAGGGATGCACGCGTCCTCACAAATATCCTCACCCTATTATTGCGAATGCAGGCAGCTCCTGCAGGTCAAAGGGGAAATCCATCCTGAAGTTAGTTTTGAAGAGAGCTGTGATTGTGACTGAAAGAGACAGAAAAATAAATATTACAAATAATCTTTTTAACCCCAAACATAGATGGGATTTCTTTCACTTTACTTCAACTATCCTACATTTCCATGCTAAGTATCTTGAGTTTGACTTTTTTGTAGGATTTTAAACCTGCATTTACATATTTTTGACCAAGAGCTGTCAACTCATTTTGGGGTCGGGCTTATTTCCTCGTGATGTAGTCCTCTTAGCTCTGTTTTTGTCTCCATCAACTCCCAGGGGAGAGCCTTGGCTGCTAAATGCTGCGCTACGTTCACCAGTGAGTCGTTAACTTTGCTTGTCTGCCCATTTGGTGCTGAGCAGGGACAGTGGGTTTATTAGAGCTTTATTGCTTAAAACAGTTGCCTGTTGTGCCTGAAAACAACATTATGAGAGCAGTGAGAGTGGACCGAAACAGTGAAGTCCTGGACTGCAAACCCAAAAACAAAGAGTTAAAAGAGGCTAAAGGGGAATAATCATCTGTGGGTTCATACAACCGACTCCTTTCATAGAACAGACCAGAGGTCAATTGTCATACTTCAATTTCTTAAAAATTAGAAGTTGAAATTTGACAACTGACCTCTGCCGGTGAGGTGTTTGGGAGGATAAGGGTGAGGTTAGTGCATCTGTGGATTTGTTTAAAAACAAGACATGAAATGGTCTAGGAAATCCCCCCCTTTCAATTATCTCTGGTATAAAAGTATATATTTTTAATTTTTTAATATAAATTGTAAGAGGTTGACATTTGACTATTGGGACGATGAAGAAGTCATGACTCTCTATCTGTCTTGATTGAGAGTGGATGATGTGTGAATCAGTAAAAATAAAACTGATTTTCCCTTTGTGAACTGTATTTTGTACATATGAAAATTTAGACATATATACATATATTCTGTAAATGATGACTTAAAACATTTCTTGTTTATCTTATGAAGCATATCCAGCTACTTTCCATAACATTCCAGCTCAGGAGCATTTCGGTGGTTTGTTTGTATGTTTGTGCGTTAAATGTGGGTCTGCTCCGCTTCTCACCAGCATCCTTGTTCCAAACAGAGAGCACCCTGAATATGAAGGCGCTGAACGTGGCGGCAAAGTATCCCCGCCAGTAATTCCTCACCGCAAAGTAGGTAGATGTGACCTCGATACTGAACAACACCCCTGGTGGTGGTGGAGAGAGAGCGAAGAGGGATTACAGAGGAGAGGAAAAATGAGGATGGATAGCAGGAGGAGAGAGAGGAGGAACAGAGAGAGAGAGAGACAGAAATAGAAAAGAGGCAAGAGAGAGAGAGAGAGAGAGAAATTAGTTAAATAAGCAGAATGAGACCAAAAACACCAGAAGCTAAGGGTGTAATCACGCACAACAGGAGAACCACAGGGAGTGAACACACACGCTCTAACACAACCAAACACACACGTGCATTTTGTCTCTCGAACACATGCGCACACACACACACACACACACACACACACACACACACACACACACACACACACACACACACACACATACAGGGGTGTAATCAGCATGTGAAGCAATATGATAAACATCAGAGCTATCAGAAACATTATTCTGAACAAGTTAGAAAACAGCCGAACAGAAGATAAGGATGAGAGCTAATATTTGAGGACTCAAGAGTATGTCATTAGTCTATTCGTTCCTTTCATTGCTGATTGAAAATTACGTTTTTAATGTTTTTTAACTTATGTACAGCGTGTTGAGGGATGTTTTTGTATACTTTTGCACATTGACTGATATTGCAACTAACAATTATTACCACTATAGAGTAATCTGTTGATTATTTTCTTAATTTGGTGTATTAAATATCAGAAATTAGTGAAAAAAGCCCATCGTAAAATCCCAAAGTGTAAAGTGTTTTATTCACACTGCTTGTTTTGTCTGATAACAGTCCAAAACTGAAAAACTGGAACCAGAGAAACTGGCAATTTTGCTTGAAAAATTACTTTAATGATTATCCACTAATCGTTTCAGCTCTAACATTGAGGGTCATCAATTCTTGTTGTGATACATGTTTATGGGCCTCTTTTGTTGAGTTAGAGGTGAATTGAAAAGTAGTACGGCTGTTATATCTACAGTTTTTAGATACTTTCCTCTCTGGAACACTTTGTGGTTGGAGTAATAGTTGCAGTCTTTTTCACGCAACCTGTTAACCCCTTATAATATTGCTATGAGTGGGGATTGAGTGCACCTCTTATTGCCTGTTGTGGGTTTGATTCTCAGCCGAGGCCATTTATTTATTTACTGTGCATGAATACCATAAAGTGTGTCAAAAGAAGCTTGTGAAAAAAGGGGATGTTGACTCTGTCACATTTGTGAGAACGTGAAGAATATTGGCATGAGCTTAAAAGTGTGCAATCACTCACAAAAAAAAAACAATGTTCGAGGACTAAAAATAAATCATTAGTCACATTCTATGTGGAGGATGGAGGAAGTCAGAGCCTTACAAACCTGAATTTAGCGGCCAGCAGTAGGAGTGGATGAGGAGCTCTGAGATGATGGGTGAACTCCACTGTAATTAACTGAACTTTGTTGTGTTTGCACACATTGGATCACTAATTTTAACAAATCTAATCCAAAGACCATCAGCTAACCTGGGAATATGTCTGGGTCATCGAAATGTTTTGATACCAGTTCTAATACAATATCTAACCTTCAGTACTAATACCAAAACTATAATATTTTAATAGTTTTGATCAAGAAATTAGAATTTTTTTTCTATGATTTTTTTTTGTTTAATAAAATTTGACAAACTTCTTATTGCACCAGAGTTTAATGTTGCCTTCAATCCCCTGAAAACTTGGCAAACTAGGTATGTGGTTTACTTCAAGTGAGTTCAACACTCAAGATTCAGCTAATTTACATGATCAGGACTTTGTGTATGAGGTTTTATCAAATTTGATTGACAGCTGCCTGGCAACAATAGGCTAACAATCCCAGAGCTGTCATCAGATCCTGATATCACTCATAGTAAAAAGCTAATCGATAAATGAGGTTTTCAGGGCCTTTAAAACAAGTAAAAGATCTTTGTCTTGACAAATTAAAGCTAAAAATTAGCAAAAATATGATTTTGATCAGGAAATATCTGTTCAATAACTAAGTAAACAAGACTAAGGATCTGACCAAGAATTCAATGGCACATTTTAATGATTGATAGTTATGATACCTAATGAGTTGGTACTCAAAAAGCATCCATGTCCAGTTGTACAGGGAAACTTGTATTTCATATTACAGCCTCAGTGCAGGATTGAGACAGTGCAGTGCGATGTTTGGTGCAGTAGTTTTGGTTGTAATGGGCAGCGTGCAGATGTACAGTACCTCCTAGTGGAGTGCCGAAACAGCATCCCACCCCAACGGCACAGCCAACAGTCAGTATATCTGTGTAACCATAAGGGTTCTACTGACACAGAAAACAGAGAGGGAGAGGAAAAAACAGGGGGGGAGTGAAGGGAAGAGAAAGAGAACGAGGTATGACAGGCGTGAGATGATGAAGGGGAAAACGAAGGTGATGAAGGAACAAGAGCGTAGACACAAAGACAGGAGATTGAGTTGGAGAGAGAGAATAAAAGATCAAGGTGAAGAGGACAGGATGGGGAACCACAGGGGGAGAATTGACAGAGGGGAAGCAAAATGGAATAAAGTGAATAAATAATGCTCAGTGAAGTGTGGTAAAAAAAAAAAAAGGTGATAAAGGAAGGGGAAAAAAATCACACCAAGAGAATATAAAGCAGAGGATGCACAGGGCTATTTGAGTAATAAGACTTAGAGGAGGCAATTAAGCAATCAGCAACCAAACTGAGTGGTCACATTGTCCTTAGAGACGGATGTCTGCAACTGATTGCAGATTAAAAATTAAAGGTAGCAGACATAAAACATTTCCATTGATTATTCATGACCTTGAATTATAACGTTCCATATAACTTTATAAAATCACAGATGAGTTAGAGGGTACCTTTTATTATCTGTGTTGCATTATCTCTGTAGAAGCGTACATCATTCTCAATCTGTGACTTACTGAAAAGGGGTTGGGATGCTGAAAACTCTTAAGCTCACTGCTTCAGAAATGGCCTGATAGCAGAAAGTACCTCATAACTCAAGGCTTGCGTATAGTGTAGCTTGCAAGCTAATCTGCATGCTACTCATTCACTTTGAATTAATCACTGGTGATGCAGGACACTGGTCTGAGGTCAGTTTTAAAGAAATAGTTGGAAATTTTGGGAAATATGTTTATTCATGTTCCTGTCTGAATTAGATGAGAAGATTGATACTGCTCTCGTGTCTGTGTGTAAAATATGAAGCTACCCTATAGCCAGGAGTGAATTAGCTTAGCTTAGCATTAATACCGGAAGCAGAGGGAAAAATTCCAAGTTGTGGTTTTACTGAGAGATGCTGAAACTCTTGGCCATGTCTCCGGGCAAACTCGCAGCCTCATATTATTTCATTGGTGAGCTTTGGAGGTGTTGGCAAGCAGATTTTGCTACCTTTTGACAGAGCCAGGCTAGCCGTCTCCTCCCATTTCAAGTCTTTATGCTAATGTTGCGTTCACACAATTCCAACAGAATTGGAAGAACAGGAAAACCTCCTGTGTTCACTTTATGCCTTATCCCAAGAAAGTTACCCCAACTGCTAGCTTTTCAGTCACACTAGATAAATAGCCAGAATATGTTTTTTTTTTGTTGTGTTACATATTTTTAGTTATTCAGTAGCAAGTGACAGCAGATACAAACTGTGTAAAGCTCCTTTTAAATTAGCTGAGAGAGTTTTAGAAGTGCTGGTAGATGGATTTTTTTACCTCTAGTCAGAGCCAGGCTAGCTGTTTCCCCCTGTTTCCAGTCTTTATGCTAAGCTACGCTAATCACCTTGTTGCTCTACCTTCATATTTAGTGTACAGATTAAAGAGTGATACCAATATTCTCATCTCATTATGACAAAGAAAGTGAATAAGTATAATTCCCAAAATCTATTCCTTTAAAGTAGACAGAACCTTATAATCCAAGGCTCATGTATTATTGACTGGTCAGTCTGCACGTTTAAAAATCCATTCAGTGTTATTCATCACTTGCAATGCAGGACACTGGTCTGAGGTCAGATTTAACCTCCACATTTGTGTTGCTGATGTTATTTCAGGATGACAAAGCTGACCAGAGACCTGTGCCTGAGCTAGTCGGGTGGACAGAGCAGGGCGGGACTTGCCTCCCACGGGGGCAGCGAAACAAGTGGCCACTCCCACGGCACACGCACACACCAACAGGTCCTGCTTATGGGTGCCATTCTGGGGTTAAAGGTCATGGGTGGAAATGAAGAGGGAGGAGTGGAGAAAGAGGGAGGAGTGGGGGACACAGATGGGTAGGGATGAATGAGAAAACCAAAGGGAGGTGGAGATAGAGAGAGCAGGGAAAGAGGGAGACATGGATATGGGAGGTCACTGTTAATACACATGCCAGACATTACCATCACACTATTAATACAGTGAGACACAAACACAGATGAGGTGCGAGGGGGCGAGCCAAAACAAAGACACTAGAGAAACTGGGGGGGGGACACACACACGACACAACAGGCACAGGGTCCCCACTTTCTCTTCAACGTCATATTCAAGGCTCTTTCAATAAATCTCAAGGACTCAAAATACAGCTGGGGCCTCGTGTAATTTAAGACCTTGTCAAGTAAAAGGTGTTGATAGAACTGAAGGACTAGGAATGACATTTTCAAGGTCATCCAGTCATTTTGAAAACAAGACTAAGAGTCTTTCAGTCTAAAAACTCTGACCTGATGCCGGAGACAAATGGAAAGTCTGGGGATCACCAAAGTTAATACAATTCAACCTGAGGGGGACATGAAGTTTCATGGCGACACATCCAACAGTTACTGAGACATTTCACTCAAAACCAGAAATGTGAACCTCACAGTTCCATGAGAAGCAAAGCCAGAGGATACCTAAAGTAATTAGGATACGTAGTTTTGGGACCATCGAATCTAGACAAAATTTAATGGAAATCCATCAAACAGTTGTTGAGGTATCTGAATCTGGACCAAAGTGGTGGACCAGCTGGCTGACTAACAGACATTGTCATCCTTTGAATCTTGCTACTATCACGGCAAAAAAAAAAAAAAAAAAATCACAACCATTAATTTTGCTGAAATGTGGAAATATAGATTTTTTGAGCCTGTGGGGAGCCTGTAGTTACGACAAAGACAAAGCGAGTTACGATGGAAAAACTGCGTTCCGAATTCATTAGCTCATTAACTGTGGTGAGCGAGGCTTATGGGTAAAGCAGTCTGTTTTTGGTCAGGGCCTCGGCTTACCTCATAGACTCCAGAGAAGATGGACATGAATCGACTCAGCACAGCGGCACAGATACTGGCGATGTGGACAAACGGACCCTGGAGGTGATGGGAGGAAAACACTGACAAAGATGAGCGACATGTAATGTTATATACACAGACACTGACTATTGTCTATAAAACAGAGAGTCTAAACTGGGACATGTTGTATCAGAACAGATAAATCACAGTACAAGTGCTGGATGTGACAGTTGCACTGCTACTGAAATAAGGAAAATGAATGCACTCCTTTGCTGAGGACTTGAATAATTTGCCTCAGTCCCATGAGAGGAGAGAGAGGAAAAACATGACAGAAGATGATTTATTATCCCCCAAGCTTGGAGAAAGAAGAGATAGACTGATGGAGAAAGAAAAGAAGAGAGGAAAGAAATAATGAGGATGGTGACTAATTGATGGTGACAGAAACAGAAAGAGACAGATAGTAAAGAGATGAAAAGGTGGGTTTGTTTACCTCTTTGCCCACTGGCATTCCACTACCAAGGCCAGCAGTCAGACCGATGACTTTAGCTATGAAGGCTTTCAGGGTAAGATACTCCTTCAGGACTACACCTCTAAGGATGGTTTTCAGCTCAGGGATACCAGAACCTGTTAAAAAAAAAAAAAGAAGAGGAGGAATAGAGAGGGGGGACTAAACACCTGAGTGAAAAGTGGGTGAATGCAGTCAGTAAATAAAGAGAGGTTCAAATGCTACTATCCTACCACAGGAAAATAGACAAAAGGAGGTAAAAAACAGGAGAAATCAGTTGCTGGAGATGATAAGAGGATGACAGGTGATAGAGGGCTTACCAATGGCTTGTGGGGATACCAGGTGACAGAAGAGTGAGGCGAACATGACGAGGATCATGGGATACGTAACCCAGGCAAGGTACTGGAGCGGCACATTGCCTTTAAGCTCCCCATGAATCCACTTATAGGCTGAAAGACAGAAATACTACAGAAATGAAAAGAGAAAGGAGGACGGAAAAAGTGCATTGCACAAAGGAGTATACATGGAATAATTATCTACAGTAGCAACTAAAATCCTGTGTTATCAAACAGTAAAATTGACATAAAAAATCCCTACGACCTTGGCCTGTGATACCTTGCAGGCTCTTGGCACTGGCATAGTCCATACTCCAGCTGACCAGAGCCATAGTCAGTCCCAGAAGAACCAGGAAAATCCAGTCCTCCCCCATCTTGGTCACAATGTACCGCCGCACACGAGCCAAACAATCTGGGACAGAGAGATAAAATTAATGATTCACCTTGAAGCCATTCATCACTGGATTTCATTACTGACAGTCAGCTGTTGTAACAGTGCCTGAGAGGGAATCATTCAGGGTGATTATGGGTACAGTGATGAGGCTGGGTCTCATCAAAGCGGTACCTACAATGTCAGCACAGAAGGGTCTTAATGGTCTGTGGTGTTCTGACATTTTCAAATGGCTGTGTGTGCATTGTCTGGGAAAAGTTTTCTTATGAACACATACAAAGGAATATAGAAAAAAGACGATACAAAAATCACTGGCTAGTTCACGGGTAGTGTAGAGAAAAAAAAAGCAATGCAACTTGTTCTTCATTTACTGAAGTACAAGTAGCATTTCCCCAGTTTAAATATACACAGTTTAAACTCAGGACCACAATGTCCTCAAGAATGATCAGTTAACAACAGTAAACAAAAAAAAATTCATTCTAAAGACCAGCCCTTTTCCAGAGTGTTAACTTATTGATGCATTAATGCAGAGGATGAATGAAATGTTTTATGGTTGTTAGTCCAAGCACAGTAGTAATTACCACTGAGGGCACTGAGGTCAGTGGTGGAGGAAGTACTCAGAACTTCTAAAGATAGTTCTACATTGAAAATGTTACTTTAAATGCATGTATTATTAGGAATATTTAGGTAGAGTATCAGAAGTAAAAGTACTCAGTGCAGAAAAAAAGCCCCGCGTGAGTATTATATTATTATACGTTATATTTTCATATTATTATTGCTGATGCATTAATGTGCAAGCAGCATTTTACTCTTGTGTCTGGTCAGGCTGGCGGTAATTTGAACCATGCTATGCACTGGTTGGTGGGTAATTCAATCTGAAACAATGCATCATATTTCATCAGCTTGTACGTTTTATGTAAATCTTATTCTGAGAAGTTACTATAGTTGTCAAATAAATGTAGTGGTGTGAAAAGTACATAATTTCCCTCTCAAATGTAATGAAGTAGAAGTATCGACTGGCATGAAATAAAAATACTCAAGTAAAGTACAAGTACCTTAAATTTGTACTCAGTACTTGAGTTTATGTACTTGGTAACACTGACTGAGGCCATGTCCTCGGTTTGTGTTTGTGGGAATTTAGGAGTTTTAGTGAGTTCCATAAGTAAAACATATGCTTGGCTTTTTATATGCTGACTCCAGTATGTTTTAGACTCAGTATATTCAAATTTGATTACTTTTAGGCTGACAAAAATGAGGAAATAATATATTAAGCATCCAGTATTTTTCTACAGGAACTTTGTTCCTGCAGGGTGGAGATGGCTTTGAGACAGCAATTAAACTTTGTGTTGGGAAACAAGATTCAAAATACAATTAAACAGGTAACTCAATTAATACAATGTAAGATATCTAAATAAAGAATTTCACAGATTTTGTTTTTTTTAGTCTAACTCCCTGATGTTCTGTGCGGCAGCCTCGTTAAACTACAGCAGTAGATCCGATTTTATGAGCTTATCATGTTGCATGTAAAATCGTGGTCTGGAAAGTAGTCACAAAAAAGAAAAATTGAAGTTAAGTGCCAGTAGATCAAAATTGTATTCAATTAAAGTAAAGGTGTTTCGTTAATATCCTCACCTGATACCTGGTTACCACATAGGGTGTCATGGCAACTAAAGCATGGAACCATGGAAATGGTTCCATGGTTCCAGTAGGCTTTTTTAGGCACCTGAATGTTTTTGAATGATACTGTTAGCTGACATATCTCCACATCCCGGCTGGTCACCTTGGCATTTGGAGTAGGGACGAGGCTTCTTGGTTGATGAGGCGTGGCTGTGATGTGACTCCAGGGTCACAGGGTGATGATGGTGATGATGATGATGATGCCGCCGGCTGTGGCCTTTGCGGCCCGAGGCGGTGGTGTTGTCCCCTGCCTGTCTCCTCCATTGTCTCTCTGTCAGCAAACGGGCAGCCTCCCGTCGGGCAAAGTTCCCCAGCTGCTCCCTGTACTCACCGTACAGCTGTGAAGGAAGGGAAACACTGACAAACTATGAATCAAAAAGAACCAAGTCGAGAAATCGAGAATGTTTGTTGGACCTCTCAGGATTGAAGAGAGGATGAAGGAGAGGAGGGAGAGAAGGGAAAGGGAAGAGAAGGAGAGAGTACTTCTGACAACTGAGACTTGGGTGAAGGATAAAACTAGATCCAGAGTCTTGAGATAACAAGAAAGAGATAGGGGGGTGTGCAGCATGCGTGTAAGGGATACACACCAACCTGAATACCCTGGCAGACAGAAATAGACAAAATGGGCATAGAGATCGGAAAATCCCCTCCCTGAGAGGAGGCAGTGGCTGGAAAGGAGCCACAGGAAGAGATTCTGGGAGAGAGGACATTCCACATCTTCCCCTTCCGACTATGTGTGCACTTTACACCTACAACCGGAGAAACATGCACACACACAATGATACAAACAAACACACTTGGTCAGAAGACACGACAGCTTGCGATCCAGTGTGATCATTTCACACTGCACTCGTTAAAACCATAGTCGCTGTAAAATACGAGATCCAGGGGCAGCTATGATGTGCAACTCAAACCTACAGATCACATGCATCCCAGCATACAGCAAAGCAGGACGCTAAATCACACAGAGGGCTGGCTGCCACACAGTTCTGTCTCATGTTCACACAGGGAAGGAGAACTGACATATCCAATGGTGAAGCCCTCCAGGACAAAAACTCAACTGACAACAAGTATTTTCACCGACCATGAAATAGGATTGCAGCAAAAACCTGCAAAGTTAAAAATGACTGTGTGACAAGGACGAGTTGGTTAAATCTGTCTTTAGATGAGACTTTCTTCTTTTTAAGTGCACAAAAACTGCTTTAAACAACCAGTCCACTGTAATACATGAGCCACTACAACCACATGACAAAGTGACATATATATAGATGTTTATAAGTAATACGTGAATACACCACATAGCAGGTGGCCTTGCAGTTACGCAGCTAAAGGGTCTTGAAAACTTTTGATGTCTCTAAATCATCTAGTGGGTTATTTTAAACCTCACTAACCACTACGAACCACAAACTGTGAAGCACAACAAGCCTGCACCGCTAACAGCTAATAAGCACTAATGCAACGAGTGATTGTTGCATTACCCTTGTACTGATGCTCTAAAATCTGAGATAACAGTAGACCAGTGACAAGCTATACTGAGAAATGCAAACCACTATTGTCTATTTTAATAATGCAGCATTGTGCAAAGAGCTGGTTGAATATCACTTCCATAAATCATTTTAGCTTGGTTTGCTGCCGGAATGATGGGGTCTGCTAATAAGGACAAGACACTGATGTGGAGGAGTTTAAATCAGAGGTCACAGGAAAGCATTTTAAGTCAGACAAAGAAGATTTTCCGGCAATAGAAAACCTACCTGTCACTACCTGAGTCATCCTTTGGTTAAATGAAAGACAGCAAAAATATTTTGCCAAAAATCAAGTATGTATTTTTTTCCCGCGTGTAAAGGAACACAGGATAATGCGTGAACTATCTAGGTTTTAATCTCTTCTTATTATCATTGTTTTTAACATGACCTGATCCATTTAATTTAATCTCACATAAACCTCTTATCTGCTGCAAAACAACAGGAACCCATGCATATAATTTAAATTTGAGCGGTGCCTTACAAGTTAAATTATTTATATTTTTAGAATAATACAAAAACCATATGACCACCAATAGAAAAAAAATAAAGTGAGACAAATTATGATGAAACAGACTGCAGGTTTTGGAGGTAAAATTAACTCAAACTAATTTATGCAGGAATTAAGTTCCCTTTTATTTGTAGAAAGGCACTAAATTTAATATATTGTATACCCTATGCACTATAGTCACATTGCATCTAGTTGCATAAACAACCCATTAGAGGTATTATTGGAAAAAAAAAAAAATTAAAACAGATACACCACAATATCTTCTGGAGATTAAAGAAAAAAAGCTGACTGTGTCATTAAGTTTGGCAGCATAAAAAAAATAACCCCGACCAGATGGAGCCTTTGGTCCTCACGTCTTTACCTGTTCCTCATCAGTTGTCCACAGCATGATGTTGCAGCAGCTCTGTCCCTGTTCTGTCTCTCGTCCTAAACTGCAGACAACCTCTACACCACCACCACCACCACCACTGATGCACTACACATTAACACCAAAGCACTAATCCATCAACATCATCAAACAGGTGCTGGCACCAGACGCCATCAAAACCAGGTACAGTAACAAGAGAAACCTGTGCACTGTTCACAGAGAGATCTGCTGTTGTTTTACTTCCAAGGTCCCAGTCATACAATATAAAAAAAACATTTCTACATATACAATATTTTCTATTAAACATCTTCTTTGTGTTGTTAGCTTTGTAGACAACTTGTCCTTGTATTATTGTATTTTGCCATCTCTTATTTTACCGTCAGTGTCTCTGAGTAGTGGTCACATTGGATCTTTGCGTGTGTCCTATAAATCTCTTAGATGCTCTGGAACACAAAACGTGGCATGTGGCAAAGGAATAGCACTGTATGTACAGTAGATCGAATGCTATTATTTGGTCATGCATCGTTATAATGTGTATTGAATATTTCTTTGTATGTCAATAAACATTAACTTAATAACAATTTAAGTTCCCATTGTTACTATTTTATATGGCAAAAATGGGAATCATTTATGAATGAGCCCCATTAAGCTGAGCCAACATTTTGCTGCTTTTCCCAAAAAATACAGTATTTACTTGACTCAGTTATGTTCAATGATGAACCTGCATAGGTTTTTTTTATTTTTAAATTCATATTCCTGTATTTCATTTACACTCAGCCTCCCCTCAAAGCCCTTTTCTCTAAAGCTTTGTGTGTGTCAGTTTTCTTTGTCTTTAATTTTTTCAGTTTTATGTACTGTACATATTCATTTATTGTATCATTTGAATGATGGATATGTAAGTGAGTGAAATAATAAAATGATAATGGTTATAATAAAACTATAAATAAGCTCTGGAAAAGACAATTCATTGACTTGATTAATCAAAAATAAATATGACAAGTTAATTGATACTGGATCTAACTGTTGCAAACCTGATATATTGCCAGCAAAGTCCACTGAATTGTCAAAATGGAAATCTGAAATAGTGAAATAGAGGCAAAAAAAGACATATCTCAAAATGAGACAAAGAACTGACAGCGTGAGAGAGACTTTGAAAAGCTGGGATTCATTCATGTCAACCGACTTTGTTCTGTCTCCATCTCTCAACCTTGTGTTTACCTTTGTGTCACCATGTAACCTTGTACTGCGTCCATCTGAGCCGCACTGGCCCCAAAAATGACATCACTAACCAACGTTTTTCCCAGCTTTCACACACTTAGAACATAGTTGCTGTCATTTTTTTGCTCACTAACTCTTCAACGACCTTCCCACACCAAGTCAAGATCACCAGAGGATATGCAGTACCCCCCCCCTTCCTCCTCTACTTGCACTAACTTATTCCCAGCAAAATTCCCTCTACCTCCCCTCGTCTCTAATCTCTCTACAGACACATGAAAGTAGTCAGGCGTTACTGTACAGCTCTGACACTCGCACCCCTCATTATTAGTTTCTTTGCTCCACTGCAAGAAATCAAGCTTTTGCTGTTGTGCTTATTGCAGGTCTCAGGATGAAGAAGATGGAAGAATGTAAACCATTCCTCCCTTGGCTCTGTTAGGAATACAAAGCCTGTGCTAAATTTTGCCGGCGAGCTGTTAGGGGCTTTGAATTCATTTGTGGATCTGCACTTTATGAGCTGGCTTTAACAAGGTAACACATACTGTACAAACACAAGAAAGTGAAAAGGCGAGACACAACTTCAAGTGTAAGCAAAAGCAGAAACAGGCTTGTAGAAAGAAAGGGAGGGAAAGAGAGTGAGAGAGAGAGAGAGCTTCAGTCATAGTGAGAGCTGCTAATAGATGCAGAGGTTGAAGGGCAGTGTGACATTGAGAGTTAATTAAAAAAAATAACAGCACATTCCCGCGACCCCTATGAGAGGGAGTCAGCCCTGCATATTCATAAATATTTGTGTGTGACTGTGTGTCTTCTTAAGTTGTGAGCTTGTGTTTGTGTGTTTACAAATGTGTATAAATGGATGTGTGTGTGTGTGTGTGTTTGGTGAGGCCTTACAACAAAATAGTCCTGTCCCTTATCACAAGGTTACTGATAAAATCTGACCCGCTCACTGACAGATAGATCAGGAGATTACCCCAACCCCTCTTCTTACAAACACACACACACACACACACACACACACACACACACACACACACACACACAAATATTCCACAAGCTAATGTCTCCATATGCATATACTAATTAAACAGCACAATAACATTTCCATGCCTCAACCCAACACTGTTCGAGCTGTCATGTTGTAATTAAGGCATGTCGGCACAGCCAAAAGAGAAAAATTAAGCAAACTGTAAACTTCCATGTGTTATGTATGAGCTCGCAGTTCAACCTCACAACAAGGAATCCAGAAAAAAAAAAAAAAAAATCAATCAGTGAGGCTTTTTTATCCTCTCTAAGGCCGGGCTACATTTATTTAGCTTTGCTGCAACATGGAATTTAAATTTTAAAGTCAAAAAACAAGCAAGAAAACAGTACAAAAGTTGCCTTTTTCTACCTCTCATTTACATCAGAAATCAGTCCTTGCAAAAACTGTTCCAACTTAAGGAAGAAAACATTTCAATATACAAATTAGTTAAGCTCACCAGAAACTGATCTACATTCAGAACTGTCTCGAAAGTGTTGATCCGCTCCCTCATCTTGTTAGCCGTTCCTCCTGCAGGTCGCTGCTCACTTTCTTTCTTGTCTCTAATATACTGTAATTCCTTCTCTGGATATCTTTGTCTTACATCTGTCCTTTCCCGTCTTTGCCAGAGTGACGGACACAGACTGTACCTGCTACCTGGATACGGCATATACCTCAGTGACTGACAGGTATGGTCAGTGCTGCGTGTGCGTGTGCGCACACACACACGCACACACACACACACACACACGCACACACACACACACACACACACACACACACACACACAGAAGGGGGAAGCAGTAGAGGTTAATACAGACACTTGAGGCTCTACAATAAAGTGTCAGCAGCTCTTAATTCAGCGGGGTAGATTTTCAGCCAGGCGGCCGATCCAGCAGATTCCTGCAGCAGGATCATAAATGATATTAGGCAGGACACAAGCTTAAGTAATGAAAATTATACCTGCTAACTGGGTGGAGACCATAACCATATTAACATTGTGTGGGATAGGGTGGATAATACTGTACTCTACTTTAAATGCCTTCAGCATAGATGACATGCTTTACTAAAGCCTGACTGAGCTCTAGGACAGTAGCTAACATTTGTTTTTGTACACAAACACTTTTTTTTGGCAGTGATTCCTCAAATGTGGTTATTAAAGATTAAGTTAAAATTGTGACAAAAATAGGAACTGAGGCCTGATATTTTACAATAAATACCTCGTTTACTGGTGAAGGTGACAGTACCAGTAAATATCAGATGATAGTAAACTTTAAACATCAAACTTTAAGTGATGGCCAAAATACATAAACATGCAGCCTATGAAAATTTTGGATGTTGCATATCTTCCAACTTAAAGACCAATTTATTTTGGATAAGCCAGTATCAGCAGGTAATATCGGCCTGACATTAAATTACTTCTGGCTCTATTCTTTACCTTTATTTAGTCTAGCCATTCTCCAACTGTGGGACTTAAAGTGGGTCACTATCTGCTGTTCTGTTTTGACCCAGTGGTTCTCACGTGGATTCTGGGTCTTTGGGGACCGGAGTGCTGCTGGTTTTCACTCCCACCAGATAGCTGCTTGTTTGATAAAACACTGAGGCGGTGTTGGATGCTTTGTCACTATAAACTAACACTGGCCCTGAATGCCGAGCGCTGCTGTCAGCTTGAAAAGAACACTATTTCATTTAATTCAATTTCAGCACTATGCAGACATATTCAGTGTAAACAAGTTTGATTGTGTTTTACCCTGCAATAAACTGGTATTTGTACTGGGAATTTCCCTGCCTTTTACCCGATGCTTACTGGGATACACTTCAGCCCAGCAAAAAATTGATGGATGGAAGCAGCCTTCATTGTCTTTGCAGCGAGTACATGGAACGCCCTGCTGAAAGCCTGAGGAATGTTCAAGACCTGACTTAATTTAACCCAGTTTTATAACATTTATCCCTCTCGTAACCTACCTAAATATACTGTAGTGAAGGACCTTCTTTCTGCCTGTTTTCCTTCGTACATTTTAATATTCAATGTTATCCTTTTTTTTTTTTAACGTTTTTTTGTTAATTTTATTTTTTTTATTAGAGGGGAAATTAGGGGTAAAAGAAAGATGTGGAACAACCTGCAACAAAGGTCTTCAATCACACTCAAACCAAGGACGTTGGTTACATCGTTGATATCTTAAACCAATAGCCCACCAAGGCACCCCAATATTATTTGTTTTTAATTCTTACATTATTATTATTCTATTCTAACGTTGTCTTATTTTGTGTAAATCACAGTTATGATAATGGTTAGTATTTTGTTGAATACTTTTAGGTTTTAGTGCAGCACAAATACATTTTTCAGTAATTTTTAGATAAAACATTAAATACATTTTTATTAACTCAACTCAAGCCCTTTTTCCTTTTTCTCTAATTTAAGGTTTAATTTATTGGCCAAATACTAGTCTAAGTATCATATTCAGGGATCGTTTTTAGCAACTATAGGCAAACTTACTGCAGTCTCTTGTGATCTGGGCTCCATTTCCCAAAAACACATTATGAATTAAGAACATCTTAGCTTTAAGATGTGTTTAGGACATAAGGCCCCGATTTGTATTCAGTTTATTTTATGTTTTTTTTGTTTTGTTTTTCCACCTATATTACGGCTCTATAATGCACTATTACACATCTGATATCAGATTTTTCTGTCCTTCAATGTCAGACAGATTTTCTTGCAGTTGCTTTTCCGAGCCGTCTCATCTAGGGTACCTGAACTCTCGTACGCGGCCTTTCACGTTTCTCCCTCACTCTTCCCCCTGAAACTTTCCCTCTCACCACCCCTTGTCCCCATCTATCCAACCCCCACCCCCGAGGTGAAACCTTACTCGTGGATAAATTTAGCAGCAGTGTGACCCAATGTTCACTGACACACTTCTCCGCACCTCTCCCTCTCTCATGCTGTTTGTCTCTCTTTTTGCCCATCTCTCCCAGGAGGCCAGTTGGACAGACAGATGGTGGGCTTTAACGTTTACACTAAAACAATGACAAGTTATTGACACTACTGCCACCGTAACATGGTGTTTCATCCTGTAGCTACTGATATTAACAGCTAGTCATTTAACTATTACATTATAGCCACCTCTGTAATTGAAAAGACAAATCAAGTGACAGCGATATCATATGAAATTTAATGGCTTAATCGTCTACATCCCAGTGATTCCAGTCTGCGAGACATTTGACAGGTGAACATTATCCCTTTTAGTAGCCTGTAACATTTGAGACTTGTGAGATCTATTTCACTGCTGTTGACATTCTCACAGATGGAGACTCGCCTCCTCACACAACCGCATTTTTAACCACATCCATCACATAACTTGTAACACACAACCAGGTGTATCAAAGCAAGCGCAAACACACCGTGTGCCTGTAGAGTGTATACACAAGCAGCTATCCCTTCTCGCCACCCCGCTGGAGTGTGTCTGTCAGCGTGACACGAGTCCACAGAGGGAGCTTCCTCTTTGTTAAGGTCAAGGGTCAACAACAGCTCTGTGACTTGGAAGTAATTAACACAACTTTACAAACCCAGTAAGCACTAATTTGGTAATCTCCACATCAAGAGATGTCCAGGTGTCTGGGTTAAAACTGGGCTAACATTGGCTGAAAAGACGTCTGAGTTACACACTGTATAACCCTTGTTACTAAAGTGTTCGCTGATAATGTTTTATTCTACGGGTCCATAATTTCTGGATAATTACATAATCATTTCTAAGACTTTTACTTCAAAGAATTGTGCAAATACACATAATGGCCACTTTATTAGGTACACCTGTACAATGTAATCCTATACAAGAGCCCTGCCATAACATCTATCTTTTTTTAGCTCATGATGTCCAGTTTTTCCTGTGACATTGTTGGAAATGCGTGAATTCAAGTCTAATTTTTTTGCATCCATATCATCGTAAATGGTGATGTTGTGCTGGACCACATTCATTTGAGAGGTATTTCCGGCAACGTCAACGAATACTGAAAATTATGAACTTCGTAATGTTATGGCAGGGCTGTTGTATTGCTTTAGATTGTACAAGTGTATCTAATAAAGTGGCCACCGAATGGAGGTGTTAATAAAAGGGAAAGACAGTTTTGAATTCTTAGACACTGTAAACACTAACTTTATTATAAATTCAACACTTCAACATTAAGTTCTCGATTGAAATGTTTTACCTGTCTACCAGGTGTGCATTAGGTAACATTTAATAAAATAGGGAAACTAGAGACAGTGTTCAAATGGTATACCTCTACTAAATTAAATACAATTAATTGCTAGTGTAACCTCACCAGGTGAGGTGAACTTGCAAAAATGTAAAATGTGTCTAAAGGCAATAAAACAATTCAACATGTAGAGTTAAGTTTTCAGTGATAAATGAATAAAAATCATTTAAATGGAGCTTGTCTTTCACAAGCAAATTGCATAGCTCTTTCCAGGAAACTATCTAGAAAATTATTAACAATTTACGGACCCGTTAAATAAAGCATCACCTGTGTTTCTTATCCTATCTCGTCCAATTTCTTATTTATTTTAACAATTTATTCAATGCTTTAAATTATTTAATACACACGCACACACACACACACACACACACACACACACACACACACACACACACACACACACACACACACACACACACACACACACACACACACACACACACACACACACACACACACACACACACACACACACACACACACACACACACACACACACACACACACACACACACACACACACACACACACACACACACACACACACACACACACACACACACACACACACACACACACACACACACACACACACACACACACACACACACACACACACACACACACACACACACACACACACACACACACACACACACACACACACACACACACACACACACACACACACACACACACACACACACACACACACACACACACACACACACACACACACACACACACACACACACACACACACACACACACACACACACACACACACACACACACACACACACACACACACACACACACACACACACACACACACACACACACACACACACACACACACACACACACACACACACACACACACACACACACACACACACACACACACACACACACACACACACACACACACACACACACACACACACACACACACACACACACACACACACACACACACACACACACACACACACACACACACACACACACACACACACACACACACACACACACACACACACACACACACACACACACACACACACACACACACACACACACACACACACACACACACACACACACACACACACACACACACACACACACACACACACACACACACACACACACACACACACACACACACACACACACACACACACACACACACACACACACACACACACACACACACACACACACACACACACACACACACACACACACACACACACACACACACACACACACACACACACACACACACACACACACACACACACACACACACACACACACACACACACACACACACACACACACACACACACACACACACACACACACACACACACACACACACACACACACACACACACACACACACACACACACACACACACACACACACACACACACACACACACACACACACACACACACACACACACACACACACACACACACACACACACACACACACACACACACACACACACACACACACACACACACACACACACACACACACACACACACACACACACACACACACATACACACGCACACACACACACACACACACACACACACACACACACACACACACACACACACACACACACACACACACACACACACACACACACACACACACACACACACACACACACACAGACCCACACACACACACACACACACACACACACACACACACACACACACACACACACACACACACACACACACACACACACACACACACACACACACACACACACACACACACACACACACACACACACACACACACACACACACACACACACACACACACACACACACACACACACACACACACACACACACACACACACACACACACACACACACACACACACACACACACACACGCATACACACACACACACACACACACACACACACACACACACACACACTATCACAGCTTTCACACCTGAGAGACATGGGACTGCACAGAGAGATATTAAGCCTGTAAATAGTGTGATTAATTGAGATTTCTTATTTATATCTCAGCTGTGGGCCCCCGAGAGGCTGCAGGAGGGCTGGGGATTAGAGATTTTGCTTTGGGCAATCGTCCATCTTCTCAAAGGAGAAGAGGACCTGACACTCTCTCACTGTTCCTCCTCACTTTGTCACTCAGGCTGCTTTGACACATACGCACACACCGCAGCTGCTCTAAACTCAGTTGCTCATGTATCGGTCATTCTTCCATCTTATAATTCATAATCAACTTTGCCGAAAATGACATTTAAAAACCCATACAGGTGCTTCAAATCATCCGCTGGAACAAAAAACAAAAAAAACAACCTGATGCTGTGAACCATCCGTGTCCATAGAACAGGTGTGATTGGACAAGAGAATAAAAAATGAGTCAGTGGCGGTGAAACACCACCGGACATCTCAAGATGCTCCTAGGAGGAATGACCATCATTCTGGGGTAGTATTTAAACAGATGAACAGGATATAGTGACATGACTTCCTCTCAACATGTACATTTAACCTGTCTGCTCAGGTTTCTTGTATATAGGTATTTATATCCACCAACACATGAAAACAGCAATGACTCTACAAGGCTGAAGCTTGAGAAGGCGTACAGATAGAAGGTGAGAGAAAGGGTCACATATAAGCAGCGTGCTTTAGGATATAGTCTGGGTAGTGCAAAGAAAAGAAAAAAAAAACAATAAGTCAAAGGAAACAGATCAAACAAGAGCTTGGTGTTTAAATAACAAATAAATGATCAAATCCCTGTTTATGGCAGAGGTGACTCGCCATTTATCGCCTTCACTCAGCATTTTGTAACGTGGCTAGGGTGAAACCTGTGGAGACTGTTAATGTGTTTGAGGGCTGTACAAATAAATTGACATAAAGTTGCAGACATCTTGTTCAAGAAGTAAAGAGAAATGGAGGAGGAAGAGGATGAAGATAGTTGAGATGAGGAGTATTGATTCCACAGAGGGGCAGTAGGAGGACTTTGTGTGATGTAGTAGAGAATCAGGAAAAGGTACAAAGCAATGCTTGTTGGTGAGAAAGGATGCGAAAGCAGATGAAAACAAGATAGACCAGAAGGTAGTTGTGGAAGAAAAGTAATGAAAGGTAGGAGTGAAAGAATTAGGGATAGTAAATAAGGAACAGTAAAGGATGGTTAGAAAAGATTAAGTGACAGGTAGATCGATGGAGAGATGAGGGAGAGGCAGGTGGAGGGGAAAAGGAGGACATTTTAAGAGACAGATAGGATAGCAGACAGGCAGGTAGGTAGGTAAATGAAGATTTGGTAAAGCCCTACCAGGGTCTGTTGGTATCTCAGAGCCTTCCTTTGCGACGCATCTGCAGCCATTGACACGCTGTCACTGATCCAAAAATAACCTCGCTGGACACCCCAGCATTTCCAGTGGCGTGGGCAACACCATATACACACACTCACTCTCTCACTTATATACTGTATCCACACTTTACACCAGGTCAAATAAACACACAAGCATCTTAAGTTTCTTGCTCTCCTACAAACTCATTCTCAAACGCACTTGTTACACGGAGAAAATCAAAAACCACAGATGAAGTCCTTCCCAACCGCGCTCTTCCCCAGATGATCCAGAGGCTGCGAGACATCCAGCTCCACTGCGGGACTGACAGACGCACAGACAGGAATCAGACAGGGAGACAAAGCAGAGTAAAGCCATCTGATGAGGCACTGAAGGACGCAGCGCTTTCCTTTATTAGAACTGCAGACACCTAATAACACACACACACACACACAACTTGTTGCCCTTAGCAGCACTCTCCCTGCCAGCCGGCCATTAGGTGTGTGTGTGTTTGGATGGACTGTTCTTGTTTGGACAGGGGTGGTGGGGGTGGGGGTTGGAAGGGCACCCCCCCATAGGGCTGCCCCTGCAACGTGAGCAGGAAGGTGCACACGACACCCTTATGACAGCTCACACCTAATCAGCCAATGATGCAACGCAATCCCCATAACACTCACATGCTATAGCAGTCCCCCTTTTGGAGGGGGGGGGCACCCTAAAAATGCTCATAACAGTAAGTGATCTCCATATTGCCTAACCTCTGCAGCAGGTTCAGATATCCAGAGGAGCTAATACAGGAAGGAAGCTAAGCGTATATGTGCTGCACATTATTGGCTAAAAGCTAAAAAGCTCAGAGGCCTTCAGGGTAGACCACCACCGCTTGGCACCCCACAGAGACCCCATCCCACTCAATAAGTTAACCTAAACGTCTCTAATTCATTCGAGTTTTGGTTCCTCCTCTCATGCTGATGAGACAGGTGACTATTATGAAAACCACAAAAGACACACACAGATCCCCCCTCAACCCCACCCTGCTTTGTGGTCCACACGCCAGCACATAACAGCTTAATCTCACAGCTACACCGGAGGCCAGCGAGAAATGTGTTGTTCTGACTGCCGGCGTGTGTATGTATGCGTGTGTGTGTGTGTGTCAAAGGAGAATGACTGTGGACAGCTGGCTGGGCCTCTATCTGATACACTAAGAACATTATCACTGGGCGGCAGGCAGTGTGAGAGATACATACGTCCCAGTCAAAGCATGGAGAGACCTGAGCGCAGCGGAATAGTGGGGAGCCAGTTATACTATACCTGAGAACGGAAAGGACAGGCTGTATGCTGGGAACAACACACACAAACACAGCAACAAGAAGGATCAAATAAAGTCAAGCACGCACAGGAACAGCCACGGTGTACATTCGTTCAGAAGCCTCACACACACACTCTGCAGAATTCAGCTAAAACCAGACTTATGCATCCCCAGATACACACATGTACACAAGCAGCTTTAATGGAAAAAAAAAGACTTGAATTTGTCTAGTTTAAAAACCATGGCCTGTTTATTGTATAGAACATCTGGCAGTCACTGGCGTTGATGGAAATAAAAATTTCTCCAGGCCCCCCGACACTGCACCTCTCACCTTTCTCACTCTGCAGGAGGGTCACCCTTTTATACTACTTAATGTTTTTCTTTTTTTAAAATTATACTCCCCAATTATAAAAACCAAAACATATTAGGAGTGAGCATATTCCAGACCAGGGTTAACTCTATCATGAGCACCTCACACACAGCTTAAAAGTGTCTTTGTTTACAGATGGTTAACGATCAATACTGTTTTGACCATATATTCTTTTTTCTTCGCTACAACACTGTTACAACTTAACACACATTGCCTGGTCTGGCCTTTTCTGGGAAACATCAATAGTCAAACAGCCTTAAGAAATAGATTTCCTCGGTGTGTGGCAGTGCCAAAGTGATACAATATACTGTGAAAGCACCACCATGGTCATAAACTTGTCTAACAGATTATCCTCACATGGCACAGGAGGCTGTAGAAAACTGCAAATTGTTTATGGAAGACATAAGAAATACATGTTTTGTCCTTACTGTATCAGATAAAGTAAAATGACACCAAAATACAATAAGGGGGACTAAGTGTGCAGCACTTGCATAGGGAGAAACACCATTAGGAGTCAGAGTTACCATTAAGGTCAAAGTTAATATGGTAGGTGTGCGACCCCACAAGTAGCACCACATTTCCCTTGTAGCCAACCACCCCGACAGGGGCAGATCTATAGTCACACAGCTGATATGAGAAAAAATTTTGCAGGATTTCAGTGGGTGCCTTCATTAAATTTGAAGTTAAAAAGCTGATATTTTTTTTGCTAATTGAACATCCATCAGCAAAAAAAAAAAAAAAAGGGTCTGAAAAATTTCAAGATTTTGTTTTGAAGCTGCCCTGTAGGCGTTTTTCCTCTTCATAAGGAAACTATGAGGAAAAATATGTGAACTGCTCTGACGAGAGCAGTTCGGAAAGTGCAGCTAGGTCGTTACTGTTTAATCTTCACTGTAGCTGACTGTCACCAAAATAAAAGCTGTCTGAGAGCATAACAGTAAAGATCATTTTGAACTGCAGGAGACATAAATAATGGTGTTGAAAGCGAGATGTTGAAATGCATTTTTCTCTGCTGTGCTGCCCCCTGCCTGTCATTTCACTAAAAACAAAAAATGGTAACAACTTTTAACAAACATTATTTACAAATAAAAGAAAATGGGATTAAAAATCCTTATAAAAACAATTTCATACAAAATAAAGCCACAAAAATAGATCTGTGTACAAAATATAGTTTAAAAAGAGAGACTTGTGAAACCTCAAATAGCTGTGCAGTGAGGAGGAAAAAAAACGAGAAAAAAAAAACACAACTTGTCTTTGACTAAAACGGATTAAAATCTAAACCCTCTAACTGGCATAGACACAGACACACAGATAAACGAGTAAGTTGTATGCTAATATGATGCTCATTCTCTGAGGACAAATAGATTACCATAAACTTGCTCCTTTTTCCTTTCCAAGATTTCTGTGAATGTATGCATGTGTGTGTGTCCATTTGTGGAGGCGGTATTTACACAGAAAATATAAATGAATAAGTCCTCTGTTCAGATGTGAAGATGCAACAGGGGAATGTGTGAGTGTGTGGCAGTAATTGGCATGAAGTGAACAGTTCTGTGCCTTTTTGAGAGGCTTCAATGAGGGAATGGTCTGTGTGTTCATCACTGCATGTTCATATTTGCATATCAATACTGAGGTTGGTACTTTGGGAACAGGTAAAGGTCTTTGCACAATGAGCTGGTGAACTCTGACATCTCTTTGCAGCGATGGTGGGCGGTGCCCGGGGCGTAACCCTCCCGCTCCTTGATACGCCCGTTGACCTAGAGACAGGCGAGAGAGAAAGGAAGAGAGGAGAAAATTACAGCCGAAAAGCAAATTTTACACTTAGCATTCAGTAATGAAAGTACAGGACACCTATATTCACCTGCACCAGAATGTCTGCGAGGTGTGTGTCTCTGGCATTGAGGCGAAGCGCTGTGTTAAGTTCCTGAATAAACCAGGATCCTCTCTTGGTGTTTCGCATGGCTGCTGTGCCTTGAGGAGGAAGAGATCAAACAATAAACGCTGAGATGAGACGTAATGAGACAGAGCAAAGCTGGTGTCTGGTATTTAAAGATTTACATTACTGGAAACAAAGATTGAAAAGTATGAATTTATATCTTAAACTGGGATTTTAAATATGAGGTGTTTTTGCATATTACGCAGAATTTAACAACTGTTTAACCTCACTCGGACAAAAATTAGTATAAAAGGAAACTAATTCAACCAATATAATTATAAGATTTTTTCCCCCATACACTTTTGTTTCTTAAAGCCAACAATGTTATCCATACTGGTTTTGCTGTATTAAGTTGCTGTGCAGACTGCCTGCATTACTGGTAGAAAACCAGTGCACATTCAGCCCCAGCTGGGTACAGGAGCAGGACAAAGTCAGTATTATGGAGTAGAAAAAACAGGTAGCCCACACGCTGATGTCTGTACTGCCTCATTAATTTGCCCACACATTTTCTTTTTTAATACCGTAAACATTTCAGTTAATTAATAAGTTTGCACATTTCACAAATAAAATCTTCCTAAGAATAGCAAAAAGGGACAAACTTACAAATTCTCTGACCTTTGAGAGATGCAAAGCCGCAGATCATGTCAGACCGCTGGGGCAGTTTAATCCTAGGCCTCCCGATGTTCCCACTCTGTCTAGAGTCTGCATCCCCCTGTCCTTCCCTCCCAGCATCTCGCTGTTCACAGCTTGGTGAGCAGGTCCTTGCTGGTCCATCTATCTGCTCCACTCCACAGTCCATTTCATCTGGAAGACAAGAAGTTCTCAATTCAGCCTCTAACACTTGACAGTTTTTTTTTTTTAAATATTTGTTGCAAAAACCAGGACTGAAGTACTCAAGTTTGGTCTTAGTCTTGAGATTTTCTACCAATGTAGGCTTGTGTTGCCTATTACAGTCTTTTGTCTCAGAGTTCAACTGAGGATTCATCTGTCTTCACTCACACAACCCTCATTTGAACTCATTTGGTCTTGATCTTGAAACTGCTCAGACTGAGACTTATCTCAGACTCAACTTAAATGGTCTTGACCAGAGCCCTGGCAAAACCTACAGTATAACCTGTGAGCAAATCCAAGACAAAGCTGTTTTGTGGTCAATGGCAATCTCACAGACTCACACTGATATTCTGATCCTCAACTTTCTGTGATAAACCACAAACTGAAAACAAAGGCTGTGATCATCACATAAAAGGGAACATCGTTTCAACTGGACTACTTGAATTATTTCAACCAAAAAAAACAACAACACACAAACAACAAAAAAACTAACATTAATATTTTGAATGAGCTTTGGTTAAAAAAATAAAAAAATAGTTCCTCATTTTTGCACATTTTTGTTGCCATTTCTCCAAATTATTATTATTAATCAATTTTTTAAATTCAGGAAGCCAGATTTTCATAACCACTGAAACCCCTGAACACTGGAACAAAAGAATTATTCGTTTTCACTGAAGCTATTTGCAGAGGCATTGGCCAATCTCATCTAATGGCCTATCAGTAGCACACCTGTGGTGGGCTCTGTGATGGAGCGAAGAAATGCACGACAGTAATTAGGATAGCTCCTGAAGGGTCTGACGATTTGTCAGGGGCATCATCAGCTGTGTAGTCAGGCCATAACCTCCATCACAGACTGACTAATTAGCTGGGAACCTGGTTGTGTCATGGATTAATTGCATGTTTACGGACAATTATTGTACTCATATTGCATTCTGTTTTATTCAGGCCTACTGCTGAACATTGGAAACTGACATATTATGATACCATATAATACGCTGCCACCCAGGTTGCCCTTCAGTGGCCCAAAGGGTGACAGCAGACAACCTCTGGACATGTGGAGGGAAAGGCTGGCGTCTGTCTGTTTCCCTGCTCTTAGGTGGTTTCAGGATGTTGCAGAGATCCAAGAGATTTAACATATTTAGCCTAACACATTTGCATAGTCCCTACAAACACAATTAGTGTATTATGATTCATTATGGCTCTTCCCCAGGATCACTTTGTAATCGTACAGTCTTACCTCCCCTGCAGGCCTGGATGAAAAACATCTTTGGTTTATTTTGTAGCTGTGGACAGTGTGCATTGTCAAAGGCCTCAAACACCCAGTCCAGCTGAAAATGATCAATTGACACACGTCACACGTTAAATGTCTGAAAAGGGATGCATCTTTACCTTTGAATGACGTTACATACATCAGCAAAGAAAATTATTAAAGAAACACACCTGCAGGAGCTGTCCGTCTGTGCCATACACAGCTCCTTCCACTCCATGGGAGAGCAGACACACCACACAACTGTCCACTGTCCGGTGGTCTGGCCATCGGCAAAAATTCTCAATGCATGACCTCATGCCCTACACAAAGAATAAGCAATCAGGAAAACTGTGGGTAACATAGATAAGCATCTGTCTAAGGCGCTCCAAGCTATTTGTTTGCAGGTTGCTTTTTTTTTTTTTAAACATTGAAGTGGTTGGTAGGGCAACCATATGGTTACATAGATCATTCTGGGTTTGAGTAGCAATTTTATTTAAAGTCTAAGTCTCCCAACTCTCACAGCCATTACCCACGCTTCAGGTGTGTGTCTTCTCAAAGTGTCATTGAGCAAGACAGTGACAGCCAACATACTTCCTCATTCCAACTTTCTTAGCAAGCTAAATAAATAAAATGTTAAGTTTGTGTTTGCTTTGTGATAACATCACCACACTGAACAGCACAGAAAATGGGAACTGAGCTAAACAAACTTGCCAAACAAATCTTACAATGAGAGAGCACCTTTTCTACAAATACTGGCTAAGTGACATTGTCAGAACGAATCAAGGTAAAAGGTTGTTCTTCTGCCTTTTACAACTTCCTTTTTCTGTTTGTCAACTAAATAAGATGGATGGTTCATGTTTCAAACAACATCCTGTAAACACATATTCAGCCTGCCCCTGTGTGTGTGTTACCTGAGCAGTGAGGTCTCTGTGGACAGTGACTGAGTAGTCCAGCTCTGTGAAGACCTTCCGGAGGACCTCATCATCAACTTCACCTCCCTTCCTGGGGTCAAGGTCAGCAGCAGCACAAGGGTCAAAGGTCACGTTACTGATCACCAAGGTAAAGCCACGGGGGGATGAATTCATTCTGTAAGACTGGAATAGGGAAAGTGAAAGAGTAAAACAAAAAAGTATTAACTCATATCCAGAAAGGTGGTGTGAGAGTGAAGAGGTATGAGATTTATTTCTCAAGAGGCCACAGAAAAAAATAACAGAGTTAAGCCTGAGTCAAACCTGCTGAGCTGACCTGGTGAAGAGAAATATTTTACCTGCTGGCAGTTAGAGAGGTAAAAGGCAGGACTGCATGGGAGAACAGGAGTGTTGATGGGACTATCTGCATCCAGACTAAAGTCCATGGACTCTGCAGAACACACAAACACACACAGACCTACAGTTAAAACCTATGCTCGTTACAAATTAAAATGCCAATGCACATTTTTAAATTAATGTGTGCTCCTGTCAGCAGCAGTGGTACGACAACGAACTCTGTATAGGACTGCGAATGAGTCACTCTTTGGGCGTGGCGCCCTCAGAATGCTAGAGCAACCACCTTCCCACACTTCTCTCAGCGATAAGATTATATGTTAAAGACTTTACACAGACAAAGCTCTTCTGAGCAGTTGCTGGCCGCAGAATGTTTTTATGTTAAAGTGTATTCAATTACCTGTGTTTTAAAACTGAACAACAGATAAACTCTTTTGTCCAGACACTGCCCCGTGTCTCCAGGGAATCAGAAAAATATGGACAACAACACCGGACACAAAGAAACGTATTTCAACCTGAATGCAGGCTATGCTGCAATACCACTCACCATGCATTCTTGCTCTCTTGGCTGTAATACCCTCCTGGGTGGGAAGTGGGAGAGAAGAGTCCACAAACCTCTGAAATTTAAAATCATGCACTCATTATTAGAGACAAAACATTAGCTGCTAAAACAGAAGCCATATTAGACAGATACTGAAAGATTTTGTTCTTTTCAGTGGCAGCAGCAGCTGTTGTTGTTTGTTGGGGGAATATGATAACTACAATCATAACTTAACTATTCAAAATCTCCTGCCTACTGTCTGACTACCCCAGTAGGCCATCTGGTTGTCAACATAAGACGGATGTGGTTCGTAATTCTCACATCTGTTTGCTTATCTTTTCCTCTTTTCTTCGACCTCTGTCTCTCTTTGTTCCTGTCCTCCACCCTGACTGGGACTGTCCCTCTGAATGATGACTCTGAGTATAGGCAGCTATCTGAGGCTTGGACTAGGCATGATGTGGTGCTGCTCACCTCACTTTTTTACTCTCTGTCTAATGAGGATGTCTCCAAAAGACCATGTAACTGGAGCATACCATTATTAGAACTTTTTTTCAAACTGTGAGCATGTGTAATTGAGCTGACAATTACGTAACCTACTTAAAAGACATATTCAACGATACAAACTTTTCCTGACAGTAGTTTTTGTGCAGTGTTTGTCTTATGAAAAACTTTAACTGTGACAATGCCTGCAGTAATCCTGGTTGGGGGATTGTAAGCACTCTGCTCTCCTCTCTCTTGTTTTCTGTTGTCTGCATGACCAGTCGACCTGCCTTTCCCTCCGGCTCTTCCTCAGGCTGAATACTCTTAGTAGTAAACAGTCTAAAAACTGCACTAAATCTGGTAAGAATCTGCTGTGTATAGGTTTGTTAATCGACAAATACACTCACCTCTACATGTTTCTCTCTGCCATCTTTTTCTGGTGACTGTGTGAGCAGGTCACATAGATGCTGCTGCTCAGTTTCTTGCAGAGCTGCGCAGAAGCTGCTAAAGGCTCTGGGCCCTCGCTTTGGTAAGAGTAGTAGCAAACGCCAGCTTCGTTTCTGAGATGTTTGCTCAGCCTAAAATAAAGGAGATCAGATCGGAAAACTGAAGATCACTCACAAAGATTAAATCTAATAGTACATTTGAATTACTATTTTCACATCCCTAATGACATTTTGTTTTCCAATCACCCACTGTTGACTCACCATGTCACGGAGATCTGTCTAAATAATAAAATGACATGTATTTAACCACCTGTGGCTGTGTATTGGGGCCATCTCAGGTGGTAATGAGTAATGTCAAGCGGAAATAAACCCATGCATTTACATGGGACTGCTTTAAATAGCTAGCTAGCCAACTTCAACAGTTGACTATCTTTTATTTTGGCCATTTTGTATCTTCACACATGTGAGACTAAAATTCAAACTCATCCCAGAGACACCGCTTATTTTACAAGTTCCCAGTGGTCCCCAAGCAATTTGGCTAGTGACCCCTTACAATTAAGCAATGTCTACTTGTGACTCTGCATCAAAGGTTAATGCTATGTTCACATCATATATTTTAAACCCATTTTGGTGGAAAGAACCATAAACATGTCAGTAATCTGTTGGCAGAATGGCTGCCAATGCAACACCACTGGCAGTTACATCACAATAAAATTCAACATCAATACTAATGCAATCGATTCAACTAATTTTACAGGAACTATACGCTGTTTGTTATTTGGTTTAATTTGGTAACGAACTGCTACAAATGTGCGACCTAACCAAAGAAGCTGATTTAGTTGTTGTGACTACAAGGTTAGCACTAAGTCTAACCACCTGGGATTAATGTGGGAACACTCAAAAGTCAGAATAACACTTGTTTTTCCTTCTCTTCCCATTCTGCCGACATTACATTATTGCAGCATTGGCTCAAGTCCTTAGTATGGACATGAATAATAAGCAGTTGGCCACAGAGTGATTTTGTTTAATTTAAAATATGTTTAAAGGCCTTAAGAGGACAATGTATCCAGTATTTTACCATACTAATAATAATAATAATAATTTTAAAAATAAAAATTTGAAACAGCCCTCTGATCACTGATATCACAAATTTATCATGGGATCTCTTATGGGAGCTGACTCCCTGTTAGGATACACTGATTTAACCTGTAGGTCTAAACTTGAAAATAGCCCAAACCAAATTTGCTGGCAGCCATCCGACAACTTACTGACAGCAATTTAAACAGGCGTACTTTGTATTCAACTTGCAGGTGGTTGGCATAAATTGCAGCTGAATGTTGTCAGTAGTCAACTGAGATCATTTGAGTTAACACATGATTGACTGTTGTTTACTTCTTGAGGGTTAATCGTATGTCATGTATCAGTGTTCACATACCATGATGCTTTCTGCCATGCTCTCGGTTAGGATGTCGTCTGCCTGCAGCGACTGAATGAGCATCTCATCCACCACCAGCTGTTTACAGAGAACAGCAGAGCGTCTCCGAAGAGCCTGTCTGTCCCGCTCCAGCATGCCACACTCCAACATTTTGCTAACAAACTGCTTACAGGACAGGTAACAAGACACATGAACTTCCATTACAACAAAGCACAGGGTAAACCACAGTCTAACGAGGTGACAGGCAATGTCATCAACTCCAATGTCTCGCTTCAGTATTGTTTTACCCTTTACTGGTACTGGGTTCTCTCACTCGGACATGTCGCTAACTAATTAACTGCAGGTTACACATGCATTACTGTTATCTTATCATAACATTATTCTTTTTAAAAACGGCAAGCAAGTTAACGTTATATTTACAGGTAACTTGAACGGTGGTGGCTAATTTCAAATGCTAACTTGCTAGCTAGCTAACCTCGGCTGTACCTTTTTTTTCCTGCATTAAAGGGAACGAAACGTAATTCCTTCTAGTCCTTACGCTTACTGTTCTTCTGTTTCTGCAACGGAGTACGAATATGTCCAGAAAAACTACAGCAAAATGTCGACGTGTTTCACACTATTTCACGTAAATTAACGACATCGCGTTCTCGCTGAACAAACCAACTTCCGCGGGTACTCAGGGCTGCAATTAGAGGGGGAGGGGCTACAAAACCGTCGTTCTGGATCAGGACCAATGGCAGCACAAAGATTTTTGAGTGGCGTTTCAAGTTGCCAATCGCCTGGCTTCTTACAGGCGGTCGCCACCTACTGTGAAACTACTGTAAAATATTGGATTTAAGGGCGTTTTGAATTCGAATCTGTTTTCTGTAAATAAATGACCAATTGATAAGGAGTGCTTTGAAGACAGGCACAAACAGCTCTCTAATAGTGGGCCATGTAACAAGAGGAGCATGGTCTGTTATTGGCTAGAAAGAAAGAAAAGGAGTGGGATTCAAAATAATATTTCCATTCATGATAGTAGGTGGGATCATGGCTCAAAAACAAACAAACATTTAAATTTAGATGTGTAATTAACAGTACAGGAACGTAACTAAAACATTTACTTAAGTCAAATTTTGGAGTACTCATACTTTACCTCAGTATTTCGATTTTAAGATTAAATAAAGAAAGAAATGGTAAAAATAAATCAATAAATACATGGTATCTTTATTTGCGGCATTTTCACACTGAAAGTGGTGTAACAAATTATTAAAAAGTTTCTGTCAAAAGTGTTATAACAGCTTACAAGAAAACAGATTTAGATTTATCTGGTGATCCTTTGGAGGGGGCCCGACCCCTAGGTTGGGAGCCACCAGCCCCTAAATATCTAACACTATATAGTATAGTTAAAACTTGATCCAACTAGACACACTACAACAGCAAAATACCACTTATATATTAAAGCATCCTAATCTGACAATTTAATATGTCATAAAATAACATTAATTGGGAGCAATTTTCTGCAGAACAAGTACTTTTACTTGTAAGTGTAAGTACATTTTGCTTATGAAACCTACTTTTACTTAAGTAGGATTTTAATTGAGGGACTATTACTTGTAATCGAGTATTTTTACATTGTGGTATTTGTACTGTTGCTTAAGGAAAAGATCTGAGTAGTTTTTCCACTCCTGGTTAAAAGATATATGATAAATAGCTTTTTTAAAGGTTGTAAGTAGGGCAAAAAGTGAGGGATTTTTACTTTTATCCTTTACTATAGTCTGAAACTTCACTTTCTAATTGATAAATACAGGTTCTACATACCTCTTTTACAAACCGTATAAACATTATTTAATTAAGATTCACAGTTAATAGAAATAATGTAATTTGCATCCATTGAGACAACATTTAAATGTGCACACCCCACCTGTCTCTTTCTTTTTGTCTTCACCTCTCTCTCTCTTGCTCTCCTGAGGCCTACTTCACCCTCCCCTGCTGTCTATCTTCTCACTCTCACTGTGTGTGCTGTCAATAATTGATGATCTTTACTGACTCAAAGGGTAAATTACCCGGGAGAAAATGTCTCACCCATTTCTTTCTTTATTTACAAGTCTATCTTCCAGCTCAGTCATTCTGAGAGAACACCACAAGTGTTTATCCGAGCACAAGGAATTACTGCATGAAGCATCCTGACTATGTCCGCTTTATAGTTTGTGATGGCTGCTTCACCTGCGACCATGAGTGGGTTAATGCTGCCTGCCTGCCGGTCTGGCTGACAGCAGGAAACAGGGGAGGAAAGGGAAACTTAAATGAGTGAGAGGCAGGGGGCAGGGAGGAGGAGGAGTGACAGAATGATGAGTGAATTAATTTAACCTTAGCCAGCCCTGATTTACGCGGCAGCAAACTGGGATGTACAAACACACACAGTGACACCAAAGCCACGGAGAGAGAAAAGAGGAATGACATGTCCTTCTCCAGAAAGAGAAGTTTCACTTTTGGGGCATATGGAGGGTGAGTAAAAACACTATATGTCTCATATAAGGACTTACACTCTGTACAAATAGTCAAATGAGTAGCTACAAATGCTGAATCAGTAACATTATTTTTTAGATATGCATTAAGTAATCTTGTCGGTTTAAGACCATTTGTTTTCCCCTCTGAGTAGTCCTCACTTCCTTGTTTACAGTGTGGACAGATTCATGTGTGGGGATGAGACAAGGTGAGGTTTTATTTTCCATTGTGTTGCAGCTGTTTGTGACCTAACATTCAAGCTTTATTGTATACTTTAAGAACTGAATGAGACGCAATGAATTTTGCTCTCTTGTTGTGCAAATTAACCTGTTGCTGCAGAAATGAATCTGCAGAAGACAACATACTGGAGATCCTGGACTCTCCTGACAGTGAGAGCAAGCCATTCCTCCCTGCCAGCAGCAACCAGAGGGTGATATTGTTATCATGTTCAGCAATCACCTTCCCTCTTATTCCAATGAAATATATATAATGTATTTCCATTTACTGTGTTTCTGAGAAGTCAGTTTTCATTTGCTGCTGAGTCGTTTGTCATGTTCCTCTTCCTCACTATGATTCTCCTTCCCTTTCTCTCTCTATGCATTTCTGTCTGACATCTGCTGCCTGTTTTTCATATCAGGACACAGAGCTGTTTGAAATCATTGAAAAGCTGCAGGTGAGACACAATACGATTGCTTTTATGTTGTGTGTGTGTGTGTGTGTGTGTGTGTGTGTGTGTGCCTGTGTGTTTGTGTCCATGCCTGAGCACCAGAACGTTCTCATCATTGTTCCTTTTGTCTATCAGGCCAGCAGGATTGAGGAGCAGCGGTGTGAATTCCCTCTGCCTCTGAAGGTTAGTCTTCAATCGGATAATTAAAAGCAGAATGCTGACTCTATATACGGGCATGATCCCATGTGTGTGTGTTGACATTGACCTTTTCATGATCACTACAGCGTTTATTTCCCCAAACAATGAACAAGACAGGCCCTCATCAGCATTATCAGGTGCTCCTTTGTGTCTGTTTTTTAGTCTCAGCTTTTAACAATAGGTGGAGAACTGCCACTCATTCTCCCTTCAAAGTTGGGAGGCTACTGGATTGACCCCCCACTGGAGAGGCTTGTAGATGTGAGTCCCACCTCTTCCCACTATGGCCTTGATCCAGGGCAATACAACATCATGGAAAGAGATGGAGAGGCTAAAGTCTACCACAAGTTCTTCCGATCAAGGGTTGGTAGAATTCATATAAATCTTTGTCTAGATAAATAAATTCACTTATTTTCAAACTAAGTGTATAAATAGTAATTTTGAAATCTCAAGGAATATATCACTTTGCCCTTGTAGCACCATCACTCATTCACAGCAGTGGATCCATTTTTGGGGCCGCTGGTTCTCTCTGTGTGTTTGGAGGAAGAGGAGAATAAGCTACGGGTGATACTAAGGTTGAGCTCTTTGGCCATTTTAGCCGACTATGACACAATTTCTGTATATGCTCTGCAGCAATAAACCAAAAGCGTTTCTCAGATCATTGTCCCCCTTCACTCAGAAATGTGTTTTCCTTATTGTTACCTCACTAAGAGGTGGAAGACACAAATCATCATTTAAAGCAGTGTATATTTATACGTCTTAAAACATGTCTAAAGGGGATCTTTACATTTTCTTTGAATGTCAATTACCAGCAGCTGCATCACAGAATATTTATATTTTCTCCCACAGAATGAAGGAGTGCTCTTTGCATGGAGTTTTCACTGTGTTTCTCTTCCCGAACATCCCATCTGCTGTTGAATTAGCAAAGGTACCGAACTACTTATTCTGATGGAAAAAGTATTCAGATGTAATACCGAAGTAAACATGGCAATATCCCACTTTAAAAATACTCAGGAACTAAGTACAGAAGTATTACCAGAGTATCATGAGTAAAAGTTCTCATAGTTGTTTTTATTTATGAATTATATTATGGATTATTTTTATTGATGCATTAACGTGTATGAAGCATTTAAATTGTTGTAGTTGGTCGACATGGAGCTAATTTGAACAACTTTATATACTTTGGGGAAGTTAAAATTTATAATAATCCATCATATTTGATAAACTTATCATATGTTTTGTATCGAAATAATAAAAAAAGAATTATAATCTGCAATGTAACTAGTAACTGGAGTAATGGAGTAAGAAGTTCAGTATTTTCCTTTGAAAAGTAGTGAAGTAGAAGTATAAAGTTGCATAAAATAGGAGTACACTTGTAAAGTGTCTCAAAATTGTGCTTCAGGCCAGTGCTTGACTAAATGTACATGGATACTTTCAGTCACTGGTAGATGGCTAATGAAGAGATGTCTATAAAGTCAAATTCTATTCTTTCTTTAGATGCTCTGCGACAAAGTGACTGTCTCAAAGTTTGAAGTGGTCAGCTACCTCAAGGTAATGCTCTAAAATTACTAATAACTACAAAAAAAAAAGGCCCCTTTAATTTAGATGAATCTTCTCAAAGCCAATCTCCCTTTCTCATCGCTCAGGCTCCAGAACTCATAACCGCATTCGATGAGCACAGTGTGTCTTCGAATTTCAAGTTTGGCATTTTGTACCAAAAGGATGGGCAGGTAAGGACTGGTGCTTTACTTCACAATGTCCTGCGTTTTTATAAAAACGACTGAAATGTGGCACCATATCATGACTACTCCCTCTCAGACACCATCCATCTCTCCATCTAGTTCACTGAGGAGGACATACTCAGTAACACTGACGAAAGCGAAGAATTTAAGGAGTTCCTCTCCATTTTGGGAGAGACAATTCAGCTGCAAGGCTTTACCCGGTAAAGCATGATGGTGTTGTTTAGTTGCAGAAATGCCAATCGCAGTGTGTAAGATCACACGATTTCTTCTCGTCACTCCCTTTCCTCAGGTTCAGGGGAGGACTGGATGTGTGTCATGGTCAGACAGGAAGTGAAGCAGTCTTCACTTCCTTTCATGGAAGAGAAATCATGTTCCATGTCGCAACTAAACTGCCTTTCACAGAGGGCGACCCGCAGCAGGTCAGATTCTGTGTGGATCTCAATCGGTTTTTGCGCTGATGATTCATAACTCTGTCTCTTTGAGAATACTTTGGGGACAAGTTACTTGAGCAGACACTGACACAAATTTTTCTCCCTCTCCTCATCATCCTACACAGTTACAGAGAAAAAGACACATTGGTAATGACATTGTAGCTTTGGTCTACCAGGAGGGCCAAACCCCTTTTCTGTCTGATGTCATCAAGTCTCACTTCCTGCACTGTTACCTGGTGGTCCGGAGGATTCGGAAAGGGGAGGAGACAGGTGGAGCTGTTTACCAGGTGAGTTAAAAAAAACAGACCAGGCTGAATTTATCATCCCTATCAAGAAATGTGGCGGGAGTAGAGTTCACTGAATTCCTTGTTTATTAAAAAGAAGTCTACAGCCCAAGGGATCCTGGATTTTTGAGGCAGATGCCGATATTGCTATTTGAGACTTCAATAAAACCTACAATATGTCAGATAATATTCATTCATTTAAGATAAACAATCAGCATGAAAAACTTTTTCTTTTAAAGGAGACCTTAAATTTGGAATTTTGATCAACATATGTACTTATTGAGGACATTTTATAGTAGAAAAATAAACCTCCCCACAGTTACCTGGTGGGAAAACTATACAGTGGAATGTTTTGTTATTTATTAGATGACATACTGTATATACTGATACAGATCTGGGATGAGCTAATATTGGCTCTTAATATCAGCGCAGCCAGTTTATTAGTTATGTTCTAACGGTTTTTTTCTCCTCTTCACAGGTGTCTGCCACAGCCAGAGATGATGTTCCTCCTTTTGGTCCAGTCATCCCAGATCCTCCTGTCTTCACAGATGTAAGAAACTATGCCAAGGTGCCACTGAGTCAGCTGATTGTCTTGATACTTCAAAAAGCCAAATTAGAATTTTCGACATATTTTCCTTCGTTGTCGATCTTTGAGTTGGCATTTCAGCCACTTCTATTGTTCATTCTGGCTCTGTCTTACTGGGACACTTGAACAGTCTGCTGTGAAAAAGGCCTATTGTCTAATGTGCTTTCATACCTTTGTCTTATCATCTAGTCTTCCTCAGGTTTTTACACTCTCTTCTGTTTTGCCTGCCTGCCTGCCTGCCTACGCCCCTTGTCTTGTTAATAAACCTTGCTTTAACGGTCCAGTAAACCTTGTTTTTTCTCCACCTTTGCTGCCTGTGAACATTTGAATCCATGCTTTTCTGCCCTGAATTGCTACAGTTTAATACATTTTTGAGATACATCACAAGTCTTGGTTTCCTCTGTCCTGTCTTTTAGCATTCTGTCTTGAGAGAATTTCTTCTGACCAAGCTTATCAATGCAGAGATTTCCAGCTATAAGGCTGAGCGCTTCAGGAGATTAGAGGTAGGGGGGAAAACAGCACAACACCTGTGTTTTAACTGTATTAATGTTTGATTGTGAGTATTTATCTCTCTGCCCTGTGTGCTCCCCTTTCCCTCTCCCACTTTTTTTACGAAGCTCCGGACTCGTTCCTCGCTCCTTGAGAGCTTGCAGGCTGAGCTCTCCACCCGTTCCCAGTGCATGACGGGGGCTCCATCTCTGTCTGCACTCACCTCTTCTGAAAGCATACGGGGGGTGTCAGAGGGGAGTGGAGGATTCATTGAAAACTTTAAGGTGAACGTTGGCCTCCCTCGTCTTTGAAGTTTCAGAAACTCTCGCATTCACTATTTTAAATTTATAATTTTACCTTCTAATTTCTTTTATTAGAGAGCCATCCGAGTGCGGAGCCATTCTTTGGAGACTCCTGGGGTACCCAGGAAGACTCTCGGCAGTACATCACAGAAGCCAAAGGTTAAAATCTACAATGAGATGGAAGATGTTTGACTGAATAACGGCTTGAACTAATAACCTTTTCTAACTTTCTTTACAGACAGAGAAAGATGGAGAGAGGTAAGACTCATGACAACAGGTGCAAAATGTATCCTTCGTACAGGTTGATTAAATAATATGGAAAAGTAAGACAGAGTTATACTGTTTTCCCTGGTTTTCAGTGACAAATCTCCAGGACTTCTTTCTTGTCCCGCTGACGGTTTGGGACCAGCTGAACTCAAAGATCAAGCATGTCCTCAAGGGGAGACATAAAAGGAAATATGAACTTGTAGATTTTAAACATAAATATGCATATAGACATTGATAGCCTATATGGTCACTACTATATTATCCAGGTGGATGACTACTATGTAAATAGTGTGTAAAAGTAAATAGTATTTCTGAGAATATGCATATTTGACTGTCATAGTAGTGATATTGTATATTACTAAAAATCTTTAAATTGTATTTGAGTGAAATATACAACATATAAAACTGCCAAGAAAGACTTAAAGAAAACAAGTTCACTGCTCTGTTATCAAATATGACAAATTTTACTTGTGTCTGTGTGTGTGTGTGTGTATATTATCAGGAAATCAGTTGTACTTCAATGATGGCTATAAGGACAGCTGAGGGGGAGGAGACAGAGGTGGGGGAACAGCAGCAGAAATTAAATAAAAAAGATGGGTTTAATGATACCGGTATAACACGATCAGTACTTTGTAGAAGCCAGTTGATGAACAAACATGACGAACTAACACGTTAGAAGAAGAATGGCCTGTTGAATTTACAATACATCTTCACAGTTCCATTACTTCCAGTACCTCTCTGGTTATTTATGTAACTCTGTTGCAGACATTAAAGCAGAAATCTTAGCTGTTTTTCTGCATGGGCAATAGTACAAAGCTATATTATACATATATATGGTATTTATATCCACAGAAAATCATCATACATAGACTAGAAATTTAATTTGTAATTGTTCACATATTACAAAGACTGCATAGCACAGGTTAGAGTATACTGAGATTCCTTTATGTCCCCGACCGTATATGTGTGGAAGCCAGTGAGGATTCGGATATACTGATACTGCAGTCACTTAAATTCCAAGTTCCACTGAGTAAAACTGTTATTAAAGGTCACATTCAAAGTAAAAAGTCTTACAAGTATATTGGGATGATAATGTAACAGAACTGCATCTGTAAAAAATACAAAAGTACTGTATATTGGTACTGTCAGAAAACAGGGCAGGGACTCAGAAGGAGGTGGACATCATTACCCATCTGAGGCAAACAATCTCCTCTACACAAGCAAATACTTCATAAAATAGGTAATGAGACAACTGGAGTGTGCCAGCCAGAATCAATTAAACATGTGCTGCTACTACAGTGCAATGAATTTAGTCTCTATGATGAGGAGTCAAGGAGACAAGCAGTAGAGGAAGAAGTATTCAAATCTTTTACCTGTGTAAAAATACTCCGTTACAAGTAAAAGTCTGCAAAAGTTAAAAAAAAAAAAAAAAATTGGAAAAGAAATATACTAAATGACATAATTAGAATAGTATTACTTGTGCTGTAATATATAAGCTGCTTTTCTTTTTTTCTTTAAGCCTCTTGCAGCAAATTTGTGATTTGTGACCTTGGGCGATCTAAATAAAATTTGACTTGAATCTGACCTGACCTGACTGTGTAAAATCTTAACCTTCAAAATAACTAGTAACTTACAGATGTGAAATAAATGTGTTAAAATACGCTCAGCTGGCAGTCTATTAGGTACACCTAGCTAAAGCCATATTGCAGTCTAATACAACGGACCTGCACTGAATCCTACCCTCATGAAGGTTTGTAATGTTTCTATTATTCTGTCCACCCCGTTTATCAGTGACGGTAGACGTATATACGGGTTGGACAAAATTAATAGAAACACCTGTCCTTATAAAACAATACAGTTCAACAGCAACGCAAACTGCGGCCTCCAAAATGATCATCAGGTTGAATCAGCTTAAACACAAACCGATCATTATAGCCTTCATGCACGTAGTATTTATTGTACAGCTGTTGTATTAGACTGCATTAGTTCTAGTTAGGTGTACCTAAAAAAAACTGCCAACTGAGTGCATTATAAATACCTATATGAAGGATTCAATGGAATGTAGTGGAGTAGACGCATAATGTAGAAGCACCTTAAAATTTAACTTAACTTAAAACTTGACTTAAAAGGAAAAAAGCTTATCGGAGAAAACTAGTCTTTTTCTAACGCGTCAAACTCCAGTCCAGTAGGTGGCGGTAACACACCTGTACGCTGTCTCGCCAATAGGAGGAAGAATAAGAATAATAATTAGAAGAGAAAGACGAAGAAGGAAAATGGTGATTGTAGTTGCAGTTGTCACAGATGAGGGCGGTAATGTGCGTAGCTAACTGTAGCTAACTTAAAAATGTGTCTAATTAAATAAATGGTAACGACGGTTCTCGCTAAAGTTTGTTGAAACCGACAAAGGGGATGTGTGTTGACATATTTCACTGGAATTGACCGTAAACATTACAGCGAGCAGCCCTCTCTCAGGTCAGTTGAACTTTGACACACTGTGCGGTGCAGTGCCTTGAGCCCGCTTGCGATCAAAAGAGACTATTAACACTTTACATATCAGTTAACATACGCTCTGGGTAAAGCCTAGTGTTACTGCGGTCAAAAGTAGGACCGAAGATGACCTCCAGGAAAGTAGTCGAATTGTTCTACGATGTGGTTTCTCCATACTCTTGGCTTGGCTTTGAGGTTTGTGCCTTTTTTTTGTATAAAGTCAGCTTCAATAACACAACCTGGGATCTGGTAGAAATTGAGCTTTACACGGGTAATTTTGTCTTTACAGGTCATGTGTCGCTACAGAGAGTTGTGGAACATAGAGCTCAAACTGCGCCCTGCATTTCTGGGTGGCGTCATGCAAGGATCAGGTGACTAAAGACTCGGCACCCGTCAACTGTTGCAGGGGATGTTGCACGTTCATTATCCATTGTTAGCGCTGTCAGTATTCGCGTCCTGTTTATCTCTCATGACAGGCAACAAGCCTCCTGGTCTGGTTCCAAACAAATTCATGTACATGACCAAGGATCTGGACCGCTTGGCAGGGTATTTCAGTGTTCCCTTGCAGGCTCCAGCTGACCCCTTTGAGGCCATGTTCAAAAAAGGTACATACAGGCAGGATCTGATGGAATCAGTACTCTAAAGGGTATTGATTAGACCAAGGCTGGGTTAACCTGCACTGGGGCCCTGGAGCATAAATGAGCTGCTGGGCCTCCATTAACTCCCACTCCTCCTCTTCTCTGTTCATACCTGACTTTTTTTTTTACCTTGCTCCAGGTTTGCTGTGTGGTAATTTGACTAAACACACATTTATTTATTAATATGCACCATGTATGCACAATATCAGCTAAAATATTGACAGTCTTAGAAGCAGATTTTGAGCAGAACTACAAAAATTAATCTATCAGTCGATTGACAGAAAACTGATCTGCAACTATTTTGATCATCGATTAATTGTGTTAGTCATTCCTTAAGTGAAAATGCAGAGTATATGCCTGTTCTCAAATTTGAGGATTTGATGCTTTTCATTGTCATTTTTGATAGTAAGCTCGATATCTTTGAGGTTTGGACTGTTGGCCAAATAAAACAAGCTCCCATAGCCTAAAATCACAGTTTAACAGACATGTTTCACTATTTTCTGACATGTTAAAGACAGAATTATTGATAAATAAATTGAGGAAAAAATGGCAGACTAATCGATTATGAGAATAATCATTAGTTTCAGTTCCAAAACAGGACCCCTCAATAAGACAGGGCCTCAAGATAGGGTATTAAAGCAGGATCCCCCATAAAGCCTCATTAATTGATTTTTTTTTCTTTTTTTTTTTCTATAGCCACTGGGGGGCACTTGAACAAGCTTTAACACAACACTGACATACAGTATTATCAGATTATATAGTTGTTATGGCAGACAGTTGCTGCAGACACAGAGCAACATTTGCACTCATTTGGAGTTGGGTTTCTGGCTACCTGATGAAATAAAAGTACAATCAACCAAATTGTTGCCACATAGTGATTCTGGAACTTGGGACTTGGCCCCGTAGTTAATCCAGCCTTGCACATGACAGTAGTGGTACTTTTTCTTTATTGTGCAAAGCTAATAATACATTGAGTTTCAGGTCTTCTACTATTGTCTTTTCCTAGGCTCCCTGTCTGCAATGCGATTTGTGGCAGCTGTTCAAGAGAGGGAAAAGGGTGGAGACAAACAGGTGGAGCAGGTGTCCCGGGAGCTCTGGAGAAGGATCTGGAGCGAGGATAAAGACATCACTGAACCTGCATCACTGTCTGAGGTACCAACCTATCCAGCCTGGTTGCATTTAAAAAGATTAAGAAGCACTATTTATGTAATTCTGTCACAGTATTACCTTTGGGTTTTTTTTTTTTTGTAGGCAGCAAAGAAAGCAGGTTTGTCTGACAGTGAAATAAAAGACATGCTGGAGCTGTCCACCTCAAAGGAGATCAAAGAAAAGCTGAAAAGCACAACACAGGATGCACTTGATTTTGGGGTCAGTTGTCCTGCAGCTCTGCTTGTGGTGTCAGGCAAGAGAGACAAGATATAAGTATGTAACAAACGAAATCTCTCCTAATGGCTCTTTCCAGGCATTTGGCTTTCCCATGCTGGTGTGTCATGTTGATGGAAAGCCAGAGATGTTTTTTGGATGTGACAGATTTGAGCTCATGGCCCACTGCATTGGTGAGAATACTATTGTACCGTGCATCATTCACAAACACACATAATGTAAAAGTCACAAGATAAAGGTTAAAATGACGATGTCTTAATCTGCTGTTGCACTACCTTAAGTCACCCTTGATCAGAGAGAATCAGATAAATCCCTAAAATGTAAACATACTGCTTTAGACAGACTGGAGACATAGATACTTTTGTTTAGACACTGATAAGCATTTGACAACTTGACAAACTGTGTTAGGACTTTTTTCTTTTGTTTCTGTGGTTTGTGCGTAGATCAGCATCTCATTAGCAATGCAAGCTGAAGTTGTCTGAGATTCTTTCCCAATCTCGTCTTATTCTCTGTTACAGGGGAGAAGTGGCTGGGACCTCAGCCCAGAAAATCAGCTGCCAAGCTGTGAAATGGAAGCTATCTTCAGACATGTGCTCAAAGATTCTTCCCAATTTAAGGATGTCTTTGATTTTCTCTAATACTTCTAATAAAAAATTCATATTTTGTATGATGTGCCTTCTGAAACCAAGCAGCAGATTTCCACTGACAAAATAATAACAATAACAAAATAAATACTGTAACATACCATTATACCACGTAACATGTGCCAATTAAAAAAGGGTTACAAATTCCTGGTGTTCTTTTCTCTGGAAATACACGGTTTCCAAGAAGGATTTGGTCGTTTAATTTCTAAACTACACAAAAATGTACATCTGTGGCACATGGTTGTCAGTAATCTTGTGTTTGTAACCTCTATTTTTAGCTTAATTTGAAAATACAAATAGTTTTCTAAAATGTCATTTGGTATCTGCATTCTGTATTAAATGTAAAGAGGGATTAGATTTTAAAGTCAGCAAACCCGTTTTTCCCTTATCTTTAAATCAGGTATATACCATACTAAATACATCAATCTTACTTCAAGCTCTTAAAGTAATTTAAAATACTTTTTTGACACATTATAAATCTGTCTTTGGCTGAGTGGTTACCTCACAGCAAGACGGGCCTGAGTTTAAACCCACTGGCAGGCAAGCAGAGACTTTTCTGTGTGGGTTTCATCCCCACAGTCCAAACACACATAGGTTAGGTTGATTGGAAACTAAATTGCCCATAGGTATGAGTGTGTGTTTTTTTTCTGTCTGTGTTAACTTTGTGGTTGACTGACAACCTGTCCCTCCACTTTCCCAATGTGACCTGGGACACCCTTCAGTCGCTGCGACACTAAACAGGATGTGGGTATAGAGAATGGATGGGTGGATTACACCTTTTGTAATCAGATGACTTTCAAATGACATAAAAAAACAAATGAATTATAAATCAAAATGGTCAATTTTGGTTGAGGAATATAAATAAAAGGTGGTTGAGAAGTGTGCCTCGCCTCTCTGCCTGTTGTATTTTGCCGAAACATGAGGTAATATTAGTAATAGTATATTTTCCAGTTTTTATAATTACTGTTATTGGCCCAAAATGGAGGGCTAGCATTTGTTTCAGGTTTACACTCAATATTCTTTATTTCTTCTCCCTGTTTCCCTGTTTTTATTTATCTGCGGTAGAGAAGAGCCTGTGACATGACATGAAATTACATTATCTGAAGTGACAGCATACTATGTATATAGTTTTCATGGTGTGGGAATACGTATGTATATTTGATACCTTTAGCTGGAAAGAAATGCAGTTTATCATTGCTGACTAAATACTCCAGAGATTGCAGAGCATGTCATACGAGTTCCCGGGCAATGAGGGCCAAACGTGGTTAACAAAAGGCTGGAGACTAAAAAAATGACAAGGAGCGGTAGGACGAGTTTCCCTAAACAAAGAGGAGAAAGGCAGAGCTAGAGGTAGGGGACATATGTCGGCTTCAAAAGACAAAGCCAGACTGTGGTAGAGCCAGCTGTAAGAAAAGGCAGTGAATGGCTGTGGATTACCATACACCTGATTTCAATGTGGTGCATCACCACTCAAACTGAGGGGTGAACAGAGACAGAAAGGAGGAAAAAGGAAGAGGTAAATAGCAGAAGAGAGGGATACGGAGCAGGTGAGGAGGGTGGAGTTAAGAAAACACTGAAGGTGGAACGTAGACAAACAGAGAGCAGCACTTTGATCCCCTGAGCCTGACATATCACCTGAGAAAAACAACACAATGAAGAGCTGAACAGAACAGCTGAACCTAGACTCCACGTTCAGCTGTGAGGATGTATTAAACGTGCCTGATTGTGTGAAGGAGGGAAACATGAGCCTGCAATAACAGGATCTAACATTTTCTGTGGGATTTAAAAGACAACTGAAGGAGCGGAGGTACGATTTTGTTCACTGTTCTTTGAGACATGTAATACGCTGTTAAGGTACCTGTGAGGAAGATTGAGCTGGTGTTTTTATGCGTGATGTTAATTTTATAAAAGCTTTAAGTGTGTATCTCTCTCTGGGCTCACTCTTTCTGTGATAACCAAGACATTTTTTGTCATTGGTTTGGCCTCCGGGTGTGTAGAACAACACTACCATTTAAGTGTCAAAAAAATGCAGAAGGACAGGTTTAGACAGCTTCGATTAGACGTAAAAGGGTGATCATGGGGTTTGAAGTGTTTCCCTGTGTTGCTGCAGTGTCATTTCTGTTCCTATGCAGGCAGCTGTGAATTCAGACATACAGGATAAAGATTCTTCAGTGAGATGATACACTTTTTTTCTGTATACAGCTTTGGTGAAGGGTGTGTATTCTGGTTAAACCAGCTCGTATAATATTACTTCATCAAACTGACCAACGATAGAGGTCTGTGCTGTAAGTCCAAGAAGACCAAGGCTCTGTGTTACAACAGAAGATACAGTGAAGTGTCAGAGTTTTTATTCTGATTACCAGAGAGGAAATTTTTGGCAAACTTCAGACAATGTGATAAGTTCCTCGTCTCAATTACATATTTGCTCAGACACCTTCTCATACTGGTTACCTGCAAGAGTCATGTTACCATTCACGGATTCAGCCCCAGAGACAGAGTGGGGTTCAGGACTACCACAGTCACTTTGTTTGTTGTTTTTAAGCATGTTCATCAATTTGTTTATCCACACTTAAAGGCTTAAATGGTTTTTTTAAAATAGAAAATATCACGAAGCCATTAAATAACAGCTGTAAGCATATGGAAATACTAGAAACCCACTATAAATATGAACTTTGACTGTGCGAACAGTGCATGAGGAATGGACAAAAGTTAATAAAACATTCTCAGCAGCATTTCTTTAATCCCGTCTCTTTTTAGATTTGACAGGATGTCTTCATTATCAGAAGCAGACTTCCACTGCAAACATGGAGATACAATCTGTGGTAAGTTTTATCAGCAGAGATAGAACTGGCCTGGTCTGACCATTAGAGGCCTAGATGTTCACTCAAGTCAACAGATGAACAAACATACCAGCACATACTGTACAAACATGTCTGCTATGCTACTGTGGGATCAGTTAAGCAAAGACTTGCTGGATGATTATAAAGGGCGATGTTTCCCTGTATCTGTTCCTGTTTGCAGAGATCCGCGTCTATGAGCAGGAGTTGATCATAGTGCCCATATTGCTGCTGGCCAGCTTCCTGGTCACTCTGGTCTTCATTTTACTGCTGCACTTTTGTCCCGAGAAAGTCGATCGGATCCGTCCACAGGCCTCAAAGTCAGCCTCCAGGAGAGTGCTGCATGGTATTGATGGTAAGACACTGGAGCCGACATGGTAGTTAGCCTAGGTTAAAAGTAATTAAATCATATCAGCCAGGTCTTAGTGAAGACTGTATGCTTCAAGTTTTCAGGAGGTGTAGTGAGATATGTACAGTTGGCTGCAAAGCCGTGATCAGATGGGACGTTTTATATTGTTTCTTGCACTACAAAATCTTTTTTAAGTGATATTTGTTAACCCCCCCCCCCCCCCCCCAATATTTAAATGGTGTTTGCTTTCACACATTATTCTTTAAAATTCCGTGTAAATAAATTAAACTAAAATGCAAAAGTAATCACCTCCTTGTTTCTATTAGGCTTTCAGAAATTATATTTTCTGTGACAAAATTGTGTTTTTCTTTTGCTGCTGTGGGAAGTGCAAATTTTAAATGCCATTTGGCAACACTATTTAGCATGTCCAAGCACCATATAAACATTTAATAAATGCTTTATAACACATTATAATGCAGTGGTAAGCCAATATAAGTATTTTATCAAGTATTTGTTAACAACTATAACCACCATAAATGGAGGCCCAAAGTATAATGCATGACAATATTATAATGATTGACAATATAGTAAAACATTCTTGTAATATTAAAAAATGTGTTTATAATTGTTGACAAAACACTGTACATTAACGAGCGATTAAAATGTCCTAATAGCTGCGTACAACTACATTAGTGTGTTATAAACCATTTATCAAATATTTGTATACTCCTTATAAATGCTAAACAGGGGGACTAATGCTATTTTTATTTTATATTTAAGATATTTTTATATTCATATAATCGATTTATTTATTTTGTTTATTGGATCAATTAGATCATCATTAGATTAAATAATTAGATCATAAACTGCAGAGAAGCATTCTGTTTTCATAAAGCAAAGAGATGACAGTTGTTCTAGACAGAGTTTTAGTATGCACTGTATAATATAAGTTACACCCCTGGGATCAATACTGGCTTCAATTAGGCATTTTTTTAAAACACTACACAAATACTAATCGTTCTATTTACCAATTCTCATGTAAATCCTTTTACTTATCCCAATAATAACTATTCTCTTTCTCCCTGTCTGTCTGTCTCTTCACTGTCTGTCCATAGCTCCACCAGGTATCAATGTCCTGGAGCATGAAAGCATTGCTCTGGACATGCCCAGTTCCTACTCCACCTTCCATCCTCCAAACACCTACTCCTCAAAAAACCTCTCCATTTCTGTGAGCGCACCCTCTCACCCCCCCCCCCCGCAGCAGCCCCTTCAAGCCCATTGTCCAGCCTAGGGAGTTGCCCCGCCAGAGGTTGCCCGAGTCCTTCAACCTGGTCACCCATCTTCCTGCTGCCTTCTCCCTGCGCACCGACTCTGTGTCCCTGTACAGGGCCCGTATGGAAAACAGGAATGTGGTACTGCGAGTGCTAAACGGTGAGATGGTTAAACCTGAATTTAGTGAGTTAAGTATCTCATTTGCAGGTCTTTCTCATCAGACTTTTGCAGCTACCGTGTTTCTTTACACTCTCATTTTTACCGTGTACAGACTCTGCTGATGCCACAGAAAGACACAGCTTCCTGGGTTTTGCATCCTTCCTCGCCCAGCTCGGTCCCCATCCCTTCCTGCCAGAACTCCTTGGAGTGGTCTCCCTGCGAGCTCCTCTGGTTACAGTTGTGGAGGAGCTGGAGAACAGACCTGCTCAGCTTCCTGTGGAGATGCCGACAGGTAGGAAGTGTGAGGTATATTTTTACAGAGGGTATACTACTCCGATGTGTGTCAACTCTAACATCAAACCATATAATTGAAGTAAAAAAGGCATTCAGATGACAAAGTATAACTTCTTTCTGTGTTTGCTTTTAAGGAACCCGTGGATCCTCCATGTGAGATGACTGAGAGAAGAATATTCACCATGGCCAAACAGGTGGCCTCAGCCCTGGTCAGCATGCTAATAACTATGTCCTCAGCTTTTTTAGGCCACATTTGACTTTCAAATCAGTGACATAACTCGGTCCTGAGACCTCAGCATTTTCCTGTTGACAGGATTTCCCACCTCTTTCATCATAACATGCACCATTAAAAAAAAAAAAAAAAATCATAAAATTTAGAAAAAATATCATTACTTTCAATTTGTGAAAAACAGTTTTGTGCATCAGGAGCTATACATACAAAAAAAAAAATTTTAAAGATTTTTTCAAAATTATTTTTTCAACAGTTCTAATGATCCCGTCCCTAAGGACCACAAATCAAATCAAATTAAACTACTTTTATACCCTTGGATTTCAATTTTTAATGATCTCTGCATTTAAATCTGTGGAACTGTCCCAGTATGCTGTCTTCAAACATTTTTCACGATGCAGATTCTGCTGTCCTTCGGGAGGACCTTGACACGTTTACTTTATATCAGCATAAGCTGGAGACGTGAAATGAACTGCACAGGCTTGTGTGTTTAATCCTGAGATGCCATTGTCTTGTTTCCCAATCAGGAGTTCCTTCACAGCAAGGATCTTCTCCATGGGAACATCCGTGCCCGCAGTGTACTGGTCAGCAAGGAGTTCACGGCCAAGCTTTGGGGTCTGCATGGGGTCTACACAAGGAAGAACCAGGGAGCTACTCAGAAAGATGATCCCAGCATGAAGAAGTGGCAGGCACCAGAGGTGTTAGCCAAAAGGCCTGCCAGTCAGAGCAGTGACATGTGAGTTCTTTTTATGCCTCTATGTATGCTGAAACTCTTATTAACTCATTAAAAGTTGCTATCAACTTCTTAGTGTAGGACATGAGATGACTGTTCTCCATCTTTATGATTAGGAACATTTACCTAATGGAAGACTAACCATTACTTGCCTATGTGTGTCCCTGTCTAGCTGGTCATTTGGCATCTTAATGTATGAAATGGCAACACTGGGTAAGTTCAACTGTAACTTTTAAGAAAACCGATTATTAATAATGGATTGACCTAGAAATTTATGTACTACATGTAGGACTATCTACCACTGGGGGTGGGCAACATAAATATACTGTATCGTGCGAGACCGAAAATATAAGTTTCTCAACACTGACATTTTCCCATACCATTTACACTCTTGCTCACTTTAATACAGTATCTCTGGTTGCATTAGGCAATTGTAGGCAATGTTGAAAATCAATAAACAGGACTACTTTATATCATTATTAGATTTTATCAGGATTTTTGTATCAATATGAAAAAGTAATCTGTAAGGTATTTAATTTCTGGATCAGCTAAAAAACAGACACGCCCATCTATCCATAAAGAGTTTCTCTATCGATTTTCCAGAAAATGTATTATATTACACAAAATGCATTGATATTGCACTGTAAAAGTATGTAGAGGATGTTATCCATATCCTCCACTCTTGCCTACTAAATTTTTGCTATTTTCTCTCCAGGTGAAGCTCCATTTGTCGAAATCTCAGTTAATGAACTTCTACAGTTTCATCAACGAGGGAAAAGCCTGAAGAAACCTCCCAACTGCTCTAACACACTGTGGGTATCCAGATAATGCACACCAAACCTGAAACAACTCACTGATTGCAGAAATTCTCTCATCAATAAATGTGCTCTAAAGTTCAGAATATTTTCTTTCTCTTTCTCTTTCTCTTTCTCTTTCGTAGGTACTCCATCATTAAGGGTTGCTGCCATTGGAAGGATCAAGATCGACCCTCCCTGGCTGACGTGAGCCGAAAGCTCCTCTCGGGAGAGAAGAGTGCCTCTGACAAACCTCTCAAGGTGTCTGGGACAATTAACATAGAGCAGTACCTGCAGGAAGCAGGATACGGGGAAACCAACAGCTACACTGTTTTCTGATCACTGCCTGTGCCAGCAAAATAAATTACACTTTTCTCAAATACACTAGTGGTGCACTTTTCCAACACATGTCTTTCAGGTGCAATAAAAGTGTTCCAGGCTCTGTGTAATAGTGCTTTGGGCACTGAAACTGTTCCTTTATTTTGTTATGTATTTTCATACTTCAGGTTTACGCAACCAAAATGAGGAAAACTTCTATATGTTAAATAAGTTATTTACTTATGGGAACCATTCATTTTACTCTAAGACCTCACTTGTGGGGAAAATACAACTAGTAATTTTGTAGTAGTGGACTTGAAGATATGTAAACTTGACCAATGTACAGCTGCTTCATTCTGAAATTGTAGTCGATACTGACAATATATGATGGTTTACAAATGTTTACAATCTCCAGCCAATGTATATTAAAAGATGTAATACATGTAATTACTACATTTTTGTATGATTCCATATTAGGCAGGGTTGTGGAAATGAAGGACACATTAATGCAATTAAGCTATTATTACACTCAATGTTTTCTTTATAAGCTCGGTTTATGTGGACAGACAGCTATGAGCAAGAAATGAGCTGAACTGTTTACATTTTGAATAAATAATGGTCACAAGGCCGTGAATGACCTTTTCTTTTTCAAGTGAATGTCACAGGGTAATAAAAGCATGCACAAACACTTCCAGTAACAGGTATTGTTTATTGGTAGTACTGCATACATGTACACAGAGCACTTCCACTCAGCCCTTGAGGGAGCAAACCATGAGGAATACCTATTTTCAGGTAGTTAAGTTGATTAAAGCTACTAAAACTATTTTGTATCCATGAAAAAATAATTTTGATTGTAGTACAAAATGGAAAAGATACAAAACTAAACTTTTAATAACTGGTAAAATGAACTAATTAAAATACCAGGCTTTTTGAGTGTCCTTTGCTCGATGTGATTGGAGCCTGGATTGAACATCTATGGTGAAAGAAAATTAAAAAAAAAAAAAAAAAAAAAAAAAAATCACAAATAACTACTAAAAGACTGAAGCATTTAAATGAAGCGACTGTTGCTGTCATCAGAAATCATTTCACTAAAGGTAAAGCACTTTTTGAAATACAGCAAGAAGGCAACATTTGTTTGTTTCTTTTTTTTTTTTTTTACCCAACAGATGAACTGTCATAATTCGAGGACCTAGCACCGATTACTGCAGGCTGGCGTATAGCATACATACAAAAGGTCTCTATTCACAATGACAGAAAGTGACAAACACTATGGACATGGGTATTTCAGACTGTCCATGCACACCACTCACACATAACAGTATGCATACATGTATTTTGCACATTCAATGTCCATAACGTAAACTGTCCATCTCCATGTCTCCACATGATTGATGGAGCACCATTATTTTGTAAAAAACATCGTCATTGTCCCTGGAGATCTCAGTCTTAGGTTTTAACTTCTTACTAATAGAGAAGCAAGTCCAGGTATTGATTTCGGTGAGAAATTATCAATGAGTAAACGATCTAGGTGTCCCTCTGAAGCACTGACTTCATCACTCACGCAGGCTGTTGATGGAGGCACAGATCTTGAGAGCAGGACCCAGCTTGATATTCATGGTGGAGATGAGATGGTCCTCTCGCAGAAGCAGGAGAGCCTGCCCGTCTATTTCCTGTGACAGAAACTGGGAAGCCAGCTCTTCACAACCTGAGCACAACAGAAAGACAAGATGTTACAACTAGCACAAAAAGAGAGCAGGGGACATGGCTAAGGCTTAAAAAACTCTTTTCTAATCAGTGAACACCAACCTTGAAGTGAAGAGATAAATCTGCAGACTTCTTCAACACTCCATTGAGCAGGAGTTGCTGAGAGAAAGTTAGCACCCTCTAGGGGGAGGCTACCAGGAGCTGAACTGTCAGACTGAGGAGCGCTGTGGTCAGCTCTAGAGCAGGAGTGTGAAGAGCTTGGAGAAAGTGAGGGAGAATCGTCCTCCTCTTCCTCATCGCTGGACACGTCCTCCGAGCGACTGGACTCCGAGTGACACTACAACCAAAAGAGTAGAAGTTCAGACACAAAAGCCAACGATAAAACTTCAAAGAGTACGCTGCCTTTGCCGGTAATATAGTCACATTGTATAAAACCATCCAATGTGTTAGTCTGACTCTCAATGCTGTCTGACGTCCCTACGCTGTCTGTGGCACTCAGGTCAAGCCAAGCCAATTTGGTCACACCAAAGATTTAAATCTTTATAAAGATGGGTCACAAATATAAAGTTTTTATTTTTAAGAAAAGGTTAAACCATTTCCTATAAGAGCTGGGCACTGTAGTTTTTAACCAAATGTTACTCAAATAGGAGTAAATAGTGCATTTTTTAGGGACTATTTTCATCAGCGACTAGTACAAATTTGGTGCTCTAGTGAGTATTTACAGCACCAGGAACGTGTGTGTGGGATTGACTCAAATAAAAACTATAGTGCCCACATTCATTGCAATGAAAGGACATGTGGTACACTGGTGTGTATTTAAGAGTCAACAATGGATGTCTAATAAAACACATCCAGGCTTAGATACACAGAGAATACTTGTAAGTAGGATCAATTCATTATTGTTAAACTACATTACAATTCTGTTGATTTTTTTCATGGCACTTGCTGAAAAAAGGAAAAATATAGAATACTGCTATCTTTATCCTTTCAACTGGAGATCTTACCTTGTCAGGTAGATGCCTGCTTGTTATTGTATTGCACGCGATATTAGCACTGTTCCTGCGAGAGGGACCCCTGCGCCTAGCAGCACTCTCCGTGGGTGCTGGAGGTGATGCCAGTCCTGCACCAATTCTCCCCCTGCTTGTCTTGAAGTGTTGGCTGCAACTTACATTATACCTATGGATGCAGGAGCATAGTCAATACTGGGGAAGACAGCTTTGTCAGTGACAGCACTGAGTATAGTTGGCTGGAATGAAAACCTGCAAACTCTTGGTACTTCATTCAAGAAGTTGCCCATCCTTGGTTAAGCTCAAAGAGTTTTTAGCTTATTTTATAAAAGACAGCACAAAAAAACAAAAAAAAAATTATAAGAATTATGCTGAAAAGGCAAGTTCTATGACGTTCTTACCTCTTAGCACAAGTATTTGAACAGAACCTCTTTGATCCTCTGAATTGGCTGGCTGGAGCGAGGCTTCCACAGTATTCACACTTCAACACTGGTCGGGAAAAGGAATGGACAAAACTACATTACATCTAGTAAATACTGACCATACAAACAGGTTTATTGTATCATACTCAATCATTAGAAAAATAAGTCTTTTTCCACCACTTACGTGGAGGTCCATTTTCTGAGCGGCCAACCAGAGCAAAATCTCTGTCTTTGAGGAGTCCAGCAACCTGTTACATTAAATATAAGCCCAACAGTAAGGAACTTTTTCCCCCCAGAAAAGTGTACAGCCAGTGTTATTCAAATTTCAGATCTGATTTAATGAGAAATGTGTGTTTTCGTGCTAGGGTGCCCTTACAGGAAAGGGTTCAGCTCCCTCTTGGATAACAAAGCCCTCTATGAGGTGGGTGAGAACTTGAGGTTTGACCACTGCCTGCGGAACAGGCGCTCTGTCTTTGTCCCCATGCCCGACTCTTGACAAGGGCAGAGGTAAGGACAGGGTGGGAGGAGATGAGAATGCAACAGCTACAGGAGGAGCTACAGTGAGGATTGGAACAAACAGGCAACGGAATGAATATTTCCCCAGATTTCAAGGTTTATGGTCAAAATGTTCAAGTATTGCTACTAATAATGCATGCTTGATTTAGAGATGACAAACTGACATACCTGAGTCCTTTGTAGGGGCAGGGGATAAGGGAGGAGCAGAATCTTTCATTTGTGCAGAGTCTGAAGATTCTGTTGCCATCTCATTTGGTGCATCACAGTCAGATTTTCTCTTCAGAGAGCCAATGGGAGGCTTTGTCTGATGGTATGTTGGGAAAAACAGCAGCAGAAAGTGTTAGAATTCTTACTTACACCTAACCAAAAAAGTATCGGTGTCACTAAGTACATCCTTTCAATGGTTAATCTTACCATAGCACTGTTGTTGGAGGCTGTATTAACATTCCCACCAGATGGGCTTTCCTGAGCTGTGCTGCTTCGCACCTGTGCCAGGGCCACAGTCTGTGCGTTTCCTGTTAAGCCCTGCCTGGCTCCCACAAGCTGCACAGGGATGTGGGGAGGGTTGTGTCCCCCAGTGGTGGCCTGGCTGTTGCTAGGTGGTGCCGGGAGAATGGGAGGTGGATGTCTAGGAGGCAGCTGCACAGGTAAACGGTGTCCTTGAGCCGTCTTGGGCTGGATAGGCACAGGGCCTTTGTCTCCAGTAGTGCTGGCCTGTTGTAAGGGCTGTACCACCAGAGTCTGCGTGTTGACATTGGTTTTTGGGGCCACTGAGCCTATGGGGTAGCCCTGGGTGGAGGTAGGAACATTTGAGGTGGGCACCAAGATCACAGGGGCAGCAGAAGGGGACAGGAGGAGTTGGGAGAGAGGGAGTGCTGGGGAGGAGGTGGAGGAGGGAGCTACAGAAACAGCAGGAGTAACAGTCATGGCAGCCTGGTTTCCAGTTTTTATAGTCATACTGTTTGCAGTGGACTGCTGAGTAAAGTTGGGTTTGGCCATTTGTTGTTGCTGTTGTGGTTGTACTTGCTGCTGCTGAGCTGTTTGGGGGAAAGTCTGCTGCTGCTGACTGAGAGAAAAGCTGGCAGCATCTTTTCTCTCTGGAAGCTCAGATTTGACAGCTACTGCTCTGGGAGTGGGAGCGCAGTGCAGGGCCAAGTTCTGTACCTGGGACATAAAGAAAGGAGAAGGGCATTGAGAAATGCATTTGAGAAAGGAGGCAGGAAAAGTGTCTGTGGTGGGAGGACTATATGATTCGACAAATCATGTTTCTAAACTGAAAAATATAATATAAAATATAATATAATAACACATAATATAATAATATATAATATATTATAATATAATATATTTTAAGACTGTATGACTTTAAATAACCCAGACTTTACATTACAAGTTGGTAATGGTACTCAAACCTGATCATTATCAGACTGGGCACTGGCAGTGGTAGGAGCAACTTCATGCTGCTGTTGCTGTTGCTGCTGTTGCTGCTGCTGCTGCTGCTGTTGCTGCTGTTGCTGTTGCTGCTGTTGCTGTTGCTGCTGTTGCTGTTGCTGCTGCTGCTGAGGCTGTGTTTGGGCAACTGTTGCTACAGCAGCTGTTGCTGTACCACCAGGCATAAAGATGAGCTGAGAAGCAAGGGGAGCCCTGAGGGAACGGTTGACCTATGCAAGGCACAGGACAGACGGTTAATGTTGTAAACTCCAAATATTTCTGTGAATGACTTCTTAAATACATTTAATACATGCCATCAGTCTTGGTGATAATTGTCAAGTGCTAATTTTTAACAGCTCTTTGAAGAGATTATGCAGTATCTTTGGTACTTTAAGCAACCCAAAGGTAGATCTTTAGAACTCGAATTCAATAAGCTTTTTCACAAAGAGAATAAAGGTTAAATTATTATATCAATAGAACTGGTGACACAGTCAAGCGCAATATGCAATAATTTAATTGATTATTGCCAAAAATGGACACGGCACAAAATAAATTTGAACTCACCCTAAGATACATCTGTCCCTGTCCTGCCGAGTTCCCCCCCAGCAACACTGACTGGTTGAGGGCTGGAGTCGTTGCAGAGGTGGCTGGGCCGTGAGGACGGGGATTAGTCATCGTCCCTCCTGCAGATGTGGTGCTTAGGTTGACCTGGGAGGAACAGAAAATTAAGTTTTGAACCAAAACTGCCAACTACTTTCAGAAACTAGCTGTCTAACTAATCCTTTTAAAATAACTAACATAAAAACTTACAGTGGTAGGCGCCTGGGACATGCTGTTACTTAGGGTATTGGACTGGCGACTAGCTGCAAGGGTGGCCTGGTTTAAACAGAGGAGATAAATGAATAGAGAATCATGCTTATGCTGACCATATTTTTGTAATACCTGTATTTTCCTGTCATAATTATGGTTACCTGTTGCACAGCGGCGAGGTTATGGAGTTGGGCACTATTGATCTGCTGCTGCAGCATGAGCTGCTGGAAGTACTGAGCTGCATTTGGCTGTCTTTGCAGTGCTTGGAGAGCCTAAACAAACACAAACATACACAGACTGTGTTAAAAACTAATCAAAAATTGTTTATATATTATCATCAATTCAATATATCAAAAATTAGTTTTCTCATCACATCTATGCATTATTTTAAGCACACAAACCTGTACAGCTTGTCTCTCATATAGCGACATGTGGGCTATCTGTGGTGCACGGGAGTTCCCACTTGTCTGAGGATTTCCATTGGTGGTGCCTGTGTTTTGGTCTTCACCTGCATCCATGTTTGCTGCTCAAAATGCAATAAATACTTCTATCTACTGCATGACTTTTTAACTGTAAATATCTTAGCATGAAGACTTGTTGAACATGCAATGTGGTACCCCTCACTGAGCCCACACACTAAAACTATTTTTTCTTTAAATAATAAAGGCAGAACAAATGTACATATAAGAAAATCAAATCACCAGTTATAAAAGCGTAAGTACGTAAAAAACAAAAAAACTGTGTCGAGTGAATAGTTTTCAAATGTCTCAAAGGCACTACTGGCACAAATGAGGTGCCTGTGAGGCACAAACAGTTTGTCGACTGATCGTGGCGAAAGGGAGCGTTGTGGTATTTTCGTTAATAGACCAGTTGTCAACTTGATAGATGAATACGAGAAAGAACATGGAGGAAAGCTAAAAAAAACACCAAGTAAAAAAGGGCTAGCCAACTGTGGCTAACTACAATGGACTTTGCTAGTTAGCTTTCCCCTAAGCACAAAACTGATATGCCATGATTAAATTATATTAACGTTTGAAACCAGGCTAGACAAAAACAACCGAGTGCAGAAATGTTAAATGAGAGCAGAAGAGCCGTTGTTTTTGCTATCACTAACGTTTGCTAGTATAAAAGATGCAGCGTTAGTTTAACATAGATAGGCTAACCGACTAGCAATGCTAGCAGGCACAAAGCTAGCTTCTATCTTGCTCTCACCCTTACAATAAGTCAACATTTAGTGATTTTCAGCGTGCTTAGGTGTTTACCTCTCCTTGATATTTCTATCCTTTTCAGTTAAATGCAATCAAATTTATATTCAGATCTTGGTTTTAACTGCAACGACAACTCCTTTCAGGGTTTCTTGCCTCCAACAAAACCCCGCCCCTCACAGGTCGTATTCGTATTCGTATTCTTTTTTTTTTTCTTTTTTTTTCTTCTTCTTCTTTTTCTTCTTTTTCTTCTTCTTCTTCTTCTTCTCCTTCTTCTTTGTCTTCTTCTTCTTCTTCCGCTGCTGCTGCCGCTGCTGCTGCTGCTGCTGCTGCTGCTGCTGCTGCTTCTTCTACGTGTGTATTGGCAGATGGCAAACAAAGGTTATAGTTTTTTTTTTCTTTATTGAACAAAATGAACTTACATTCAGCTGAACATAAAATTATCATTCTTATACATTTACAGAATCCAATGTGTGAAAAGAAAAAAAAAGGTATCAATCAAAATAAATATGAAAAGATAAACCAATTAAAGTAACTAGTATCTACATGTAAATACACAGTAACATCAACACAAGTCAATATACCCTAATGAAAGACTACTTAATTTGTTTTGTTTTTTTAATATAACAGCATCCCTTCCCTTTTTTTGTTTGTCATAAGGGTTAATTTATCTATGTACAAATTGAATTAAATTTATATTTAACTCAATTATGTAACTCAAAGGTTTATTATTACATTCAAATTTTGAGAAAATGTCTTTAGGTATAATTATGAGTGTCCAGAAAGAAACAGGATAGCCTTGGCATATACCTCTTAAAATGAGAAGCCTTTAGGAAATGTTGGGATATAGAATGATAGAGCTTTTTATGTCCTTATAGAACATGACAATATTATAACTAAAATTATTTCCAAAATCAAAAAGTTGTAGGACTTGTATAATTAAAGAATGTTCAATTGTATTGAATGCTTTATAAAAGTCAAGTAACATGTTTGATTTTATGTAGTTTGAATAGTCAATTAAATCTAATACTAATCTGATATTAGAGCTAATATGATGTTTGGCCATGAAGCCATTTTGTTTTTCACTTATTATCTCTTCTAAATCAAAACCATACACAAAATTATCCATCATCAAAGCAAAAACAAAAAAAAAGAAAATCCTTGCCAGCTCACCAATGGAGATTTTTAATCTCTCTCAATCTCTCTCAATTCCAAGAGGATTTTGTCATTTTTACATTTTTTTTTACATTTTACATTTTATCATTCTTTCATGTTCAGCCTTGGATTATTTCAAATAGCTGACTTCATCTAACTGTTAAGGTAATGACTTTCTTCGCTACTTTAACATTGTGTCTTTAACAAGATTCTACGTGGTTAATTTAGCAGATTCACTATGCATAGAAAAAAATAAATTAATTAATAATGTATGACAATAAATACCTCCCTCACTGTAAGATATTTTATCATAAAAGATATTTTTTGTGTGTTTCTGTTGTTGAAACTGCATTAAACTAAAACTTGAGCCATGTAGAAAATGTTAACAGAATATTACTAGTTGTCTACTGTGGCTTTTACAGTAATTTGGATATTCTTTCAAATGTGACAGCTATACATAGTACTACCATTACTTTACGCAGAAAACTGCAGACCGATAGGATTGTTAGGTAGGTGACAAGTAAAGTAAAAACACATGAAAGAGAAGAGAGATTGTGCATATATATATATATATATATATATATATATATATATGTGTGTGTATGTATATGTGTATGTATATATATACATATATATATATGTATATATAAGCAGGTCAACACCGCTGACTTTGACTTTGGCGCAGGAGGTTCGGGGTTCGAATCCCGGCCAGGACGGGGTAACACATATCCAGTGTGGACCCTTAGGCAAGTTCCTTGATTATGCCGGCCCACCTCAGTTTGAGTGAAACCGCAAATTTGAGACATCACTCTGCGTCAGGTGTTGGGGAACCAGGACACCTGGAACAAGACATAGATGCAGGCGGAAAATAGGGATCTGTCGGAATGCTACTATGCAAGTAACCCCGATGAGAGGGGCTACATGCAGAAATTGTGGGATAAATGGATGCTTTGAAACCCAACATCTAAGCTGACAAAGAAACAACTACTAGCTCAGTGTTCCAACATCCGCAAACGGCAACTGCTATCACAACTAGAACTGATGAAGTAAAACGAACCCCCCTTTGGCAAGGGGGAGCCAGGACGACAGGTCAGAGGGGAGAGATCATCATCCAGGTGTGGGGACGAAAGGGATACCCAGGAAGTACAACAAGCAGCCTATACTTGAGCTACTGGAGACTGCCAAGCAAAGGCTCACAGCTCTGACTACCCGTCTGAAGAGATACATAGGAGAAACAGAAACCAGGAGAATAAATAAGAATATACAATATGACTGAACAATATGTATACATACATATATCACATAACACCGCTGCTCATTGGCTAGTCGATCTAAGAGCAGACTACAAACCCCCCACAGCAATCTCCCAGAACGAGATCCAATAACCATTACAATGGCAGACATCCAAGAACGAGTGTCAGGTATGGAGAACGAGGCCCGGTGCTGGACATGACATGATCCACACCTACTGGCTAAAGAACGCCTGGCAGCACAAATGAACCAGCTGCTGATGGATGGATTGAGTGGTTAACCCCCAGAAGGGCACAATCCCATCCTACTACCGGCCAACAACGTGCCTCTGTACAACATGGAAGCTCCTGTCAGGCATCATAGCAGCTAAGATGAATAGGCACATGGCCCAATATATGAGCAGGGCCCAGAAAGGAATTGGTAGTAATACCAGGGGTGCTAAGCACCAGCTATTGGTCGATAGAGCAGTCACCTAAGACTGCAAGACAAGGCAGACCAACCTGTTGCACCGCCTGGATTGACTACAAGAAGGCCTATGACTCAATGCCACACACATGGATACTGGAATGCTTGGACATGTACAACATCAACAGGACACGAAGAGCCTTCATCAAGAACTGGGCTGTAGAAAACAACTCTGGAGGCCAACTCAAAGCCAGTTGCACAAGTTACCATCAAGTGCGGCATATACCAAGGTGATGCACTATCCCAGCTGCTGTTCTGCATAGGCCTGAACCCCCTCAGCCAGATCATCTCAAAGAGTGGCTACGGGTACAAGTTCCGAAGCGGAACAACCATCAGTCACCTTTACATGGATGACATCAAGCTGTATGCCAGGAATGAGCGAGACATTGACTCACTGATCCACCTCACCAGGATCTACAGCAACGACATCGGAATGTCATTCGGACTAGATAAGTGTGGTCGGCTGGTATCAAAGAGAGGGAAGATGATCAGAACGGAGGGGGTTGAACCACCAGAAGGCAGCATTGCAGATGTTCAGGACAGCTACAAATACCTTGGGATCCCACAGGCAAATGGGAACTGCAAGCTGCAAGCTGCAAGGAAGCCAGCCACAGCCAAATACCTACACAGAGTAAGGCAGGTCCTGAAAAATCGGCTGAATGGGAAGAACAAGGTAAGGGCCATCCACACGTACGCCCTGCAAGTCATCAGATACCCCGCTGGTATAATAAGCTGGTCAAAGAAGGAGATAGAGGCCACTGATATCAAGACAAGAAAGCTCCTCACAATGCATGGAGGGTTTCACCCCAAGTCCAGCACCCTGAGACTGTACACTAAGCGGAACAAGGGAGTCCGAGGACCGGTGAGCATCAGAGCCACTGTCCAGGATGAAACAACCAACATTCAGGAATACATCAGGAAGATAGCCCCCAAAGATGAACTGCTAAGTGAATACCTCAGGCAGCAGAAACCCGATGATGCAGAGGACGAGGAGGAACCATCATGGACAAGCCCCTACACGGCATGTACCACCGACAGATAGAAGAAGTGGCTGATATAAAGAAATCCTACCAGTGGCTGGACTGAAGGACAGCACAGGATAACTAATCATGGCAGCACAAGAACAGGCACTCAGTACAAGATCAATAGAGGCGGGGATCTACCACACCAGACAGGACCCCAGGTGCAGGCTGTGCAAAGATACTCCTGAGACAGTTCAGCACATAGTAGCAGGGTGTAAGATGCAGGCAGGAACAGCGTACATGGAATGCCATAACCAAGTGACTGGCATAGTGTACAGGAACATCTGTACTTAGTATGGGTTGGAGGTCCCAAAGGTCACAATTGAAGACACCTCCTAAGGTGGTTGAGAATGACCAAGCCAAGATCTGGTGGGACTTCCAGATCCAGACTGACAAACTGGTGATGGCTAACCAACCGGACATCGTGTTGATCGACAAACACCAGAAGAAGGCAGTAGTGACAGACGTAGCGATCCTCAAGAATAAGGAACACGAGAAGATCGAAAAATTCCAAGGGCTGAAAGAGGAGCTAGAAATGATGTGGGGGGTAAAGGCAACAGTGGTGCCTGGGAAAAGAGGCTCAAGCAGATTCCGGGTACAACATCTGAGGTCTCTGTCCAGAAGAGCGCATTCCTAGGAACAGCTAAGATACTGCGCAGAACCCTCAAACTCCCAGGAATCTGGTAGAAGACCCGAGCTTGAGGAAGACAAGCTTCCTCAAATACTGCTATAGCACAAAGGAGTGGCATTAATTTCCCAGAAGGAATACAAAAATATTATCAATATTATCATCAATATTACTATTCTATTATACGTTTCTGCAAGGCAGAATTGGAGCTAGATCTTGAGCAACTGTGAAAATTGTTTCAAGAAGGACTGTGAAAATTCTTATGGAGCCAAACATTTCCTGTTAAATGGTATAAAGGCTAAAATCCTAAAGGATTTTGACTAGGGGCACCATTACATTTAAAAAAACAACAACATGAGAGTAATTACAATGTTTTCACTTAATTTAGAATTTCAGAGGATTGTTATAGAGACCCTAGATGATTATAATCAATTACTTGTGTCTCAAAACGTGAATAGATGGCACTCAAATAAACACGGCTCGTGATGAAAAAAATATTTTAAGGCAACAACAATTAAGGAATAACAACAGTACTTTCACTTAGCAATAAATGAGTTACATACATAGAATTATCATAGTGCAACACAAACCTTTCTTCAGCATTCTGCATTTTTTGCAGAATGAGTATTAACATAAGCTGCTGTTATTCTGTCAAAGGAAAGATGACATCTGCTCTCAGATACAATATTAAAACAACCAGTTTTATAACTTTGTTACAATACTATAAAAACAAATTCTAAGAAAAAAAAAGTAAGCTGTGTCTCTCTGCATGTTCAGTTATATCAGTTGTTTCTTAACTGGTGATTTGAAATCACAAAACATTTTGCATATCACAGTCTCACAAATACAGTCGACATCGTACTTTTGTAGTTTACATTGATTTGTCACCCTAGTATATTTCAGTCTACTTTAATGAGGTGACTTAAGTAGGTCATAGGATATATTTTTCCCAACAAAATCTCACATATTTTTTCATCCTTACAGTATTTACTTGTAGAAGATATTTCTAGATTTCCCCAACTGTCAGACTTGTATTTGGGTAGTCTGCATTTAATTAGAAACCTCCATTGCAATTTAAGATAAAGTTCTCTGCACTGAAGAGGTTTTGCACATGTGAGAATGTGAAGCCGACAAGGCAGAAGAGGTCAATATTTACAGGTAAACATAGACGAAGGGTGAGGACAGTCATGACAGCAACTTGAAATGTTATTTTTTTTCCTTTCAGATGTGTTAACAAGTTGAACAGTACACAATGAGGCTCGTTAGGTGACGGTAGAAGATAGTTAGGAGGTAGTGTGGAGAGGAATAATGTCAGCAGTTTAATCTTTTATTGAAATATGTGGACCTGAAACCCAGATGTCAATGTATTCTTAGAGGTAAGCTAGGGTCTGTGATAAGACACTACTATGGCAAAATTACTAGTGGAGATGAAAGTTGTTTAAACTGTTTGACAACATAATTGACAAAAATTTCGGCTCCACCTCACATCACCAGGATCTGCCTCAAGTCCTAACAACCATGTGTATATTATATTTATGATTACTAAACGCTACAACTACTTGCCCACAAGACTGCAAGTTTGTCTTTGACTTCATCGTTTTCTTTAATCACCTCACCCTCATGGTGGATGTTTCACTTCAAAAATGGAGACTCAGAACAGTAAATTAGTTTTAAAGTCTGTTTCCAAGCCAAGTTACTCTCTACATAAGATTCCCTGGTAAATTTGTGTTTTTAGCCTTTGGGCCTGGTTTAACAACCACTGATCAAGAACCTGGTAAAACTGGTTCTGTTCCCTGAAACACCTCCCAAGATGAGGTATATAGTCAATAACAGTTCTCAACATTATCAAAGAAGATCTTAATCATAAAGTTAATTTAAATATACAGTAAATTAACAATAAAAAAATACTGTGCATGTAATGTTTTTATTAAAACCTTTTTTTTTTTTTACATCCATTAAATTTTCAAAGGTGAGTGCACTTCGGTATGTAATGAGTTCATCACTAAAACGGGCATAAATAAATTAGAAACTAGTTTCAGATTTTATTTTTAATGCAATCAGAAAACAAATAAAAAGGTGTGTGACTTGAAGCCATCCTTGAACCATTTGGGCTATTATATTAATCTAGAGGCTGTTCAGTTCACTACAAACACAGGTGTAACCATTTCCACCAAATCTTAATTCAGGATATAATTCACTGAACTACGGAAAGAAATGTCAACATTAATAAACACAAAAAGCAAATGATGGAAACAAACAAAAGTGCTCACACTGACAGTAAGATAATAACTTAGTTCATTGACACCTCCTAACAAAATTTTTCCATCAAGTTCAAATAGCGTGCTTCAGTCCTTAGCATTATTAATAATAAGAATAGATTTATTAAAAAATATTACAAAGTTCATCATTGATATCGAACAACCTATAACATTTTTACAGCTTTATTATATTGATACAAGAGAAATGCAGAAGATTAAGTGCTTTCATTGCCCCTCTATGTATCTTACTAAAGAAGCTATATATCAGGCACAAAAAAGCCTGAGTATTTGGTCTACAGACTGTAAGGTTGGTGAATGTACCTAGCGGTGTATCTGGTGTTTGGGTCAGTTTTATCATGTAGGCAGATAGATCGGTTTGCCCACTATAATATTCATTATTAAATAGTTTTGTGATTATGAACATTGGTCTTTTGCAGTGAATGTTCATTTATTCTATGAATTAACCATACTTTTGGAAATCAAAAATTAAAAAGTGAATCTCCTTAGAATTGCCCTTTACTGGATAGTCGCATTAATAAGGTAGGTTTAGCACAGAGGAATTTAACAGCATTGTTGACCTCTCTGACAAAAATTTAGGAGGAGGATGGTTAGCTACAACCGTCAAGCTCAGATTTCAGTCAGGTAACTGAAAATACAAACCATTTTAAGGAGATATAAGCATTGATGCAGAAGCGTTTCCCTATAATTTGAGAAAAAGGAAAATGCCAGACTAAAAATCAAATTCATTCCAGCAATGGTTTTTGCAGTGATTTCTATTTGTGTAGCAATGCTGTAAGAATATTCACAGTACTGAAAATTAAGCTTTTACATTCTCATATTACTTTTCTACTTTCAAAACAAAACATAAACTGATTAAAGCCAGATTACACAAGCAAAAGCACTCATTTTTGTAACCTGCAACTGTCAGTGCACAACCACAACCACAGGAAGAACAGCTTGCTGCAACCTGCACATACGTCAAAAATCACTAATTTGCCGAGCAGGAAAAAAAATGAGCAATATGCAATTAGGCTTAGGTCAGGTAGAACTCCAACTTCTTAACCATTCCCTTTTTTGTCAGATTTCTGTGGAAGAAGAGTCGCTGTTCCTTGTCATTTGGCAATCTGTATATCTCATTTGTCTGACATCAATAAAACACGTGGTTTAGAGAGAAGACAAGTCTGTCAGCCCTGTGAGTAACATTCCCTCTTAAGTGACAAGCAGATCATCAGGAGTTGCCCTAGGTACAAGTCTGGAATATACACAAAGTGTGAACAAGTCCTGACCTAAAACAGGAAACGAAAACAGTTTTGCATCTAGCAGCAATTTCATCTAACCTGTGAAAGCGTAAACTGCGTCACAGTGAAAATTACTGTCCCATTTCTGACATATTGAGGTCACATAGGTAGTAAGTGGTCATCTCTCTCGTCTGGCTCTTCCTCTAAATTTTCTGGGGCCACTCCCCTGTAAGCTGGGGATTGGTCTCGATTTCGAGACCGGCACACAAAGTCACACCCATCCTGTAAGGGAGATGTAAAGGTTGTCATGAATTTCAAAAAAAGTCACAAGAGGTTGAGCTTGAACTAACGTTATTTATCAAGTGGATCACGCTTACTGCTGTGAGGTTGCCAGCCTCCACCCAGAAGGCATAATTGGGGATTTGCTCCATCCCTTTGGCTCCAACAATCAGCCGCTGGTAGAGGAAACCTCCAATGAGGTAAACAGCCAGAAGACTGAACCCACTGAAAGAAGAGAGTGCTTATGATCACTGATCCTTTATAATATTTTATGTTCCAACATTAAGGGTTTTTGTGCCATTACAGACTGTCTTTACACACATGATGAGTAATATGGAGCCAGTGCTGAGCTTGGACTGAAGACCTGGGCAAACCGCACTGGAGTCCAGCTTAAACTGGTAGAAACAGTCCTCCCTGTCCTCCAGAACCAACTCGAGCTGGCCCTGGGAGTGAGATGGAGAGAGACAAAGATAAATAAAATGTAAAACACATTTGGAAAAGTAGACAGGGTGCAAGATGACACGACATACGGGAGAAGCATTAAACTGTGTTCAGACTAACATGAGCACTGAGTGAAAAAAATGCAGCCCAGAAATGAGACAACTGCAGGGGGGCTAACGCAGAAAACTCCAGCAAAAAAAAAAAAAAGAAAAAAAGAAAGAAAGCATGACCTCATCAAAAATTGGACATCATCCAGCAACATGTTCCTATTGGCCAGTCAAAGATGTGATCAGAAGACGTGATAGATTAGCTTTGAAAATCCATGTCACTGCATTATAAACCTCTGTGCAGTGATTTTGGCATCTGCTAAGCCTTAGAGTTCATGGAAATGATCAAATTTCATCTTCACACGGGAACCTGTAGCAACCTGCCAACCCAGCCGTGTATTTTTTTTTTTAATTCATTGAAATTTTTTATCTAATTGCCCCTTAGTTTTTTCTCCCTCAAATCTGGTGATCTAAAAACCAGCTGTATTTCTTTTACCATGTCCATCCTCCTGTTGCAAAAGATCATAACAGTGGCTTTCTTCTTTTCCTTGGCGCAGCGGGCATCACATGCGTCGCCATTTTTGTAGAACAACATCACCCAGTTACCTGGATGGAGAGGAAAATGTCAAAAGAGATACTATAGTGAACTAAAAAACCATATGCAAGATTTGGTCACATATCAAGAGTTATTTCAATTCTCAGGCTTCAGGCTTATTATGCTCATAGTTTGGCTCAAAACCTAATTCTGCCACCTAAGATCCCAATTTGAGGACAGTTAGCATTCCATCACATCCTGCAAATGTGTCATGTAAAACTTTCTGCCAAAATAAAGTCAGGGTAAATTAGGGTGAAATTCTTATTTTTTGCAGAGACTTACTTCCTCCAGTGGCTTTTGTTGTATTATACGTGCCAATCACAGTTGGTTTCTTTCCCGTTCCCTTGCTGTCCACTTGAATAACCCCAGCTCCTGGAACGCCCCCTGCATCCCCACACAACTGGAACACATATGTGTAACTCTCGTTTCCATTCTTGCGCTCCACTGTAAAGCTGTCAACATGAGAACAAATCCCAGTAAAAAAAACAAAACAAAACAAAAACAAATAAATAATAATATGTAAGATAGAGTCAACAGTGAATGGCAAAGGACTATAAGGCAAAATTCTTGTCAAGGCTGTATGACATGTTCAACTGGTGTTGATTTTTCATTGATAACAGGCAATGTAACATCAATCATAACATCACTGACACTGAATAAGCAGGTAATTTCTTACTTCTTATGGGCGAGTGGCTCTAGTCGATTGAGGAGTGTCCGTTCTGACTCAGACTCAAAGAACTGTTTACAGCTGTTGATGCTCTCAGTAGCGTACACCCCACTCTCACACAGGACCAGCTGAACCGCCAAGGTCCACATGAGGAAGTGTTTTCCACTGGGACACCTGAACAGCTGGAACAGATGTCACAAAAAAAAAAGAAGTTATTGACATAGTATCTTTTTTAAAAGAAAGACTTTTAATTCATATAAAAACCAAGCAAGCAATACTCAAATATAATTTCTATTCATTTGAATAGAAAGTAATGTCAAGTTGCCCAATTCTGTTAATTAGGGTTGGGCAACATAACAATGTATACTCTGACATGATAATGACTGTCTACCATCAGAGATTTTTCAATACCATTTATACTATGGTAGTATAAACATGGTGGCACTATCGCAGTGATCCCTTTTAGACAGGAATAGTCGATTAATCGAGTAGCTGACTGACAGAAAATTAACTATTGTGATATTAGGTTAAGCATTTCAGTCATTTCAAAAATACAAAATATCTGCTGGTCCCAGCTTCTTAAATGTTATGATTTGCTGCTTTTCTTTGTCATATATAATGTTAAACTGAATAACTTTAAAACTTTAGGTTTTTGGGTTATAACTTTGGTCAAACAATACAAGCAATTTGAATATGTCACCTTTGACTCCGGAAACTAAAATCGAAAGGTTCTGATATTTATAGAAAACATTACTGATTAATAAGTAAACTAAGGAAATACCCAGCATATTAATCACAAATGACTAATTAATTGCAACCCTAATCTCTTTAATGAAGGGTTGGCATTTTGCAACAGTGTGATGAAATATCTTGATTTGTGAGGTATTTAATATGCTGTATAAACCAAAAGCATTCCTGTCTGGTTATTCTATCCATTAACAGTTATTATTGATTTTCCAGAAATTTACTATGTTTTATATGTACTGATATTGTGATATAATTTTATATAGCATGAGTTTTTTCTGTATCATTCAGTTATTGTTTCAGATCATTGAAAATTAAATTGCTAGAAGTATGGCTGCAACTAAAACAATACTCTGTTTATTCCACATTACCATTAATCTTCACATTTGATAATCTTGAACCAGTGAATGTTGGCATTTTTGCTAGATAAATAAATTAAACTATTATTTTAGCTTTAGTTAGAATTTGAAATACTCCTGTCTAGGGCAACAACTGACAATTATTTTCATTATCGATTAATCTGATGATTGTCATCTCAAATGATCGATTCATAATTTTTCTATAAGATTTCAAAAATAGTGAAAATGCCTTTTATAATTTACCACATTCCAAGATGATGTCTTCAAATTTCTTGTTTTTTCTGACCAACAGTCCAAAGAATATTCAATTTACTATTATATAAGGGTATGACAAAGAAAAAGCATAAAAGCATGATTATCAAAATAGTTGCAGATTATTTTTCTATCTGTTGACTATTCGATTAATCAACTCATTGCTGCGGCCCTACTACTGACTAAAAGCAACCTCTGCACTCTTTAAATGCTTCCTGATTAAAAAAAAAACACAACTGGGAAGAAAATACCTGCACATTTTTGGGAAACAATTTCAAGTGTGGGCTATGATATCTAAAGGCAGAAAAAAAGAATACGAACCCAATAAGCTGATTGCGTAATTGGACATAAAGTTGTGAAACTAAATATACTGTATGTGCATGTAAAATGTCTGTTCCTCTTCGCATGAGGCAATAAGTTTCCCTGAGGAAACAGTCAAAAAAAAACGCCCCTCTGAAAAGCTTAACAGAGTTGAACGTTTAGCTTCACTGCGCACCTACCTTCATATTTCTCCTGCTGTGAATGAGTGGGGAAAGTTTCCTTGTTTAGTTAGTTTAACATACGAGCTGACAGATATTTAAAAAATGTAGCCAGTCGGTGATGTAGTGAGCTTCCTCACGCTAACGTCGCTTCCTGGCTGACTTTATCAGCAATAAAGCCTCTATTTTGTTATGCCGATAGAATAAAGTAAATCCGAACGCAGTGAAATATTAAAAAATAAACTTCGTTAGCTGCACGTTTCTCTGCCCTGAATAATAAACGCGCTTTTCCTCAAAATGTGAGAGGTGTGGATACCAAGGGGCTAACAGGCTACAGACAGCAGCGGAGTGCGGAAGTGAAACTAAACACACGCACACACGTGAAAATCCAAACGAAGCGCGACCAATGAGCTGCAGCTGATTTCGCACACCCGCATCAGCTGACCCGAGAGCTGCACAGTTCAATATTACTGGACGCGCATGTTTTTCATTCAAGTAAGTGCATTAGTTCATGCTACGACCGGGAAAAATGTCCAAAAATGGCCGCTTGAATTCTCATCGATGGATTCCTCCTTGACACATGATTTAGCCTCCCAACAAAAATAGCTATGTTAGTTTTTCAGGTATAGACAGTCTGACCAGATTATGGCTCATAAGGAAATGGCAACCTATAGTAGTTGTCAAGATATTTCACTCCAAAACCACAGATGTCAGCCTCATGGTGGCGCTAGAGGAAGGGTCAGGGAATGACCAAGATCCCGACACCGTGAATGTCTGTACAAAAGTTTGGGCATTCCTTTTAATCGTTGTTGAGATATTTCAGCATGGACCAAACTCACTGACTAACATTGCCATCAAAAGAATTCTATACAAACTTAACAGCTAAAATGATTGATTTAGCCCTTGTCCAATAGGGGTCTTGGGTGCAAAATCTTTTTATGAAAATTATGTTGTTGGTCTCTGAGTTAAATTTTAGAGCCTCATGTTCCAGGGGTCTCCAAGAAATTGCTGCAATGAATTTTATGAAAACTGCATCAACGTACACTCAGTTGACACCTAACTAAAACGAATGCAGTCTAAAACAACAACCCCGGTTCAAAACATCCTACTCTTATAAAAAAGTTGAAATGTTAAATTTTTTAGAGAAGTGTTGTTTCACCTTTATTTTCATTTTGGAGGCTGTAGTTTGGGATGTACATTATAGTTAAAAATATAAAAGATTAACAGTACTCTGTACAATACAGTACAATTTAACAATGCCACAAACTACAAATTAGTTAACCACCACAGTTTTAAAAGAAGGGAAGTGTACAGTGATTTTTCTAGTCATAGCTTGATCATTTTCTTCTTTGCCGCACTATTTGACTTTGGGTGATTTTATTGCTGATAATATAAATATTTATTCTATTGGGTTTTTGTTAATGATGTCATGTCATCACATGAACTATTTTATCTTTTCTCTCTTTACAACAAAGGACCACACTGGAAATGAGTCTTGGACTTAATTGTGTAATCCTTGACATAATAAGGTTTTACTGTGATTTAATTTCCTCCTGTCCTAATGTGGACTAAAACAAACTAAACTGCAGCCCCCAAAATGACCATAAAGTTGATTCAACACTGCTCTAAAACACTTTTTAACAACAACAAAACATTGTGATCAAAATGAAAGGAGGATTTATTAGAAGGCTGTAGTGTTACACTGCATTAGTTTTACTTTTCGTGTATCAAATTACCAGGCAACTGTGGCAAATGAGTGTATTTTGTCACTGAAATTGTGTGATAATATGCAATCGCCTATTTAAGAGGTTAAATGATGGTGTTACAGTGTACGTTCATGGAATATTTTGGAAGATAAATTGCTCTAGTAGGAAATAAATCTTAGTAAGTTACAAATATTTTGGCCCAATAAAAAGCCTAATGATTCCACAATAAAAGTACATTAGTATGCCAATTTATCCAGTATACCGTTTCAGTTGAATCCACATTTTTCAAGTGCTTCAGTAACAACACATGACTATACACAAAGTTTGTTTTCTATACAGTAGTCTGTACCCCATCCTTGCAACTTATCAGCATGAAGTTAAATACAAGACAACCTTTAACCTGTTTAGAGTTTGATCAGACTGCTTTGCCTGAAACGCCCCATTCCTCTAATCATAACATAATTTGCGTACTCCTAGAACAGTTGTTTAAAATGATAAGATTAAAGATCATAAACAGTTAGTCAGTAGCCTATGTTCATTTGTGCTGTGGTTTTAGGGAGCACTCTCTTAGTATTTGGCAGTATTTGGTAGAGGAAACTATTAAAATAAAAATACATGAGAAGATTACTTTGAACTTCAACTAACAGATAGTCGTTTTAACCCAACCTATTTTGCCATCATTTTTGGCTTCTTTATCTCAACAGAAATTAAATTCCTTATTTTATTGGAAGAAGAACTCCTATAAAGAATTCAGTTAAATTCATTTCAGTAACGTTATTGACATTTACGGGCTAGCTGTTTCCTCCTGTTTTCAGTCTTTATGCTAAGCTAATCGGCTGCTGGTGGTTGCTTCATATTTACCATACAGACATGACAACTTTCTCATCTAGCTCTTAGCAAGACAAGGAATAAGTGCATTTCCTGAAATGTTTAACTATTCTTTTACATAATG